>NW_004443968.1:12444643-12446096 GCF_000243295.1 Trichechus manatus latirostris | reverse complement strand
GATATATATGAGCACTTTTCAGAGGAAAAGATTACAGTTTTCATCAGATTCTAAAGGGACCATGGACCAAAAACTTTTAAGAGGTCTTGCCCTTCAAACTGCGTTTGTGCTAAAGTCCTTTTCTGTCCATATTTAAGAGATGCTCTTCTGCTCAAACTTGTATGTGTCCACACACACACAAGCACACACAACACACACACACACACAGAAGCAGGAGCCTTGCTCTGGAAGTACTCATAGGAGCTCCAAAGTGAAAAGTTCAAGTGTAAAACATTTCTCTCTTTCAGGCCTATGCAGACAAACACCTAGATTCAGTTCTGATCATTGTAAAACACTCTCTTCCCTTATATTTTTTTATCTATGTGGTTTATTTTACTTTTCTCTCTACTTGAAAAAAAAAACTTTAGAATAGAGAGAAAAGTAGAAAGAAAATGTAAATCACTCAGAATCCTGCCACTGAAGACAACTACTATATTATTTTTTTCTATTTTTATCCAAATACAAAAATATGCATAATATAAGTGTGTTACATAAATAGAATTGTTAGGTCTTTCTTGTCTTTTTTACCTAACATAAGCATTTTCCTCTGTCACTAAATGTTCTTCAGAGCATAAGAGTCTTAGTCACCATGTCTGTGCCACAACTTACTTAACCAATTCATTACTGCTGTGCGTTTGTTTCCCCCTAGTTTGTTATTATTAAAAACAAAGCTATGATGAACATCCTTAAATACAGGTCACTGAGTACACCTCTGATTAAACATTTGGAAGAAAGAATTGGAATTTCTGGGTCAAAAGGTTGAATTGTTTTTCTTATTCATGAATCTCAGTCACTTAATTCATATTTCTAAATGTCCTTTATGTTTTTATTAAAGAAAAAGTTTAATCATATTTATAACTTTTCCAGTCTTATAATGGATAAAAATTTCAAATATATGAAGTCAAACTCAAGTCTCTTTCTTCTTAAAAACAAACAAGAAAAACTGACATGCGGCTTCAAAAAGACAAAACCAACAGTGTGTTATCTTTGCTGAGGATACAAATATTTTATTCCATAATTTTTTGAATACTATAGCCCAGGAAGGAATTACCCCTTTTAACCATTGGGTGTCCCCTGAACTTATACATTTAGAGTTTGAGAAGCTATCACTATATCTTATGTAACAAATACTTCAGCCACCTCTGTTCTTTGTATCTGGTAGTTAGAACCATCATTATCTTTTAAATTCAAGGCTTCATGAGTCATTCAGCTTCCTCTTTCATTGTTCAATGAAATTGATGTATGGCTGCAGACTTCACTGAGTCTACTCTCTGTTTTAAGAAAGCAAGCAGAAAACAAAGTAACACAATTGTACTCAGAGAAGCAATATTTATGCCAAGCACTTGGTGAAAGCAAAATTGGAATGTGAATATGAGAAGATTTTAGCTCTCAGCTTCTGTCATGGATTGAATTA
>NW_004443968.1:12439469-12444326 GCF_000243295.1 Trichechus manatus latirostris | reverse complement strand
AGGGGAACACTGATGAGAAGGCCAAGAGAGACAGAAAGCCTTCCCCTGGAGCTGACACCCTGAATTTGGACTTTTAGCCTACTTTACTGTAAGGAAATAAACTTCTCTTTGTTAAAACCATCCACTTGTGGTACTTCTGTTGTAGCAGCACTAGATAACTAAGACAACTTCCTTTAAAAGAAATGCTTTTCCTTTAAAACTTCCTTTGCAGATTTCAGACTTAAGAGTGCTGTTTCTAAATCCAAAATTTCCACTCCTCCAGTTCAAAGAAGACAACTTAGGAATAGAGGCTTGATTTGCAAAAGAAAGAACCTAGGGATGCCAACATTAATATGAGTAACCAACCAGGAAGTCTGGAGTCCTAAAGATTTAAATAAACATATTTTTAGAATTCACTTGAGAGTTCTCCAAATAATGCTTTTCCTATATGATATTGTTCGAGTAATAAATGACTCCATTCACCATAAACAAATGGCAGAGTACAGCACCAAATAAGCCAAGAAATCCGTAACCCATGATGCATCTTGGCCTCACTTATCTTTTCTGTATAAATGCTGACTTCAATTTAATTTTTTTTTTTTTTTTGCTTTTATCTGCTGGCCATTGCACAAATCCATGTACACTGGAAGAGCCATCCATGCAGAATCTCTACTTACCACCCCTCAATCGTAAGCATGGCACAATGGATGCCCCCTCCCGTCACTCCACAGAAACAGTTCCAAAGGGGACATATGACATTCTAATCCCCAGTCAATCCCTTTGCCTCAGTTCCCATCCTTCTGGAAATATTAACAGCTTCGACCCCACTGACTCTCTGTTCCCTCTTCCAGCCTTCCCACTGATGATGCTACAATATCCTAGGTCCCATACCCCTTTGATTGCTTCTTTGTCTTGTTAACTGATTTCTTTTCCCGTTTATTAATATCTGCTTCTAATTTCTCTCTTCTCTCTATATATACTCTTTTCCTCAGTAATTTTAACCGAGAATTTTAGCAGTGAGGGTTAGAAGAAAAAGAGAATGGGATTTTGAGCAGTTCCAAAAGAAATGTTTAAAACAGTCAAGAATTTGAGTTGTCTCATCCATGGCTAGAAATTGATAAGAGGTTCTACCTTTATTGACAAGCAAGCTTTCTTTGTCAGACTAATACTAATATTGGTAATAATGAAGTAATAATAATAATAGCTAACATTTATAGATAGAGCACTCTGTATGTCTCAAGCACTCTTTTAGACACTTCATACAGATGGTCTCATTGATCTTCACATTAACTCTCATGTAGGAACTATTATTATGCCCATTTTACAGATGAGAAAACTGCCCTTAGTTAGTCTAAGTAACTTGCCTAAGGGCATACAACTAGGAATTGGCAGTTCTTTCCAAATCTAGGCAGTGTGACTCAAGCCTTCACTTAGCAACCACAATATGCTGCCTCCATTGACACCACAGACTGGTGGCATATTAACTGGGTTGTGGGTGTGGCTCTTCAAAGCATCCACAGCAGAGGAGAAAGAAGATGCTTTCTGTATGGTCTCAGAATGACAGATAATTTTTGTCCTGAATTTATTATAAACATATGAATTTCTCTCAGAATTCAGCCTTAATGTGTCTTAGATTAGATGAGCTGTTTGTATGTCCACACAATATTTGGTGTTTTAATTGTAAGTTTCACACTTAAAATTCAGGTACCACTCGTAAGAGTTTATCTGATAGGCTCCACATAAGAAAATACTTTTATAATATCTGTGGAAACAAGTTTCACTCATAGGAAGGCAAGTAGTAACCTATACTATGTCATGATGAGATCCAGGTAAAAGAAGGTAAATGTATCAAAAACCACACAGAAAAATCCTAGAAAAGAGGCAGCATGGACTGCTACATAATCATTAATTACCTCCAAACTCATACACCTCAAGCCCCTCTAGTGAAACTCATAAGGAGTTTTACACAATTAATAAATGGAACAGAGCCTAAAATGAAGCACCATTTCAGGGATTCTAGCCAAAGAGAGGAGATCTGGTGGTGCAGTGGTTAAGAGCTATGGTGTGCTACAGCTGCTAACCAAAAAGTTCGGCAGTTCGAATCCACCAGCTGCTTCTTGGAAACCCTGTGGAGCAGTTCTACTCTGACTATGAGTCAGAATCGACTCGACGGCAACAGGTAGCCAAAGAGAACTAGAAAAGAGGAGACGTGATTCAGGAAGCCAACCACTGTCATTATGAGACAATTCCAAGAATTCTGGGTACAAAATACTCTTACTAGCAGTTCCTACTCTCTCATCTTTTCACAGAAGAGTGTAGAACTTTACTAAACCGCAAAGAAAGTCAACCAATTGTCAGAACCTAGGCAGAAACTCCACTGTAATCAAAACCCAGGAACTGTATTGAAAAGCACAATTGCTAAATCACTTGTGTCATGAGGTCTGAAACAGAGTAAGCCAACTCTCCTGAAATCTAGTAGGAAGACACTTTGTCCCTCCTGAGTACTAGATCCCTCATTCAGAAATGCGACCGTCTAGAAAACCAGGCAGTCACACCTCTTTGGTACAAGTCTTCCTCGTGAAGCAGCCCATTTTTATTGCCCCATCAGTGCCTCTCTTTCTAAATCAAGACAAATAAATTAAGCAGGAGGTAGGGTGGGTTCAGTAGAGTGGGGCAGAGTGTGGGAGCATGGGTTGTGGGCAGAGCATGGCAGCAGCACAGTGCATCCTGGGAGTAGTTATCCCAGGGAAGGTGGTGTTGGGGGCAGACATAAGAAGAGCCCAGTCAGCAGTACATGCTGAGGGGTGAATTTTTCCCATGCATTTCATTCCATACAGCTGGTGTTCTGTACCGAATGAAAGCACACTAGGCACTGGGGATTTTACCAGCTGTGTGCACATCCCCCTGTCAAACAGCTATAGATCTGAGGGGATTCAGCCAGCACAGAAGTAGACAGAGAGCTGGGCTAAGGGCGATGTGCTCATGACTGTTGACAAGCTCTGGATGTGAAGAGAGCTTGGGCAAACAGAAAGAACCCTGGGGGGTCTAAAAAATAGGCAAAGAAAGGAAGAGAGCATCATTATTTTGAAGATGAAAAAGACAGTAGATATCATAAAATGATACAGTATAAGAAGAAAAAAAACTTTAAGTTTGGATCCTCAATAGGAAATAAAAATTAAACCTGTACTGGAAGTTTCAAAGAGGAGAACTTAGATGGTAGAAATAAAAATATGGGGTACAAACTTCCGAATCTCTCCCAGAATGCAAAAGTAAAGGTCAGAGAGAGAAAACTGCAAGGCAGAGGATTGATGGATGTTTAATCTCAGAATTAAATGTATGTTTAAGGAAGAAACAAGAAAAACTAAAATAAGAAAAATAAGTAAAGGATTAATTCCATAATAGGAATTCCAGGGAAAAAATAATAAAGAGAAACACATACATGGGCACATCTTGGCAATATTTTTATTGGAAAAACAAATAATCTTAATAAGCATCAAGGCAGGAAAAACAACTTCCTAAAAATAAGTCAAAATTTGCTTGCCCCAGATATCTGCTGTATAGCACAAGAAGTCAGAAAACCATGGAGCAATAAGTACAGAGTTTTAAAGGAACAGAACTGTTACCCAAAAATGTACAGTTTTATACAAATTGGCTTCCTTGAGTGAAGTCAACAGAAGAACATGCTTAGAAACACACTGACTCAGAAAATAACCATTCATGTTCCCTCTATGAAAAAAAGTTACCTTAGAAAAATATTCCAGTCAATGAAGAAATAAATTAAAATTGGGAACTACAAAAATGGAGAAACAGCAGTGCAAAAGAATTCTGGGACTTCCCTTAGACAGTTTAACCTCCCAAATCAGACATCCAGCTGGATTCTGTGTTGGCTACCAGAATCCGGATCTCTAGGTAAGCAAGCCAGGACTGCCCTTGGTGTGCCTCTTCAGTTTTACTTCTTTCTTGGCACTAAGGCATGAGCTTGTTGAGCCACAATCAACTCTCTTGTCACTATCCTAATCCTCTAAAACAATATTTGGTGCTGCACTCTTCTAGCATTTGCTCACAACGGCTAAATCACTTGCTTGTTAGCACACTATCCCAGAAGACTTCTAAAACAAGAAGTATGTATTTCTCCCTCAGAAACAAAGATCAAAATAATGACTAGATTAATTGCTCTATTAAATGCCAAAGTATATGAATAATGGTTTCCTATATACTTAAAAGCCAAAATGACTGATTACTTTTTTTTTTTTTTAATTGGAAAAGATTTATGTATCACGAAGCATATTATTTATCATTTTCAGTCTAGGCCCTGTTAATGATGTTCTTTTGTTATTTATGCTTAAAAAGCAGGATATGTAATATTCACTAAATATATTAAAATACATAGACATAGAAAAAAGATGTAGGGAAATACCCTGAGATGTAAATAGTACTTATTTCTATGGATGCTAGGAATTCTAGATGATGGCTTTTTTTCTTTAAAGTCTTCTGTAACTTTGTAAATTTTCTTCAGTGACTATGTATTAGCTCTATGATCATGAAAAAGTTTCTAAAATCAGTATTATGATAATTACGAATATATAATATTACCACAATAATTTAAGAATGCACACAAAGTTTCATAGCGGTAGCTGTTAATGAGTGGACGACTCATTAACAACCTTCAATTTGCAGATGACACAACCCTGCATGCTGAAAATGAAGAGGACTTGAAGCACTTACTGATGAAGATCAAAGACTACAGCCTTCAGTATGAATTACACCTCAATATAAAGAAAACAAAAATCCTCACAACTAGACCAATAAGCAGCATCATGATAACAGAAAATATTGAAGTTGTCAAGGATTTCATTTTACTTGGATCCACAATCAACA
>NW_004443968.1:12437176-12438799 GCF_000243295.1 Trichechus manatus latirostris | reverse complement strand
AAATAAAAAATGGTTGAGTGATTCAATACTTAATTCACGCATTTTAGAAGGAAGAAAGGTAAATACCAAGGGCAAGAATGTTACCAATGCTCTTATGATAAAGAAAATGTATTAAAACATCTTTTTCTTTAAGGTACTATTTCTATTCTTTACTATTTAGACTTTCCTTTCTTAACCCATAGAAATATATCCGTTGTCTAATTTTAAGTTTTCAAAACTGGCTCTGTGAGATCATGCCTGTCTTGTCCTTTAAATTCCCTCCCTCAGGACTTCACTGAACTATGTTGCTAAAGTGCTTACATTCCCCCAGTGTGGCCTGATGTGTCAGTCAAATGCTCTAAATAGATTTGATTGCAGGTTTGGAAAGGCTTCTTTGTTCCACTGTATTTAAAGATGCTGATGGTAAATGTTTTCATTTTTCCTTCTGCTCTCTTGTCGTTTTATCTTTGGCTTGTTAGTCCATGCAACAACTTTTGGTTCTATAATTCCTCCACATCTGAGAAGGACTTAAAGAATTCATAATAATGAGCCCAACAACAACAAAAAAAAACAATAAATTCTCATAGGCACTGACCCTATGCCATCCTAAAGAATTCCTATTGCAAATGCAACATGACAAATGATATTTTAGTTTCGAGATTCAATTAAAACTGCTGCAGACATCTTAGAGGCTGTGTGTGTGTGGGTGGTCATAATACAAAAAAGTAATAACTACTCATGATAGCAAGGGAGAAAGAGCTGTGAAATTCACACAACTGCATTCATCCCCAAATATTTTTATATACGACAGTATAAACGCCGTCTTTACTTAACCCTAATTGTTTTTTCTCTTGGTTGTATCCTCCTGCAGTCCTCCTCTGTGCCCTTTTTCTTGCACCTCCAAATAAGATGTAGTAGAGTAATACAGGGAGAAGGGAAAACACCAAGCAGTATCCCTAAGCATAGAAAGCAAATTTCTAAACTGACTTTGTCCCAAAGACCTTAGTTTGTCCTTAAAGGCCTAACAAGTATATTTGCCTATTCTTGCGGGCAGTAAGTTATTTAACCTTTGGAGCTAAATGCTAGTTTGAAAATGGATTACTAAAATCCAAACTAAGCTTCTTAATCTCCCTTCTTGTCCAACAAAGCAGCATGTAAGAAAATGTTTGGGAAAAAGAATCAGTTTTGGGAATTCTTTCTCTGGTAATCTTGGGAAGACAAGGGGATGGCAATGACCGTGGATGGCAGGCAGGGCAGATAACAAATCCAGGCTGCACACAGCTTTATAACTGTGAACATAAAGGCTAAAATAATATTTAATGTAGGATGGTCTCCCTAAGTTGTCTCCAGGTTCACAAAATCTCCTCAACGACCCATTTGCATATAACATTTCAGGGTTTACGTGCAGTAAAGAACTTTGGGGACAGACCGTTTGGAAATGTATCTTCACCACCAAGTCACCCCACCCTCATCCCTGTCCATCCTAGCAAATAGATATGGGCAGACCTTGGTGAGATACAAACAATATTTAATGTCAGACTACATAAAATCTCTACCCTGATTTAAGCCACAGGAACAAGACAAAGCCTCTATTCCCTCTTTGCTTCTCTGGATGGGATAGATGGAACAGACTGATACGTGTAC
>NW_004443968.1:12422178-12436053 GCF_000243295.1 Trichechus manatus latirostris | reverse complement strand
AGAACATGTTGCATGTTCTAGCCATAACTGCCTCTTTATATTTTGAATATTTTGAAAATGCAGAAATTAGCAGGCAGAGGAACTACATTTCTGAAGACACTTATTGAATGTAGACGATACAGAGAAAAATAAAATGATCACTTTAGTTTTTCTAAATTTCCACATACCTTTTAGAACCTAGCTCTATGAGCTTTAAAAGTTGGAAAAGACACACTTTCTATTTAACTGAATTTCTATTGAGTAAAGATGAATATATCTATTGAGATTTCAAATGTAAAAAGTAGCCAAAGGAAGGCAGGTCCAGTATCCCTACGAAGGACAGCACTTTCCATGACCCTTCCCTAAAGAATAGGCCAGTGTTGATGGTGCCCATAATGGTACATCATTCAGTGATAGGAAAAATTCACGAGCTCAAAGAAAACCCATCTCAAAGTGGGCAGATTTTGTTTGACTAGGATTTCCACTGAATTTGATCCAAATAAAAATAGTTCTTTCTCTTTTCCCTTTGTTTATCAACCTGAATGACTGGTTAATCTAGGCCATCTTTGTCCTCCATTCATGGTGCACATTCATGAAGAAAGATCTTTCTACTATAGCATTCGATTTCCCCTTCTAAATCCACTACATTCACCAACAAAATAACTAAGATTCATTGACTCCTATCGGGAAGACACTCTAAATAACTGAGTTCTGTTTCTAAATAGAAACTATTCCTAAAAGTTCCTTTCCCAGGAGCTCTTCATTTTTATTTATTTTTAATGATTTCCACTTATGTTTCTGAATCAAATTTTAGTTAAAACTAAATTTGCAAGTATTCTAGTAGGAGCTCTCTGCTATCTCATTATTTAATGTTTCAACATAGAATTCACAACTTAAAAGCAAGAAAAAATGAAAACCCAGTATTGTTAAAATTACCTCATCTGCTCCTTTCTTTTCTTCTGGTTTAGAAGGTGATCCACCGGTTTTTCCACTGACATGCTATTTAAAAAAAAAAGAAGAAGAAGACGAACATGTTTACTAGAGGAAGGTAATACAAGATAATATAATAGTCATTTTAATCACAAAAGGCTAAATGCATAGAACTTAAAGACATGGACCCCTTTAATCTACCTCCTCAGGATGTTGGTAATCCTACACCAAGACAGGTGGCTTTCAAAAATCAAGGGAAGCTACAGACATTCATTTGGGATCTAGAAAGGCAGTTTGTAATTAACCAGATGCAGATCTCATGGTAATGCCAAAGTGGCATCTCATCTCCTACAAAATGCCTCATGGAATTATAAAGCCCAAATTGCCATCATGGGAGACATCTGGTTCATCATGGAGATGAGATCTATAAAGACCATGTTGAACCTGAAGTTATAATTACGACTCAGTTCAGTCTGGATTTAAGGGAGGACCACAGCTTTCCAAGTCACCCATCACTTCCGATGGCTCTTGGAAATCCCCTAGAGTTCTTCCATCTGAGTATTCACCAATTTGGAAAGCTGCAACCTGAAGTGGAAAGGCCATACCCACAACTTCTTCTATTTATCTGGCATTAGGATTTCATTATGTCCAGAAACAGAATTATTTTTCATACTGTGACACTGGAAATGAATATAAGTCTCTTCATGTGGTACATAAAATCTTTAAGTAGTTTACATGCTTGTTTCCTTTGATGCTGATAAAACAAAATACACCACAAAGTTTGCTGCATTTTTCTTAAGAAATAAAAAAAAAAATTACAAGTTCCTCAAGAGATGATACAAATAATTATTTCATTTTCCATGAGACCAGAAGAACTAGATGGTGCCCGGTTACCATTACTGTACATTCTGATCAAAGATTCTATAGACGAATCCTGATCAAAAGGGGTAAAACAGAATTTAAAATTCTCATGGAATCTAGACTTTCTGAAGCCATAGTGGCTGGATGAACCCCTGAAACTACTGTCCTCAGATGATCTTTAAACCTTAAACCTTAAGCCAAAAATATTCCCTAAAGTCTTCTTAAAACCAAATAATAATTTAGCTTAACTAGTAAAGAATGTCTGCCTTGAGCATTGTGTTCTTTTAAGATCTATCTGCATGGGATCAAACTGACAACAGCAACTTGAAAGATTAGACAGGAGACTTAGGGGGCAGTGAATTTATGTTAATGGTGGAGGAACAACTCAGAAAAGGAGGGTGAGAATGGTTGCACAACTTGAAAAATGTAATCAGTGTTAATGAATTGTACGTGAAGAAACTGTTGAATTGGTGTATGTCCTGCTGTGTATATTCTCAATAACAACAAAAAATAAACTAAATTGTTTTAAGAATTAATTAAAAATAACAAACAATTATTTCATTTCTTGTATATTGTGGAATGTACGAGAAAGTGAGAAAAAGGAACTCAGCACTGGGTTCAAGCCTGATCACCCTCAGTTAAACCAAAATATAAAATACCATTTTGTTCCCTAGAGCAGAAGCACAACCTGAATATGTAGTTCAATGAAATTTTTTAATTTACAAGAGTGATAATAATGGGAATAATTTACATTATTATTTATAAGATACTTTCATATATATTCTTATTTATATCAAAAAAAGAGGCTCATGTGATTTTATATATTAGAAAACTAGTAACAGTCATTTTGTATTTTACACAAGGACACATAACTGGTAAATGGGAAAAAGGTCAAAAACCAGGTTTTCTGATTTAAAATCTATTGCGTGCTACTGTAACATGCCAAGTAGAATAACATTCCCTTTAATCATATCAACAGATATGCTGGTTAAAAAATGGTCTTAATAGTTCTTTGTATGAAAAACTAGCAAGAAATCACTTTCATGAATGGGTAACTCTTCCTAAAAAGAACGTGGTCATGGATTAAGCTAAAAAAAAAAAACCAAACCCATTGCCATCAAGTCAATTCCAACTCATAGAGACCCTATAGGACAAAGTGGAACTGCCCCATAGGGTTTCCAAAGCTGTAATATTTACAGCCCCCACGTGTCTGTCAGTTTGTCATACTGTGGGGGCTTATGTGTTGCTATGATGCTGGAACCTATGCCACCAGTACTCAGATACCAGCATGGTCACCAATGGCGGACAGGTTTCAGCTGAGCTTCCAGACTAAGTCAGACTAGGAAGAAGGACCCGGCAGTCTACTTCTGAAAAGAATTAGCCAGTGAAACCCTTATGAAAATAACAGCAGAATACTGTCTGATATCGGGCCAGAAGATGAGCCCCTCAGGTTGGAAGGCACTCAAAAGACATGTGGGGAAGAGCTCCCTCCTCAAAGTAGAGTCGACCCTAATGACGTGGATGGAGCCAAGCTTTCGCAACCTTCATTTGCTGACATGGCACGACTCAAAATGAGAAGAAATAGCTGCAAACATCCATTAATAATCAGAACAAGGAATGTACGAAGTATGAATCTAGGAAAATTAGAAATCGTCAGAAATGAAATGGAACGCATAAACATCGATATCCTAGGCATTAGTGAGCTGAAATGGACTGGTATTGGCCATTTTGAATCGGACAACCATATGGTATACTATGCCGGGAATGACACCTTGAAGAGGAATGGAGTTGCATTCATCATCAAAAAGAACATTTCAAGATCTATCCTGAAGTACAACACTGTCAGTGATAGGATAATATCCATACACCCACAAGAAGACCAGTTAATATGATTGTTATTCAAATTTACGCACCAACCACTAAGGCCAAAGATGGAGAAACTGAAGATTTTTACCAACTTCTTCAGTCTGAAATTGATTGAAATGTTATCAGGATGCACTGATAATTACTGGTAATTGGAATGTGAAAGTTGGAAACAAAGAAGGATTGGTAGTTGGAAAATATGGCCTTGGTGAGAGAAATGATGTCGGAGATCGCATGATAGAATTTTACAAGACCAATGACTTCTTCATTGCAAATACCTTTTTTCACCAACATAAACGGCGACTATACACATGGACCTTGCCGGATGGAATACACAGGAATCAAATCAACTACATCTGTGGAAAGAGGTGATGGAAAAGCTCAGTATCATCAATCAGAACAAGGCTAGGGGCTGACTGCAGAACAGACCATCAATTGCTCATATGCAAGTTCAAGTTGAAACTGAAGAAAGTTAGAATAAGTCCACGAGAGCCAAAGTACAACCCTCAGTATATCCCACCTGAATTTAGAGACCATCTCAAGAATAGGTTTGACGCTTTGAACACTAATGACCGAAGACCAGACGAGCTGTGGAATGACATCAAGGACATCATACATGAAGAAAGCAAGAGGTTATTAAAAAGACAGGAAAAAAAGAAAAGACCAAAATGGATGTCAGAAGAGACTCTGAAACTTGCTCTTCAATGTCAAGTAGCTAAAGCAAAAGGAAGAAATGATGAAGTAAAAGAACTGAATAGAAGATTTCAAAGGGTGGCTTAAAAAGACACAGTAAAATATTATAATGATATGCACAAAGAGCTGGAGATAGAAAACCAAAAGGGAAGAACACGCTCGGCACTCCTCAATCTGAAAGAACTGAAGAAAAAATTCAAGCCTCGAGTTGCAATAGTGAAGGATTCTATGCGGAAAATAGTAAATGACGCAGGAAGCATCAAAAGAAGATGGAAGGAATACACAGAATCATTATACCAAAAAGAATTGGTCGACGTTCAACCATTTCAAGAGGTAGCATATGATCAGGAACTGATGGTACTGAAGGAAGAAGTCCAAGCTGCACTGAAGGCATTGGTGAAAACCAAGGCTCCAGGAATTGACGAATATCAACTGGGATGTTTCAACAAATGGATGCAGCACTGGAAGTGCTCACTCATCTATGCCAAGAAATTTGGAAGACAGCTACCTGGACAACTGACTGGAAGAGATCCATATTTACGCCTATTCCCAAGAAAGGTGATCCAACTGAAAGTGGAAATTATCAAACAGCATCATTAATATCACATGCAAGTAACATTTTGCTGAAGATCATTCAAAAGCAGCTGCAGCAGTATACTGACAGGGAACTGCCAGAAATTCCGGCCAGATTCAGAAGATGACGTGGAATCATGGCTATCATTGCTGATGTCAGATGGATCCTGGCTGAAAGCAGAGAATACCAGAAAGATGTTTACCTGTGTTTTATTGACTATGCAAAGGCACTCGATTGTGAGGATCATAACAAATTATGGATAACACCGAGAAGGATGGGAATTCCAGAACACTTAATTGTGCTCATGAGGAACCTGTACACAGATCAAGAAGCAGGTGTTCAGACAGAACAAGGGGATACTGCGTGGTTCAAAGTCAGGAAAAGTGTACGTCAGGATTGCATCCTTTCACCATACCTATTCAATCTGTATGCTGAGCAAATAATCCGAGAAGCTGGGCTATATGAAGAAGAAAGGGGCATCAGGATTGGAGAAAGATTCATTAACAACCTGCAATATGCAGATAACACAACCTTGCTTGCTGAAAGTGAAGAGGACTTGAAGCACTTACTGGTGAAGATCAAAAGACCACAGCCTTCGGTATGGATTACACCTCTACATAAAGAAAACAAAAATCCTCACAAGTGGACCAATAAGCAACTTCATGATAAACGGAGAAAAGATTGAAGTTGTCAAGGATTTCATTCTACTTGGATCCACAATCAACAACCATGGAAGCAGCAGTCAGGAAATGAAAAGACACATTGCATTGGGCAAATCTGCTGCAAAAGACCTCTTTAAAGTGTTGAAAAGCAAAGAAGTCACCTTGAAGACTAATGTGCGCCTGACCCAAGCCATGGTATTTTCAATCGCATCATATGCATGCAAGGCTGGGCAATCAATAAGGAAGACCAAAGAAGAACTGACGCCTTTGAATTGTGGTGTTGGCAAAGAATACTGAATATACCATGGACTGCCAAAAGAATGAATGAACAAATCTGTCTTGGAAGAAGTACAACCAGAATGCTCCTTAGAAGCAAGGAGGTAAGACTACGTCTTACACACTTTGGACATGTTGTCAGGAGGGATCAGTCCCTGGAGAAGGATATCATGCTTGGTAAACTACAGAGTCATTGAAAAAGAGGAAGACCCTCAGTGAGATGGAGTGACACAGTGGCGGCAACAATGGGCTCAAGAATAACAATGATTGTGAGCATGGCACAGGATTGGGCAGTGTTTTGTTCTGTGGTGCATAGGGTCGCTATGAGTCGGAACCGACTTGACGGCACCTAACAACAACAACATTTATGGAAACAGACTGCCAGATCTTTCTCCCATGGAGTGGCTGCTGGGTTCGAACCACAGACCTTTTGATTAGCAGCAAAGTGCTTAACCAGTGTGCCACCGGGGCTTGGTGAATGAAACTCCCTACAGGCTTGATTTAAGATACTATTTTACCTAGATGTCCTAGTCAAGGGTTTGTTTGTACACAGTTGATGACAATCAGTAGTGAGTAATTAATGAGTCTTTTAAAAAAAGAAACCATGTTAAAGTGTATGTATGCGTATAAATATGTATGTATATATAAACTCGTTGCCATTGAGTGAATTCTGACTCAGAGCGACCCTACAGACAGAGTAGAACTGCTCCATAGGGTTTCCAAGGAGTGGCTGGTGGATTTGAACTGCCGACCTTTTGGTTCGGAGCCATGCTCTTAACCTCTGCGCCACCAGGGCTCCTATATATGTATCAAAAAAAAACAACAACGACAACAACTCATTGACATCTTGTCAATTCTGACTCATAGTGACCCTATATGACAGAGTAGAGAACTGTCCCACAGGGTTACCAAGGAGCAGCTGTGGATTTGAACTGCCAACCTTTTGGTTAGCAGCGAAGCTCTTAACCACTGCACCACCAGGGTCCCATATATACATATAGGGGGATATTATGTAGGTTCCATATAATAGTCCGGGAGAGGTATATGTAATGAATGTTTTAAAAACGTTAGGTTACAATGACAACTTAAAAATTGTATATTGTTAAAAGCGACTATTTTGTGATCTTTAAAAGAAATATTTGCTCTCAACAGAAATTGTTTTTATAATATACAAAAGTATGATGACATAAAAATTACTTATAGTCAAATGGCAATTGTTTTTGAGAGTTCCATAGGTTATATTTTTCCATTTTCTTTACTTTTTTAAGCCCAGATTTTTTAATGAAAATTCTCAAACACCAAAACATTGAAAGAATAATACAATGAATGTCCATATTCCTACCACTTAGATTCAACAACTATTAATATTTGTTACCATATTTTGCCATATTTGTGTTACCTAACTATCTAATTCTATGTCTACACAGCCTGTATTTGAAAGTAATTGCAGACATCATGAAACTTCACCTCTAGAATATCACCACGCGTTTCCTTAAATTGAGGACATCTTCCCATATAATTCCAATACCATTATCACTCTAAGAGAATTAACAAGAAATCTCTAATGTCATTCAACACCCAGTAAACAGCAACTTTATAAATGAACCATTGACTATTATTCAATATTCAGCAGTCTATTAATAATGTAAAACCATTTATACTCTTTCACTGAGAGATTCAAAGGGCCTGATTCTGAAATTCATGGGTATAATCGAGCACTTTCCACATAACTGAGCTGGCGGAATGAAATATTTGGGAATGATATATGTCAAATTTGTTCCAATTTAGGAACTTGCAACAGTCTTTCTAAAAGTGAAGAGAAAACTTTGTTTTCCACTACTTTGTGGAGAGCTGGTAAGCTGGGGAGAGGTGAGAGAAGCATGGAAAAGGGAAGAGAACTGAACCACAAAACTAACTGACAAACCAGGGGGGCGTTTCCCTGTACGAGTGAAAAGAAATGAACACTTCTTAAGCATCTGTTCTCTGCTAGGTCACAAACCCAACAAAACTAAACCAGTTGCCATCGAGTTGACTCCAATTCGTGGAAATCCCATGTGTGTCGGAGTAAAACTGTGCTCCATAGGGTTTTCAATGGCTGTGATCCTTTGGAAGTTGATTGCCAGGACCTTCTTTTGAGGTGCCTCTGGGTGGATTCAAACCACCAACCTTTCAGTTAGCAGTCGAGCGCTTAACGCTTTGTGCCACTCAGGGACTCTGTGCTAGGCCCAGTGCTGTGCATTTCATCTAAGTGACCTCACTTACTCTCCACAGTAAAGAAACCGAGGACCTGTAAGGTGAGATCCTCCTTAGTCGTTATCACTTAGAATTATTATCTGTGGGCCACAGACTGGACACTCTAGATCTAGTGAAAAGCTAGCTGGGATCTTGTGATTCTGACCAAGAAAGTCTCAACTTAGTGAAAACACACAATATGCACAGAAAAAAAACTTCCTAATCTAAACTTGACTTGTTTTATAAAATTAATCAAACACACCAAAACAAAAACCAAACCCGATGCCATCAAGTCGATTCCAACTCATTGCGACCCTATAGGACAGAGCAGAACTATAGGATCCAGTAGGGTTTCTGAGGAGTGGCTGGTGGATTTGAACTGCTGACCTTTTGGTTAGCAGCTAAACTCTTAACCACTGGATCACCAGGGCTCTGATCAAACACACAGTACTTACAAAATCCATCCTGTACAAGCAGCTGAGAGGGAGGTCAAAGACAGGAAGAGCAGGATCCCAGCCCTCAAGCAGTAAAGAGTTTCACTGGGAGGACAAGGTCACAAAAGACAGGAAATAACATGGGAGCTAAGATGAGGCATAGAGGAGGTATGTGCTATAGGAGTTCAGAGGCAAAGAAAAAACAGGATAAAATGCTTTTCTGTTTTCCCTCAGAGGTCATACTTTCCCTAAGGGCCCTCCACTTCCCCTGGCATCATCACGTATTTGGCAAGTATAGCTTTCCCTTGTCCTAGTTCTAAGAGGTAGCCTTTATATGCCTAAACTCTTCTGTCACAGCAAACCTATAAAGCTGTCAGGAAATCAACAAAGCTAGAGCGATAAGGCTAGGACCCTGGACTCTGGTCCAGTTAAGGTCTAACATTAGCACGAGGCTTTGGAACATGTAGGTACCTTCCCTACAGTTACCCAGATACACACACAGACAAAGGTATATGCCATACTAAATAAAATAAAACCAAACAGACTTCTACACATATGAAAGAAGAGAGAAGGCAGAAAAACTGAGTCTTTCCAAGTCCAGATCCAACTGTGAAAGACTCCCAAGTGCTAGGGTGTTTTTGAAATGCCTTTTGCTTTATTAAAAGAAAAAAAGTGAGGTTTTTTCCAGGGGGACAAAAATGTTCTAAAATTAGATTGTGGTGATAGTTGCACCATGCAGTGAATATACTAAAAAAAATACTGAATTGTACACTTTAAATGAGTGTACTGTATGGTATGGTATGTGAATTATATCTCAATAAAGCCGAGTTTTTAAAAACTAGTAAAGGTTATTTGAAAGCAATTCGAAATTTTCCTTCTCCAGCTCAGAGATGAGGCCAGAGAGCTCAACATTTGTATGTCCAGGAATGGCTGTAGTAAAATCATAAAGCAATAAAAGGTTATCCTGGTGCCCTCTGGACTCTTCTAGTGCACACAGCTCATCCCTCTCACTCCACCCCGACAAATGCTGAGAAAGGCTTGTTCCAGAGGGTTCATGAGGGTCAGAAAGCCTTCAGGTTGGCAGTGGCTTTCCCCCTTCATGGGGCTCCACAATCTCTGGGGTGCTTTTGGAAGCACACTGCCAGAGCCCCACCCAGGAATTTAGATTTAGTTTGTCTGGGGTGGGGCCTAGCCATGATTTTTTTTTTTTTTAAATCTCTTGTTGATTTTAATATGCAGCCAGGGTTGGGAACCACTGGTTTTGGAGGAGAATCTGTGAGCACCATGACAGCAAATGGAAGTCTGTGCTCCTGAAACCACCTCACTGAGTCGGCTCCCGTGGGAAGCTCCCAGGTCAGGCAGGCTGGGACAGCTCTCAGCCCCTCCTGAGTAAACTGATTGCTCAGTGAAGGAGCACAGTGCCCTGTGTTCACGCCAGCATCTCCTGACTAATTCTGAGCCTTGCTTAGTAATGGCACACATATCTTCATACCTGCATGAGTTTCTATTTTTTTAGTAAAGCAAACAAAGTAGCACTTTATTATATATTCTCTGGCTTACTAATTGCTTCATAAATGTATATCTTGCTTTCCCAGCTAGACGGTAAATTCCAGTCTTTTTTTTCCAGTTCTGTGGTGGGGGCGTGACAAATAATTCTGGATTGGATGATTTCATTTCCACAAACCTCTAAATGTTTCCTGAGTTATTTTGCTCTTTCAGGTCAGTAAGCTAGATGAGAAAGAAAGAGGCTGAGAACACAGCTTGAATGATTAAGAGACAAGATTAATGTCCAAATTGATATTTCCTATGAAATTCCAAAAATCTATTCTTGTATGTATTGTACTTGCTAAAACAGGATACTTATTTCAACAGTATTCAGCAAACAAGCAGAAGGACCAAGATGTAACGCTAGTTTAGTTTCAAAACACTCTCTGTGAGTTCAGGCCCTGGGCCTGTCTCCCCACAGGATTCCTTGCCTTTTCCCTGCTGTTTGGTGGGTGGCGGGGCAGAGGGTATCTACTGGCTGGGTTTCCCAGGCTCCCTTGATGAATGGGCTTAGGCTGGGTTTGGCCAATGGGAGGCTCTAGCAAGACAGCAGAAGTGGGGAGGGGGGTGGGGGACGGTGGAGAGGAAAGAGCAATATTTCCCCCCTCCTCTCTGTCTCTGGGGGGCCTCTCCAGTAGGGTTTCCTACAGGCCAGGCCAGCTGTGTTTCCACCCTCCACAGGTGACCCTAGTAGCACTGCTTCTCCCTCTGTCCCTCCAGCCTAGGGTTGGTAGCCTCAAGAACCCATTGAGTCGATTCTGACTCATAGCTACCATATAGGACAGGGTAGATCTACCCTATAGGGTTTCCAAGGTTATAAATCTTTATGGAAGCAGCCTGCCATATGTTTCTCCCAAGGAGTGGCTGCTGGGTTGGAACCACCAACACTTCTGTTCGTAGCCGAGTGCTTAACCACTGCCCCACCAGGGCTCCTGCCTTCAATTTCTAATCTCTGAGTTACCACACCTCCCCGGTTGGTTTCTCCCCGGTTGGTTCCCCAGACTCTTCTGTTACCTGTGTAACCAACTCCCTGCGTTACACTCCCTTTGTTTTAAATACTCAAAGAGTGGTTTCTGTCCCATGGTTGGCTCTGACTGATATACCCTGATAAGGCAGAAAGAGAATGGTTTGTAAAGCTATGTGACCTTGGTCAATGATTTAACCTTTTAGTTTTCTCCTACTATAAGGGGTCAATGGTACCTACCTCAGAAATTGGCATATTTATGAAACCAGCTAATGTTAATAAAGAATCTGGCCCATTGCCTAATTCATCTGAAGAACACAATCAAAGTTATTTCACTCCCTTCTTCTCTGACATCGATCTGATTTTGGTAAATTAAGAGACAGTAAATGAATATGAGAATTAAACTAAGGTATGAAGGTTTCATCTTCTAAGGCTGTATACATCACAGTAGAAGAATTCTGTTTTTCACCTTCCTTAGACAGTACAAAGGAACAAGGTCCATCTCATAAGTTTTTGTTTAGTACTTTATCTCATAATTTTATTATATTAGTCTTCCATCTCCATATTCCAAAAAACTAAACCCATTGCAATTGAGTCAATTCTGACTCATAGTGACCCTACAGGACAGAGTAGAACTACCCCATAAAGTCTCCAAGGAGCACCTGGTGGATTCAAACTGCCGACCTTTTGGTTAGCAGCCATAGCTCTAAACCATTACACCACCAGGGCTCCATCTCCATATTACAGCCTAGGAAAAATAAAGAACACTCTACAGCAAATTGGTCACAGAGATGACATTAAAATTCCTAATTCCCATGCTTTAAAATACTTTGGATGGGTGTGTGTGTGTTGGTGGGGGGTGGGGGTTGGATAAACAAAACAAGATAGGCAAACACTGATCATTCTTGGTTTCGGGTACATGGAGAGCTCATTATACTATTCTCTCTTCTTCTGTGTATGTGTAAAAATTTTCCTAATAAAAAGTTTTAAAAACTTTATAATCCCCTTATTTCAAGAGTATGTGTCTCCCCTGTATCACCCAAAGGCAATATCTTAGCCATTTTACTTAGTTTCAATACTGAAAACCTCAAACTCATAAAGAAGGCTAATATGAGAGGCAGGCTGATTTATTCAAAGGAAAAAGAAAAATCAGTGAGTACCCACCATGTGCTAGGTGCTACAGGGAGAATGATCATTTTGGAAATGTAAGAAAATGGAAGGCCTGGCTTTCAATTCATGATACCTTTCTGCCCTTCTACAAATATTTATTACCAAATTATAAAAATATAGGAATAACTATCTTCGGGATTCTCATATAAAGAAAATACATATTAAGGATTAACTACAGAACTATAATTCTTAAACTCCTATGCTTCATTGAACCCCAAGTATGCTTTTTATTAACATTTTAAGACTCTGAGAACAAGACGAGGTGCACTGCAAGGGTATACACCTTTGCCCAATTTTCAGAGGTAGCATTTACTGCCTAATCACCACAGTGTAGCTTCTGGGATCCAGCTGCAGTAAAGCTTTTTGAGTTTTTCTGTTAAGGCAAGGGAAGTATGAGAATTTACATAGTTGTTTTATTGCTATTGTAGTGCCATAAGGATAGAGTTTGGTTTTATCTACGAAAAATGCAAGCGAAGACCAGGTAAGGATCATCTGAACAACTTTTGTATCCATAACACTCTGCATGGAAACTGACATACAGTAGGTGGACAGTAAGCAAATGTGAACATTGTTGGTGTTTTTCACCTCACTCTTGTTTCTGTGGGTTCCCTTTGTTTACTAATGAGCCCACAGAATGATCTAGAGTCAAAATGAATTCCATGCATTTTCAGGAAACTAACCATAGACGATTTTCTCTTCTGGGTTAACTGACTTGCCCATCCCAGCAGGCAACTTGAATATAAACAGTATTTGTTGGATGGAGCTGTGTTTGCATTTTTCTTAACTGGAAGACACACACACACACACACACACACACGTATTTTCTTTAACAGTAGCTGAAAAGCTTTTTGGATAAGTTTTCATTAAAAGAAAATGGCGCAACTTGAAGAGCAGAACTTTAGAATAACATTAATAGGATTTCCTTCTTAAAATCACCTTAAGGGAAAAAAATGATATCGTCTACCTAGAGCAGTCTTGTGTTCCACACAGACAGTTCGCTCAGAACTAATTACCCACGCATCCACCTTTGAATTCCAAATGACCACCCACTGTTTCCACCCCCAGAGAGCTACATCATTCTTTAAAAATCACTTGTAGAATATAACTTTCTGGGAAGTGTCAAAACTAAGTAAAAATATCAGGAGATGTTACTTTTAGTTTGAAAAGCTCATCTGCAACGGGGAGCAAACCAACTCAGGGGTTGCCAACCAAAAGAGGAAAGCTGTATTCTGACCCCAGTGCTCCCCAGCACCCCAAAGCCAGTGCGGTTTTCTGCAGACCCTTTAATTTTGCATTCCTTACTCCTAAAATTCACTGCAGCCAAGTGGTCAGTCCTGCCACGGAAGGCTTGCAACACTCCTCCCAGGCTGGCTGTAATGAATGACCAGGCTTCCCAAATGGCTGGGCACCTTGATCATGCTGCCACTGGGGCCATCGGTCTAATTAGGCTAAGAAACACCTTTAATTAACATGGCTTAATTGAATCAATTTATGACTTGCGAATGTTATTATGGGTTTAAACCAAATTTACACTCATTCATGCTACATCATTATGATGTTCATCAGACGTACTTCAAATTTAGCATTTTAAAGGTTTTGTTTTTTAACCCTGACAACATAATTCTTCAGAAAATAAGATCAACAGTATTGATGATAACCAATGTGGAAATACACATTACAAAGTTTCACTTA
>NW_004443968.1:12420500-12421710 GCF_000243295.1 Trichechus manatus latirostris | reverse complement strand
GGAAATCCTATCAGTGTGATTTTTAAAGTTCTATTCTTCAAGTTGTGCCATTTTCTTTTAAGGAAAACTTATTTTAAAAGCTTTACAACTGCCGTTAAGCTAATATATATATATATCTCCCAGGGACTTGTAGATTTCTAGGGGATCTCTGAATTCTCTAAAGCTATATGGGAATGTAGGAAATTGTGTGTTTTGTTGTGGGAAAACGGTCCATAAATTTTCATTTGATTCTAAAAATGGTCTAGGATCACAAACCTCCCTCAAAAAATGGTCTAGGATCACAAACCTCCCTCACCTAAAAAAAAAAAAAAAAGAACTGATGATCTAGAATTGTACTGTCTAACACTATAGCCACAAGCCTGAGCACTTGAGATGTAGCAAGTGCAAATTCAGATGTGCTCTATGTGTAAAATACACACTGGATTTTGAAGAATTAATACGAAAAAAGAATTAAACTACTGTCATGGTTTGAATTATGTCCCCCCAAAAATGTGTGTATCAATTTGGCTGGGCCATGATTCCCAGAATTGTGTGGTTGGCCTCCATTTTGTAATTGTAATTTTATGTTAAAGAGGATTAGGGTGGGATTGTAACACCACCTTTACCCAGGTCACATCCCTGATCCAATGTACAGAGAGTTTCCCTGGGGTGTGGCCTGCACTACCTTTTATCTCAGCTGCCTCTCCTCTTCTTGCGTTTGAGAATGCACGTCCAAAAACCTTCCTCTCAAAGTATTAAACTTAATTTGGGCTTAAAAATAATTCCTAGATCTCAGCTTTTGCGAGCTTCGTCAGAGTTCATCCAGGAATCCGCGTCCAGGGGCGGAATTCCTGCAACTCCAATTCTTATTCCATTTAACTTGTGAGCGTGCGATGAGTCTGGTGCGTCGTCTTGCACCAACTCGCAAGCCAGGGCGCGCTCGCACTCACATACCACTGGAGGGTGCGCCTCCTGCTTCTTCGGAAGCCTAATCTGAAGGTCTGCGAGAAGGTCGCACCCGGTTCCCACTCCTTCGCAGCCAAGCCCCGGACAATACCTCGTCTGCACACCCAGAACGCTAAAGCAAAGCAAACACACTCGGTTCCCAGTCTTGCCCAGACATGGACCCTGCTATTTACCGTCTTGTACCACCAGCTTGCGAATGCCATGGCGAGAACCGGTTCACTCCGAGCCGCGCGAGTAAGGACCCGGCAAGGGCGCGAGGTGCAGT
>NW_004443968.1:12396019-12418519 GCF_000243295.1 Trichechus manatus latirostris | reverse complement strand
ATGGAGACTATGGTTATTCATTCAGGAAAAGTTGATTGATGGTATCAATTACACTCCAAATGGGGAAAAATGTGTCATGTCTGAAAAAAAAAATGCTCTTACGATTGTGACCAAAATCACTACAGTCATTTAAACAAACATAAAAACTATAGAGATGAGGTGATAGGCAGGGATGTTCTCCCTGCAACTGAGACCATTTCCTTAAGAGGGAGTTTAGATGTCTTAGATTCAGGTTTTAGATCCTTGAAGTACATTATTCAAATTCTGGAAGAACAGTTCCGAAGTAGTTATATATTTCTTGAAGGCCTTCAGTGTAAATTGCTCTGAAAGGAATCATAAAGGGAAGATGTAAAGATTAAAAATACATATTCCTTGGAGAGACTTGGAGCGCTGGTGGTAGAGTGGTTAAGAGCTCCTCTGCTAACCAAAAGGTTGGCAGTTTGAATCTACCAGCCACTCTTTGGAAACCTCAGGGGGCAGTGCTACTCTGTCCTATAGGGATCTAATGAGTCGGAACCAACTCAACAGCAATGGTTGTTTTTTTTTTTTTTGGTTTTTGCAGGGACTTAGAGTTTAGCTGAGTGACATGGCATTTGTAATGCATGATGATTTGGGTGACATTCAAAGATAGATAGTGTGTGAATAAGTATAAATGTGCTTTGGGAGATTGGGATTCCATGAATTTTGCTGATTATTAGGAAGGGAAAGGAGGGCTTGAATGGGCTGGCTGGTTGGTGGGATGTGAACAGGAGAGGCGGTGTGGGCAATTCAGGAGATAAGAGGAGCCCACTCACCTGGCTGGAGCTGAGGGTCCATGTTCAAGAGTGATCAATCCATTCATCCACCTGTTATTTGCTGAGCAGCTACCCTGAAAATTGCCAGACCTGTCTGCCATCTCCTCTCAGCCAAGTTTGCTCTGTTCCATAGTGATGTTTTCCTGAGGGGGAGAAAAAAAGACAGAGAGAGAAATAAAGAAAGAGTCCTTGCAAATAGGCAAAGCTAGAAGACTCTCAAAGCCTTTCTTCTTTCCCATGTAACATGCATATATCTTTATAGGAGTTTTGTGCTTCTGACTGTTGAATTATCCAAAAGAATGGCTTCCGTGGTAGTATTCTGTGCATAGAGCAGAGAAAGATGTGTTAGCAGTGGAAGAATATGTAGACCACAGGAGCTTTGCTGTGCTACTCGGATCACATCGAGTTTGTGCATTGATGGCAGATGGAGGTGGGGAGTGGGAGAAAGAATGGAGATGAAGGAGAGAGGACAGAGGAAGAAGAGAAGAGAGAATGAATAGCATATGGAGTAGTTCTTCACTTTCACTGCTGTTGTTGTTGTTAGCTGCTGTTGAGTTGAGTCCTAGTCATGGCAACCCTATGTGTTACAGCTGCTACCAAACAAAAACTTGAGTCACACATGTAACTACATGTCATGGATTGAATTGTGTCCCCCCAAAAATGTGTGTAGCAACTTGACTAGGTCATATTCCCAGTATTGTATGATTGTGTTATCTGATGTGATGTCCTTATGTGTTGTAAACTCTACCACTATGATGAAATTATATGTGATCTCCTCATGTGTTGAAATTCTATCATTGTGATGAGGTTATACTGATGAGGTTGACAAGATTAGTGTCTTAATGCAATCTCTTTTGAGATATAAAAGAGAGAAGCGAGCAGAGACACATGGGAACCTCACACCACCAAGAAAGCAGTGCTGGGAGCAGAGTGCATCCTTTGGACCTGAGGTTCCTGTGCTGAGATGCTCCCAGACCAAGGAAAGACTGAGGCATCACAAGGACCTTTCTCCAGAGCCAACAGAGAGAGAGAGCCTTCTCTTGGAGCTGATGCCCTGAATTTGGACTTGTAGCCTACTGGACTGTGAAGATGATAAATTTCTCTCTGTTAAAACCATCCACTTGTGGTACTTCTGTTAGAGCAGCACTAGATGACTGAGACACTACAGTTAGGCCCTCAGGTTTTATTTTGCATCCCTGATGTCACCTTTTCCTGCTGATAGTAGATCACCTGCACAATACCTTCAGGCCTTGTTCTTTAGAATGACAAAATTTCCTGCTTCTTGTCTCTGTGGACTAATAAGGACTGAGATCGAAGCTCCTTGTTGGATGTTTACTACTAGGAAGTGCTCCTGGGATCAACACCTGTTAAAGGGGAAGGAATTGGGCAAAGGGAGAATTTTGACCTGGGATGCAGACCCAATAGAGGCCTCAGACAACCTTGAAGGGAGTTATGTATAGGATAACCCTTCAGAATTGCACTGCTTGAGGAATGAGGGCTGGATCCTTATACACCTACTTTAACCAGTCATTAGATGTGGTCGATGGGGGACAGGGGATGTGACTGTAGAGAAGGTGGCTCTCTGAAGCGGTGACAATCAGCAAAAGGGACTGACAGATGAGAGCAGTCTGCTGGCCCACTCCCAGGAGCTGGGGTAAGGAATCTTTTATTCCTGAAAGGGATTGGGTGGCTTATCATATCTACTAAACTCTTCAACACTGTATAACACCATACCAAAAAAATCAAATCCGTTGCCGTTGAGTTGATCCCAACTCATAGCAACCCTATAGGACAGAATAGAATTGCCCCATAGGGTTTCTAGGGAGTGGCTGACAGATTCAAACTACCGACTTTTTGGTTAGCAGCCAAGTTCTTAACCACTGCAGCACCAGGGCTCCATATAACACCAAAAAACTTTGCAAATAGAACTGAGGAGGGAATAAATATTGTGGAAGTATGCTGTCAAATTGTTATATAACAGAACATTAGGTTTGAAACTATTACTCATTTAATTAGATTTCTCTCCCTTTTACAATGATGTTTACCTTAAAGAGGAGTCACTGAAGAATCATTCGTCTCACAGAGCAGCCATGCTGTTAATACTGCTATCTGGATACATAGAAACAACAACTTTACAACTGTGGATTGCTAAGAATGGTTAGAAATAAAGGGAAAATAAAATTTCCATTTTCTAGTCATATTAAAACAAAGAAAAATATTGCTCCTATAGGCACGGCAACAGGCAAGGGGGTATAAGATATCCCTTGTGCTATGGATTGAATTGTGTCCCCCCAAAAATATGTGCTGGAATCCGTCTTAGTTATCTAGTGCTGCTGTAATAGAAATACAACAAGTGGATGGCTTTTAACAAACAGAAATTTATTCTCTCACAATTTAGGAGGCTAGAAGTCTGAATTCAGGGTTCCAGCTCCAGGGGAAGACCTTCTCTCAGTGTCAGCTCTGGGGGAAGGTCCTTGTCTCCTTCCAACATCTGTGGGCCTGGCATTCCTTGGAGATCTCCATGTGTCTTGGCATCAATCTTCCACTGGGTCTAGGAGATTCTTAGCGCAGGGACTCCAGGTCCAAAGGCTGCACTCTGCTCCGGGCTCTACTTTCTTGATGGTAGGAGGTCCCTCTTCTCTGTTCTCTTCTCTCTCTTTTTATCTCTTGTAAGGTTAAAGATGTGACTCAGGCAAGGATGCATGCCACCCTAATCCTCATTAACATAATCTAATCATGCCTCGTTAACATAATGGACAGCTCACTCCCAAGTGGGACCATAACCACAGGCAGAGAGGCTAGGATTTACAATATGTACTTACATCAGATCACAAAATGGAGGACAACCACACAATACTGGGAATCACGGCCTAGCCAAGTTGACATGAATTTTTGGGAGACACAATTCAATCCATGACAGAATCCTAACCCTTACATATGTGGATGTAATCATGTTTGGAAATAGGTTTTCTTTCTTATATTAACGAGATCATATCAATGTAGGGTGTACCCTAAACCTAATCACTTCTGAGTTTCAAAAAGAGCAGGATGGACAAAGAAGGCAGGCACAAATGGGGAAGACAGGCACCACATGAGGATTGCCAAGGAACCAAGCAACACCAGGCCTACAGAAGCGGAAACATACAAGGATCTTCTCCAACAACCAATGTCCTAAATTTGTACTCCTGAATTCAGAGTTTCTCCTGAACAGTGAGAAAATAAATTTCCATTCTTTAAAGCCACCCACTTGTAGTATTTGTGTTATAGCAGCACTAGCAAACTAAGACACCTGGCTTGCCAGGAAGCTAAAATAGCCATCGGCTGTCTTCTGCCTTCCTTGCTAATTTCCCTGAAGTTTGCAACTTTTCATTCTTGGAGGCATGGAGTTGTGATAAAATTTAGAAAGACGCTTCTGGTTGAAGTGGTCTCTGACCATATGAGATCAGAAGGTCATAAGGAGAATTGCTTCAACACTTTGTGGCACTATTTATCTTGAATGGCTGTCATAGTTGTTAATGATAGTAAATAAATCAAACAAATATAGGACTTCCTATGTGCTAGGCACTGTTTTAAGGCCTTGCATATCCTTATAACACCTCTATGAGGTAGGAGCCATTATTAT
The DNA here is from genome assembly GCF_000243295.1 of Trichechus manatus latirostris. Taxonomy (NCBI): domain Eukaryota; kingdom Metazoa; phylum Chordata; class Mammalia; order Sirenia; family Trichechidae; genus Trichechus; species Trichechus manatus. The sequence continues at coordinate 12,414,103 of NW_004443968.1, read as the reverse complement.
CCCTCTGTTCCAGGTGAGGAAACTGAGGTTCAAAGAAGTAGAGTAATTTGGCCAAGATCACACAGATTCTAAATGGCAGCATTAGCATTTGAATGAGACACCTGGCTCCTCATTTGGTACTCCTAACCAAGACTCTATATTTATTCTCTGCTACATACAAAACCACATTTATAGTAGAAAATGGAGTGGAATATTTTCATATAGATGGAATTCATGATGCTTTAGGACAGGTTGAGATTATAGTTAAAAACAAGTGATTTAATATCTGCATTCAAGGAGCCCTGGTGGCGCAAAGGTTAAGCACTTGGCTGCCAACCAAAAGGTTAGTGGTTCAAACTCACACAGTGGCTCCACAGGAGAAAGACCTAGCAGTATGCTTCCTTGAAGATTGCAGCCAAGAAAACCCTATGGGGCAGTTCTACTCTGTCCATTGGGGCCACTATGATTCAGAATCTACTTAGCACCCAACAACAAGCACATTATTTATGAAATGACATGAATAGGTAAGTGCTCATGGTTACTAGGGGTGATTGGGTAGGTGGGGAGCGGGGGAATGGTGGGGAGAAGAGGGAGAAATACTCCCTAGGTAGTAGTTGCTTTTTGTTTACATTAATGGGAAAGGTGGCACTGAATGTGGGTGAAGTTTGCACAGCATGCCTGATGTAGTTGATGTCAATAGGCTGTACATAGGGGAAAGGGATAAAAGGGCAAATGCTAGGTAGTGTATGGTTTTGCGACAATAATAACATCCAAAAAAGGGGGCGTGGGGGCTACAGATGCTGATACTAACTAGACATAACCAATCACCTCATGGGATTAGTTCTCTTGGTTTGGGTGATTGATTAGAGCTGTGGTCTCATGGAAGAATCCAGTGAATTGGCACAACATAGTTCTTAAAGTTTGTGTTCTACCTCCCAGTGTGGCGAGTAGTGTCTAGGGTCTTAAAAGCTTATGAGCAGCCTTCTAAGATACAACTATTGATCTTTATTCATCTGGAACAAAAGATAAAGAAGGAAACCCAAGAATCAGAGAAGGAACTGAACTATAGGACTAATTGCATGAACTACTACCTCCTCCACCTTGAGACCAGAAGAACTAGATGGTGTCCAGCTACAACTACTGAACATTCTGATCAGGCACACAATAGATGAATCCTGATAAAAAGGGAGAAAAATCTGGAACAGAACTTCACATTCTTAACAAATTCAGATTTACTGAGCTTATTGAGGCTGTAAGAGTCCCCATGACTATGGCCCTGAGTTGCTCTTCAGGCCTTGAATTGAAACTACTCCCTGAAGTTACCTTTAAACTAATTAACAGTTTAGCCCAAAGAGTAAAGATTGTCACCCTTGAATATTGGGTTTAAAAAAAAATTATCTATATAAGAGTACAGGGTCAACAGCTATTTTAAAGCATAGATAAGGTTGGGGGGCCGGGAGTTTAAGTAAATGGAAGTGAAACAACTAGAACAGAAATAACAAGAATGTTAACACAACGTGAAGAATGTAAAGAATGTTACCAATCATTGTCTAGGAACTCTGGCATGGGAATGGTTTTTGCTGTGTATATTTTCACCAAAAATAAAATTAAGGATTAAAAAAATATATCTGCATTGATAACTTGAAAAGTGAATTTTTCTAAGGTACTGTAGCTATCTGTTCTTCAGAGTGTGTCTGGAGAACATAAAAATAATACTTCCAGTCACAAAAAATCATGTATTATATGATTCCATTTCTACATGAAATGTCTAAAATAGGCAAGTCTGTTTCTCTCCTTCTATTCTGGAGACCTGGGTTTGATTTCCAGCGAATGCACCTCATGCTCAGTTACCATCCGTTACTGACAGCTTGCGTGTTGCTATGATGCTGAAAGGTCTCAGCAGAGCTTCCAGACTAAGCTGGACTAGGAAGAAAGGCCTGGTGATCTACTTCCAAAAATCAGCCAGTGAAAACCATATGGCTCACAGTGTCTAATCCACAATTGATCATGAAGATGGCGCAGGACCGGGCAGCATTTGGTTTCACTGAGTATGGGGTCACCCTGAGTTGGGGGCTGACTGGACAGCAGCTAATAACAACAACAAACAGAAAGACAGAAAGTAGATTAGTGGTTATTTAGGGCAGGAAGGAGGGTAGGGTAGGGAGGTGATAATCAAAGGGTATGGGGTTTCTTTCTGAAATGATAAAAATGATCTGACATTGACTGTGGTGATTCACATATCTGTGGATATACCAAAAACCACTGAATTGTATACGTTAAACGGCAGTGTTTGCCAGTTTTCTCCGTCGTAAAGTTATTATTTCTCCATTTCCACACTCTATTCCTTGGAAGAGAGTCACTAAGTCCAGCCTACAAATTATTTTTAAATATGAAAATTTCTCTTATGTTATTTGTTTCAAAAGTAATATCCACTTGTAAGATTTTTCAAAGATGATTACAATTGACTGGGATTCTCTTTTCCTTTAACCGGCAACATTGAAATTTAAATTTCTTGAGACTTTAATGCTTTGGAAAGATATATATTCTAAATTATATGTATAGGACAATGTGATATCTGATTTTCATGGTATGAAATATTTTTTGTATAATTATTTTTAAACAATTACCTTTTATTTTGAAATGTCAGTGAATGAAAATACACTATAAAATTATATCAAACTTTACTAATACCAAAGAAAAAATATGGGAAAATATTTTTTACAATCTTTGATTGAAAAGGTCTCTCTAAAATATGACACAAAACTTAGAAGCCTTAAGGGAAAAGATTAATAAACATGACCATATTAAAATTTTAAAGTGCCTCGTAGAAAAAAATGTATAAAGACAAAATTGTTGTTGTTATTAGGTATCTTTGAGTAGATTCCAACTCACAGCGACACTGTATATGACAGAGGGAAACTGCCTGGTCCTGCGCCGTCCTCACAATCCTTGTTATGCTTGAGCCCATTGTTGCAGCCACTGTGTCAATCCATCTTTTTGAGGGTCTTCCTCTTTTTCGCTGACCCTCTACTTTACCAAGCATGATGTCCTTCTCCAGGGACTGATCCCTCCTAACAAAGTATGTGAGGCAAAGTCTCACCATCCTTGCTTCTAAGGAGCATTCTGGCTGTACTTCTTCTAAGACAGATTTGTTCATTCTTTTGGCAGTCCATGATATATACAATATTCTTCGCCAACACCATAACTCAAAGGCATCAAATCTTCTTTGGTCTTCCTTATTCATTGCCCAACTTTCACATGCATATATGGAGTTGAAAACACCATGGCTTGGGTCAGGCGCACCTTAGTCTTTAAGGTGACATCTTTGCTTTTTAACACTTTAAAGAGGTCTTTTGCAGCAGATTTGCCCAATGCAGTGTGTCATTTGATTTCTTGACTGCTGCTTCCATGGGTATTGATTGTGGATCCAAGTAAAATGAAATCCTTGACAACTTCAGTCTTTTCTCTGTGTATCATGATGTTGTTTATTGGTCCAGTTGTGAAGATTTTTGTTTTCTTTGTATTGAGGTGTAATCCATACTGAAGGCTGTAGTCTTGATCTTCCTCAGTAAGCGCTTCAAGTCCTCTTCACTTTCAGTAAGCAAAATTGTGTCATCTGCATATTGCAGGTTGTTAACGAGCCTTCCTCCAATCCTGATGCTGTGTTCTTCTTCATATAGTCCAGCTTGTTGGATTGTTTGCTCAGCATACAGATTGAATAAATATGGTGAAAGAATACAACCCTGCTGCACACCTTTCCTAACTTTAAATCACGCAGTATCCCCTTGTTCTGTTCGAACTACAAAATAGAAATGTCTATAAACCAATGCTAAAACCAACAACTTGCCATGGCAAAGGACATATACAGAGGATTCACCTTCAGAAAAAGGGATATAAATGGCTTATAAACATATGAAAAGATGCTCTAACCTGATTCAAAGTAAAACAAATCCAAATTAAATCACGAGATACTATTTTTATCCTATCAAATTGAAAAAGACAAAAGATTAATAATACACTGCACTGACAATATTGGAGAGAAGTAAGCACTATCCCACATTGCTGATGGGCATATAAATTGGTGTAACAATTTTGTTAGGCAATTTGTAAATAACTATTGGAAATGTTGTGAATGTATATATCTTTTGGCTAGCAATTCCATTTCTAGGGATGTCTCTAACAAACGTATTTGTATATGTACATTCAAAAAAAACCTGTACAAAACTGTTCATTATAGCATTGTTTGTAATAGTGAAACACTGGAAATAAGCTTAGTGACCACCAGTGAGAAACAGTTAAATGTAGTATGAAACAACCACATTTTGGCATATTATGCAACCATTTAAAAAGCAGACTTCTATGAGCTGATACGGACTGTCACGCAGGATGTGTTGTTCACTACACAAGGCAAGGTGAAGAGCAGTGTATATAGTACTGTAGCCCTGGTGGTGCAGTGGTTACAAGCTCGGCTGCGAACCAAAATGTCGGCAGTTCGAATCCACCAGCCACTCCTTGGAAACCCTGTGGGGCAGTTCTACTCTGTCCTATAGGGTCAACTATGAGTTGGAATTAATTCGGTGGCAATGGGTTTGGTTTTTGGTTTAGTATTATGTAAAAATAAAAAGGAATATATATTTTGTAAATTTTCTATATTGCTTGTATTGGCTATTTCTGGAATACCATATAAAAATTTAAATAGTGGTTGACTCTAGGGAGAAACTTGGGGGACTGGGCATCTGCAGTGGGAAGACTTGCCTTTCATTGTCTATCCTTTTGTATTATTCAACTTATTTTTAAAAACCACACACAGTATTTCTCTGTCAACTGTAATTCTAGAAAAACCAATAAATAAATATTTTATGTCAGATGCATGTGTGTTTATAGGTTAAACTTTATCATTTAGAATTCCCTGAATTTCCAACTTTGTTTTGTTGAAACAAATTATATTTCTAGAAATTACTTATCGAAACTATAGGAGGTAAAGGTGAAAATTAACTGATGCCCAACCTCTCTGTTGTGGACTAGCAAATGAAAAGTTGTAATGAACATACTAAACCCTTGTCCCACTATCTTCTTCTTCATTAATTTTGAGATTTATATTAATTTATTTTTATGAGTGGTTTGACTTTTATCCTGAGGACAACTGGCATGTTTATGATGGAAATAAAGAAAACAAACAAACCCGTTGCCATGGAGTCAATGCCAACTCATGCAATCCCATGTGTTACAGAGTAGAAATACTCCGTAGGGTTTTCTTGGCTGTTATCTTTACAGAAGCAGATTGCCAAGTTTTTCTCCAGCAGCACTGTTGGGCGAGTTTGAAGCTTTAGGTTAGTAGTCAATAGGGGAAGGGAAATGTTGAATGGTTTGTTACTGCTTAGTGACAAAAACAGAACTGTGAAGGAAAAAAAAAGAAGAAAAAAACCCTCAGTAACAGCTCAGTTCTCCACCACTGCAGTGTCAACAATACTCTTCTGGTTTCATTAGAAAAGTGTTTGTTAATTAGGCCCAGTCCAGACTTCAAAGACATTTTTTGCACAAGATTATCCATTGAGGTGACTAGTTACTCAGATTGATAAAGCACATTTATCATGGCTCTGTCGTGGAAATAGCCTTTTTACAAAGAAGCTTCTTTGCAAAACTATTTTGCTTTATACACTTGCATGAACCTTGAGTTATTTCCCAAGATGCATCACTTTGTAATGTTCTATCCATTATCACTTTTTACATTTAAATCAGTTTCCTTCTTCTTGGGATGGGGAATACTTAGACATGAGCAGAGGGAAAGTAAAGTATAAAACACTCCATTTCAAATTGAATACAGACTTTCTTCAATCTTTTTACCTATACATCCACTCCTCCCTTATTGATATGGTTAAGTTCCAAAGACCAGCTCATTATGTGAAAATCGGTGTTATGGGAAAATGGAGAATGATCACATCAGATCACAAAATGAAGGATGACTACATCATTACATAACTGCCAAATTAAATCATTACATAACTGCCAAACCACTGAGAATCATGGCCCAGCCAAGTTGACACGTAACCTTAACCATCATAGGCAGCGTTTTTCTCGTCTTGCACCTTGGTTTTCATACATTGTTAATGCACAAAATAGTCAGATAGTAGATTTTTTGCTATTGTAGTAAATGCAAAATGTCAGATAATGGAGACAGTCAATAAGTGAGGAGTAGGTGTACTAGAAAAAGACCCCTGTGAATTTGAATTCTTATTTTGGCATTCAACTTTGATAGATTAACTACCTTTTCAATTTAGATTGCATGTGTCAAACATTCCTAGAAAGGCTACAATCTGGCTTCTCTAGTGAGGTCTAATCTATCCCCTGGGAGGCTTTGGATCTTGCGAATCTCTTTATTCAAGTTGTTTCTTCTATCTAGAATGACTTTCCCTCCTCTCTTTGCTAAAGTGTGTGCCTTCTTCTCTCTCGAAATTCACTTTCAGAACTTATCTGAAGACTCACTTCTTCATTGGTCTTTCCAGGTTAATCTTTTCAGCATGGAGTCACTCAGCAACACCCAAGAATGTTGTAGAGTGTCAAGTTTACACTATTGTGCTCACAAATCTATTTACTTAGTAATTGCCTCTGTGTGTGTTTAAGTTTCAGCACTTGAAATATTTGTATATTATTTTTCTTTAGATGGTAAAATCTTTGAAGTGAGGGTTCTCTCAGCAACTGGTAATAAATGTGATAATCTACAGAGCGCTTACTCTGCACCTTTGCAACATGAACCTGGGAGGATATATGTATGGAGGTTTTATGTATAACAGAAAGAAATTTTGTCTAGTCTGGTGCCATCTCCATGATCTTTAATAAGTTTGAGTCCGTTGTTGCAGCTGTTGTGTCAATCCGTCTCATTGAAGGTTTCCTTCATTTTCACTGACCCTGTAATTTACCAAACATGATGTCCTTTTCTAGCAATTGGTCTTTCCTGATTACGTGTCCAAAGTAAGCAACACAAAATCGCACCATCCTCACTTCTAAAGAGCATTCTGGTTGTATTTCTTCTAAGACTGATTTATTCATTCTTCTGGCAGTCCACAGTACATTCAATATTCTTCATCGACACCACAATTCAAATGCATCAATTCTTTTTCTGTCCTCTTTTTTCAATGTCCAGCTTTCAGATGCATATATGGGGATTAAAAAGACCATGGCTTGGGAAAGGTACACTTTAGTCATCAAGGAGGCAGTTTTGTTTAACACTTTAAAGCGGTCTTTTGCAGCAGCTTTGCCTAAAGCAATACGTAATTTGATTTCTTGACTGCTGCTTCCATGGACATTGATTATTGATACAAAAAGAGTTAAATCCTCAACAACTTCGATTTCTTCACCATTTATCAGGATGTTGTTTGTTGGTTCAGTTGTGAGGATTTTCGTTTTCTTTATGTTGAGGTGTAATCCATACTGAAGGCTGTAGTCTTTGACTTTCCTCAGTAAGTGCTTCAAGGTGTCTTCATTTTCAGCAAGCAAAGTTGTGTTATCTGCATATTGCAGGTGTTAATGAGTTTTCCTCCAATCCTCATGCCATGTTCTTGTTCATGTAATCCAGCTTCTCAGATTATTTGTTCAGCATACAGATTGAATAAGTGAAAAGATACAACCCTGTCACATACCGTTTCTGACTTTAAACCACACAGTACCCCTTGTTCTGTTCAAAAGACTGTCTCTTGATCCATGTACAGGTTCTGCATGAGCACAAGTAAGTGTTCTGGAATTTCCATTCTTTGTAACATTATCCATAATTTATTACAGTTTATTCTACACTGTGGAATGCCTTCATGTAGTCCATAAAACACAGGTAAACATCTTTCTGGCATTGCTTTTGGTCAAGATCCATCTGACATTAGCAATGATATCTCTTGTTCCATGTGTTCTTCTCCATCTGGCTTGAACTTCTGGCAGTTCCTTGTCAATGTATGGCTGCAGCCATTTTTAAATTATGTTCAGCAGAATTTTGCTAGCATGTACTAAAATGTACATGTAGAAATTGTTGAACTGGTATATGTTTTGCTTTGTATATTTTTATCAAAGAAATTTGCTAGTATGTGATATTAACGATATTGTTCGATAATTAACTAGCAGTTATCGAGAACTTTCTTTGTGTCAGACACTGCTTGCTCCTGGCATTTATATATTCTTGTATAATCCTTATAACAACTTCTTAAGTTAGATGCTATCACTAGCCCTATTATAAAATTGAAGAAACTGAGTCACAGAGAGGTTAAATAACTTATACAATGAGTAAGTGGCAGGGCCAGGCTTCGAATTCATGCTTTCAGCCTTTGGTAGAGACATTTAATGCTCACCAAATATCTGTGTGCTCCCCCTCATTTCCCAGACTCCCTTGTAACTATACTGGGAACTTGTAGTCTGGAAGTGGAAGTAATGTGGGTCATTTCCAGCTTGAAGCACAAAAGAGCGGTTATGAGTTTTCCACATCCTCTTTCTTCCCCTGCTACAGGCTCCAGTTGAGATGATGAAGGGTGTGGCTCACTAGGAAGTAAGCTGTCTTGGACAGCCTTTAGACCTCTCATACTGTCTCAGTGAACTCTGTGTGGCAATGAAATATTCCTTTATGTAATGCGCCACTGAGTTTTCAGGATTGTTGGTTTTTACAGTATAGCCAACCCTATCCTGACTAATCCACTGCTTCTTGAAATGAATATATTAATATTTTTTCTTTGCATCTAAAAATCATAAATTGTAACTTAGAATTTGATATTCTATATTAATAACTAGACAATTCTCTTCTGACATATTTTCTCCTCAAAAACTTCTTTGCAGAGTTACTTCATGACAACTTGCACAGTTCTCCCCTCCACTTTCTCTGCCCATCAGCCTAAAATATACTTTTCAGATATGTAGTCTGTCTACCTACCTCTTATCTGCTGAAATGTCTTTTGTGTATATAGTATATGTGTGTACATATTGGAGGGTGGATGGGGAAAGAAGAAAAAATTTCTCAAAACAATCTTTACTGCTTCCCAAATGTATACCATACTTTTCAACGTAGAGCTACAGAAGGCTATGGAAAGACTTTTTTTCAAAAGACTAGAGCAAAGTAGATGTTTGGAGTTGTGTTCAGAAATTTATTTTCTGGTCTTGACAGAAGTATTTATTTGCTGATGTACGGTGATTATTCCTTCTGTTACGCCCTCAGAATTGAACTTGTATGACCACCCAGGTAGATAATCTCTTTTTAAGAATGTTTTGAAAATTTTTTGATGAATAATCATAGACCCAAATAGGACTAAAAAGAGATATGGTTTTGGAAAATGGTATTTTTAATTTGACCCTCCTCACCTCAACTATCTAAATCAGACACAAATCCACTGGCCTTGGGTCCCTCTACAAAAAGACTGTCTAGTCAGGAAGGGGAAGAGCAGCCTGTGGAGTTCCTGGAGTGGGAAGAGAACTCAAGCTTCTCTGCAGTACTCTGTAGGGGACGTCCCTCAGGACTCTCAGACATTCTAACTTCGGATAGAGTACAAGGGACATGCCTACGGGAATGTATGTGGAAGCTATCGGTCATTTCTGATGTTTCAAGTATTATTACTTGACTATATCCTCCCCTCTGCTTTCTCTGTTCTCTCTTTCAGAAATTCTACTGGAACTTCTGGATTGATCCTCTAATTTTCTTATCTTCCCTCCCCTGTCCTTTTCTTTGTAAACCTCTTATCTCATTTGAGGTTAGGAAGAGGTCGTTGCCTTGCTGTGTGGGATGAAAGAAAGTGTGGAGAACTAACTGCTATTTATATAGGTTTTCAACCCATCTCCCCTTTCCAGCCAATGCCGCACCTCCAAATCCTGAGCCTTCAAACTGGCATTCAGACTGGTTCACTTCTGTCAGTATATACTCTGTGGGCACTCAGGTTGTAGCTTTCTCCATTCTTTTAAAGCCAGTTTCTGCTATTCTACTAGTACTTTTCTAAAAATGTGTTGATATCTGACATCTGTGATTGCTTCCTGTTCTATTCTCTTTATCCTTGTGGATTTATTATAAAGGAAGAATCAATGCATTCAAATTGTGGTGTTGGTGAAGAATACTGAATACACTGTGGACTGTCAGAACAATGAACAAATTAGTCATATAAAAATACAACCTGAATGCTGCTCAAAAGTGAGGATGGTGAGACTTCAGCTTGCTTACTTTGGACACATGATCAGGGAAGACCAATTGCTAGAAAAGGACATCCTGTTTGGTAAAGTGGAGGATCATGGAAATGAGGGAAACCCTCAATAAGATGGATTGACACAAGAGCCGCAACAATGGACTCACACACATACCAGCGATCATGAAGTGGCACAGGACCAGGCAAAGTTTTTTTCATAGAGTTGCCATAAGTCATAGCTGACTCAAAAGCAATAACAAAAAATTTGTTTTAAATTCATTTAAAACATCCTCTCCTTTTAGTGGTGTTTCAGGAGAGAGATGAGACAAAGACATGTGTCTAATCTTCATTTTAAATCAGAAGTTCCCAGCTACATATTTTAAAAATAATAGCCCTGCAAGGTAGATATTAGTAAGCTCAGTTTATAGATCAAGATACTGAGTCTTGGAGAGATTTAGTAAATTACTTAATGTCTCACAGCTAAGTATCAGAGCTGTGATTCAATCCTGTATTTAAATGTGTCCAAAGCCAATGGCCTTTGCCAGTACAGAATTTATTTGTAGTTGCCACCTGGGGTAGAGGTCAGACCACTACTGTCAGGCATGGTTCCAAGAAGACACATTAGGTCAACTGAAGTTTAGACCACCCCTAAGGTCTCTTCCAACCCTGGTTCCAATACTTGCCTTTACTTTATTTGACATTTACAAATACTTTGCTACATGGAGTCTATAATTAGAATATTTATGGTATAAGAATAACATATTTCAGGGGAAAACATAGAATCAATGGGTCATGGAAATATGTTTAAGCAAAGATAATTGATTTCATATCATTTTTAGCCTAAGTACCAAACAGTACTCAATTAAAATCGTGGGGGAAGGATTTACAGTAGAAAAGTTGACCTAGTAATTGCATTACCTAATTATAAATTTAGCTGCAGATATAATCAGCTCATGGCACACCTACAGAGAGGAAAACTCATGTTTGAGTGACTCCTTTGTGAAAACTGCACTTAAACACCTTGTGTAATAGATCCTCCTGACACCTAGCGTTTGGCCTAACCCATCCAAGGAATGGATTATGCGTCATTTGCCTGTTATAAGACTCACACTTGACTTGCATTATTTGGGCGTGTAATCATCTTGTCTATATTACAATGACACAAAAGCAAAATATAAGATGTAATGCTTGAGATATCCCAGGAAAAAAGCTGGTGACAGAAATAGTGGTCATAGGGACTCCACCAGTGAAAGACTAACTAATGTATACTGGAGAAGGAGCACATATACCACATGGGAACCATCCGTCCTGTCTTCCTGTAGGACAACAGGCCTGGGGGAGGTAACTAGGCAAAAGCTAAGACCACACCCTCTTATTCCATGTGAGGGGCTAGTTTGGTTCCAGCCCAGCACTGGAGGACCGTGTTCCAGTACACATGACCCAGAAGGCTCCCTCTCAGGCCAGCTGTTCCCTCAACTATTATCTCTGAAATCAATGAAATCAATATCCCTGGTTCAGTGATATATCCTAGCAGGCTTCAGGGAGATCTGTACTCTGTGCCACAGTCATCCTATATATCTCTGGATGGGGTCAGACCTCTTAGGGATTCTCTGGATCTGAGTAGCTCCCAGGCCAACCAATCGAGATCCACCACCTTAGGGAAGAGACAACCTAACCTAGTATTGAGGTTTAGCCGCGCAGTGTTTATTGTCACAGAATTCTTTCCAATGTTTAGCTGCCTGCCTCTGTACTTGTGTTAGTGATCTAGTGCTGCTAGAACAGAAATACCACAAGCGGATGGCTTTAACAAAGGGAAATTTATTTCTTCATAGTAAAGTAGGCTGAAAGTCCAAATTCAGGGCGTCAGCTCCAAAGGAAGGCTTTCTGTCTCTGTCAGCCTTCTCATCAGTGTTCCCTCGGACTAACAGATTCTCCGCGCAGGGATCCCGGGTCCAAAGGACACGCTGTGCTCCTGGCACTGCTTTCTTGGTAGTACGAGGTCTCCCGTCTCTCTGCTGACTTCTTTCTTTTATATCTCAAGAGATTGCCTCAGGACACAATCCAGTCTTGTAGATTGAGTCCTGCCTCACTAACACAACTGCCGCCCAGCCTCCCTCATTAACATCACATAGGCAGGATTTACAACATATAGGAAAATCACACAATAATGAGAATCATGGCCCAGCCAAACTGATAAACGCATTTTCGGGGTGACAAAATTCAATCCATGACAGTGCCCTATGCTCAAACAGTTGTCTTGACCCAAGGTTCACGGATGGATAGTGGCTGTAGGTGTGGGTGTGTCGGTGGGCTGCAGGAAAAATAGGTTCTAATGAATATTGTCCCACTTAGAGAGTTCTGGGGGATCCAGAAAAAGAGGTTATTAAACGGGAAGAATGGAGTTTTGTTTTCTCAGCAAGAGCAATAACTTGGAGAGGAAGGGTATTTAGTACAGCTAACTTTGGAACCTGGTTCTGCCACCTTCCAGCTGTGGGACAGATATTTACCTTCTGAAACGGCTAGCTCCTTGCATAGAAAGTAGGGATACTAATAAAACCTCATAAAGTTGCTGTGAGGATTCATAAAATGCATGTAAAGACCTAGATTATAGTGAGCAAAAGTAAGTTAAATTTAGGTTGTTGTTGTTATTAGGTGCTGTCAAGTCAGTTCTGACCCATAGTAGCCCCATGTGCAACAGAATAAAACACTGCCTGGTCCTGTGCCATCCTCACAACCATTACTATATTTGAGCCCATTTTTGCAGCCACTATGTCAATCCATCTCATCCAGAGTCTTCCTCTTTTTTACTGACCCTTTACCTTACCAAGCATGATGTCTTTCTCCAGGGATTGGTCCCTCCTGATAACATGTCCAGAAGAATCTGGTGGTATACTTCTGAAAAAAACTGGCCAGTAAAAACCTTATGAATAGCAGCAAAACATTGTCTGATAAGCCCTTCCCTCAGGTTGGAAGGTACTCAAAATACGACTTGGGAAGAGCTGCCTCCTCAAAGTAGAGTCAACCTAAATGATGTGGATGGAAAAAAGCTTTTGGGACTTTCACTTGCTGATATGGCATGACTCAAAATAAGAAGAAACAGCTGCAAACATCTATTAATAATTGGAACATGGAACATATGAAGTATGAATCTAGGAAAGTTGGAAGTCATCAAAAATAAAATGGAATTTTTACAGACTGATATCCTAGATATTAGTTAGCTGAAATGGACTGGTATTGGCCATTTTGAATCAGACAATCATGTGGTCTACTGTGCTGGGAATGACAAATTGAAGAGGAGTGTTCATTGTCAAAAAGAACATTTCAAGATGTATCCTGAAATACAACTTAGTGATAGGATAATTTCCATACACCTACAGGGAAGACCAGTTAATACAACTATTATTCAAATTTCGTACCAACCACTAATGCCAAAGGTGAGGAAATTGAAAATTTTTACCAACTTCTGCAGTCTGAAATTGATCAAACATGTAATCAAGTTGCATTGATAATTACTGGTGATTGGAATGCAAAAGTTGGAAACAAAGAAGGATCAGCAGTTGGAAAATATGGCCTTGGTGATAGAAATGATGCCAGAGATCACATGATAGGATTTTGCCAGACCAATGACTTCTTCATTGCAAATACTTTTTTTCAACAACATAAACGGTGACTATACACGTGGAACTCACCGGATGGAATATACAAGAATCAGATCAACTACATCTGTGGAAAGAGACATTGGAAAGCTCAATATCATCAGTCAGAATAAGACCAGGGGCCGATTGCTGAACAGACCATCAATTGCTCATATGCAAGATCAAGTTGAAGCTGAAGAAAATTAGAACTAGTCCTCAAGAGCCAAAGTATGACCTTGAGTATATCCCACCTGAATTTGGAGGCCATCTCAAGAATAGATTTGACACATTGAACACTAATGACTGAAGACCAGACAAGTTGTGGGATGATACCAAGGATATCATGCATGAAGAAAACAAAACATTGTTAAAAAGATAGGAAAGAAAGAAAAGGCCAAAATGGATTTCAGAAAAGATTGCGAAACTTGCTCTTTGAATGTAAAGTAGCTAACTCGAATGGAAGAAATGATGAAATAAAAGAGCCAAACAGAGATTTCAAAGGACAGCTTGAGAAGAGAAAGTGAAGCACTATAATGAAATGTGCAAATACCTGGAGTTAGAAGACCAAAAGGGAAGTACTCACTTACCGTTTATCAAGCTTAAAGAACTGAAGAAAAAAATTCAAGCCTTGATTGGCAATTTTGAAGGATTCTATGGGTAAAATATTGAATGACACAAGAAGCATCAAATAAAGAAGGAAGGAATACACAGAGTCACTGTACCAAAAACAATTAGTCAGAGTTCAAGAGGGAGTGGAACAGGCTGCATAAGCTCAACTACCACCAATGCTGAATAGCTGATTCCCACCATTACCAGCCCCCACTTTTCCTCATGATATTTTCTTTTTTTCCTTCTTCTTTCTCCATCCTCCTATTCCAGTAAAATTAACTAAAGTTTCTCCTTGGAGGGTGGCATAACAAATTGATAACCCTCAAGGACTAGGATTAACTCATCTACGACGTGACAATCGTGACTAACAGTGTCAGATAAGCTTCAAGGATTGCCAGTAAGAGGTTAAGTCATCTGAGGCATGAGAAACGTGACCACCGCAAAGAGAAACTATAATCCTGTCCATATAAAACTTTCAGCCAGTCTCCAGTTGGGGAGACAGGTTTTTTGGAGGAGCTCTTTCCCCTCTGTCTCCTGTATATCGATATACAATAAAACCCTCTTGCTGCGCACCTCACCCCTGTCTCAGTATTGGCTTTTGTGGCAGGCGGCTCAAATCCACGATTTTCAGTAACAGTAGCATGTGATCAAGAACCAATGGTACTGAAGAAAGAAGTCCACCTGCACTGAAGGCATTGGCGAAAAACAAGGCTCCAGGAATTGACAGAATACCAACTGAGATGTTTCCACAAATGGATGCAGCACTGGAAGTGTGCACTGGTCTATGCCAAGAAATTTGGAAGACAGCTACCGGGCCAACCGACCAGAAGAGATCCATAGTTGTGTCCATTCCAAAGAAACGTGATCCAACAGAATGTGGAAATTATCGAACAATGTTATTAATATTAATACAAGTAAAATTTTGCTGAAGATCATTCAAAAGTGGTTGCAGCAGCACATAGACAGGAAACTGCCAGAAATTCAAGCCAGATTCAGAAGAGGACATGAAACAAGGAATATCATTGATGTTGGATGGATCTTGGCTGAAAGCAGAGAATGCCAGAAAGATTTCACCTGTATTTTATTAACTACGCAAAGGCATTCGACTGAGTGAATTGTAAAAAATTATGGATAACATTGCAAAGAATGGGAATTCTAGAACATTTAATTGTGCTTATGTGGAACCTGTACATAGAGTAAAAGGCAGTCATTCGAACAGAACAAGGGGATACTGGATGGTTTAAAGTCAGGAAAAGTGTGTGTCAAAGTTGTATCCTGTCATCATAGTTCAATCTGTATGCTGAGCAAATAATCCAAGAAACTGGACTATATGAAGAAGAACACAGCATCAGGATTGAAGCAAGATGCATTAACAACCTGGGTTATGCAGATGACACAATCTTGCTTGCTGAAAGTGAAGAGGACTTGAAGTACTTATTGATGAAAATCAAAGACTACAGCCTTCAGCATGGATTACACCTCAACATAAAGAAAACAAAAATCTTCACAACTGGACCATAAGAAACCTCATGACAAGTGGAGAAAAGACTGAAGTTGTCAAGGATTTCACTTTACTTGGATCCACAATCAACACCTATGGAAGCAACAGTCAAGAAATGAAACAACATATTGCATTGGGTAAATCTGCTGCAAAAGACCTCTTTAAAGTGTCAAAAAACAAAGCTTTCACTTTGAGGACTAAGGTGTGACTAACCTAAGCCATGGTGTTTTCAATCACCTCATATGCATGCGAAAGCTGGACAGTGAATAAGAAAGACCAAAGAAGTGATGCCTTTGAATTATGGTGTTGGCGAAGAATATTGAATATAACATGGACTTCCAGAAGAACGAACAAGTCTGTCTTGGAAGAAATACAGCCAGAGTGCTCCTTGGAAGGGAGGATGGTGAGACTTTGTCTCCCATGCTTTGGACATGTTGTCAGATGAAATATAGATTCATTATATTAAAACCGTTTGCTTTTTCATCTTTACCTGTATATTTTTACCTTTTGTTTTGACCCAACAACTAAGGAAAAATTTATTTTGGTTTATTTAGGCAAAAAGAATAAAAAAAGATTTGGGGACCAAAATGGCTATCTTTAAAGGACAGGCAAGCCTAAACAAACAAACAAATACATGGATTAGTCAAATTCTGTATTTTCTAGGGGTGGCTTTTGTCTAATCTTTATTCTTCTTCCCCTTTCCATTTTTTTGTCTCTAGTATTTCTCCTTTTTAAAAATTGTTTTCTTATTTAAATTTTCTTTTTTGTTATCCTTTCACTTCTCTGTATTTCCTACATTTGCCTTCCTGCAACTTTTCCTTAAGAAAATTGAATTATACAGAAGATAATCTGGTATATGTAGACAAAGAAACTCACGTGAATAGTTTGTGAAGTTACCGTATTGTTCTCAGTTTGAAAAACAAATCTTCTTTTGCTGTGTATATTTCTACCAAAATAAAAACTTTTTTTTAAATTGCTGTCTTTTCCTCTGATATCATATTTTAATATGAGAAGCATTATTTTGCATACCTCTACAGAATTTTCAGGAGTTCGAAGGAAGTAAAGTATATCACAAATACTCTCTAAATGCATATAGTATAAATTTTTACTTGTCTTTACTCAGATGCTATCAACAATAAGTTAATAACTACTTGTTGTATCAGAGTTGAGGGAACAGAAAGATGAAGATTAGGAAAAAAAACAAGAAACTATGGTCTGAATTTTCAAAGATATTGCAATATATTTGGAAGGGGATGCTAACCTAAGTAAATGAGAGGAAGACAATTCAACATCAAACCTGTGTGGTTTGTGCTACATTTTGGAAGGGCTCAAATTATGGAAGTCTTTGAAAGCTAGATCAAGGAGTTTAGACTTTTCATTTTATTATTTTTATTGCACACTATGTGCTTATTGTAGAAATAATTAAATGAGCAGACTGAGAAAATAAAATGGAAATAGAATTATTATAGTTATTCTCTTGATAGCTATATCTACAGCTTTATTTTTATCTGTAGCTCTATAAGGCACATGCTATTTTGTAAATGCATTCATAGGATCCTGAACATTTTCCCACGTCAATAAATATGCAGTAGAAATGTTTAAAAACCTGTAAGAGTTCAGAAAAGGAAGTGATAAATGTACAGCAGAGTGATTGCAAAGCCTTATGGTGGGTGGGAGCCCTGGCAGCGCAGTGGGAAAGACCTATAGCGAGCTATGGCTGCTAACCAAAAGTCATCAGTTCGAATCCGCCAGCTGCTCCTTGGAAACTCTATGGGACAGTTCTACTCTGTCCTATAGGGTCGCTATGAGTCAGAATCGACTCGACGGCAACTAGTTTTTTTTTTTTTAAGTGTACTTTGTGATTCAAGGATAAAACAACTGACCCCTTTCTCCTATGAATAGAAAGCATGTTATAAGTGATTTCTAGAATAATGATTAGCTTCTGTGGCTACATCTACTTCTTTTAGCTAATAGTAAACATTTTGTGGTTGGATATTTTTTTTAAAGATACCGTAGTGGCTGTGGGAGGCGAAACAAATTTGGTCTGGGAACCAGTCTGTACCCAGAGTCAGGACTGAGCCTTTGAAACCTTAAACAGTATTGTGCTGGCAGAAGAGAAGTTGTGGTATAGAGAAGGGATACCAAAAGCTTAACCAAAAAAATAACCTTCTTTTTTATTTAATGTTTTGTCCTGGACCACTTTTCTTAAAGAAAAGATAATATC
>NW_004443968.1:12372869-12395919 GCF_000243295.1 Trichechus manatus latirostris | reverse complement strand
TTTTTTATGGTGAGTGGGCTCATGTGGACCTGAAGAATGTGCAGGATTTAGTTAGATAAACAGAGAGCAGATTAGTCACTCCAGGAAGAACCGAACAAGTTGCCATCCAGTTGACTCCAACTCATGGTGCCCCCATGTGTGTCAGAGTAGAACTGTGCTCTACAGTGTTGTCAATGGCTGATTTTTCTGAAGCAGATTGCCAGACCTTTCTTCTGAGGCACTTCTGGGTATACTTGAACTTTCAAACTTTTGTTTAGCAGCCAAATACATCAACTGTTTCATCAACCAGGAAGAATAGCAATGTGGAGAACTGCAGGGAAGGGAAAGGAACATGGCTTGTGCATGGCCCAATGAAGAGACCAGCTTGACTGAAGAGCTGGCTTCATCTGGAGAAGGGTGGGAAAGGCTGGAAGACTGATGGGCCCAGGCAAAGGGAAGGTTTAAGACAACTGTTCTTTATCTTCTCTGAGAATAAAATAGGAAACAGATTTGAATGGTATCCCATAGACAAATGGGGATGCTTTTCTCAATGAAAAAGAATTGTTGAAAGTATATGCAGTATTGAGAAGAATGAGATCGCCTCTAAAAAGCCTGAAAAAGGAGAGATACCTGAGTTCAAGCAGGGATGATGCTCTGGCTATTTGCAATGTACTTACTTTCTCTTCATTAAAAACCAAACCCGTTGTCATCAAGTCAATTCCGACTCCTAGTGACCCAATAGGACATAGTAGAATTGACCCATAGGGTTTCTGAGGAGTGGCTGGTGGATTCAGACTGCTGACTTTTGGTTAGCAGCTGAGCTCTTAACCGCTGTTGCCACCAGGGCTCCTAATTCTCATTAGTAGTAGGCAGTTTAATATATTCTGGTCCGCTGTTTTTCAAACTGTGGGTCACATTCAATTAGGGAGTTCTGAAACTAAGTTGGATAGTCATGACCAGCAATTAAAAAACAAATTAGAATAAAATAGAACAGAACAAAATAGAAAATACCAGAATGTACCGCTACTGTTGCCATTCTCAAGAACCTGTTTGTGTGGTCCAGGATTTTCAATCTTGAGCCAATTAAAAATAAAGGAAAAAAAGTCCAATGTGTGTTCTGCATTTAATGTAGATCTGTGGCAGTAAATATAATCTTGACCTTTGTTTTGAATTCATTTATATTTTGTATTTACATATTAATAAAATATATTTCATACTATTTATTATCATGTTTTTACCTGAATATTGGTAATAAGGGTTGGTAGTGTTTCATGAAATTATGTTCTAATTATTTATACGTATTTATATGTACTGGATTACATTACGATATAAAATGCATTTCTTACTGGCCATGGTAAAAAAAAAAAAATTGAAAAACACTGTTCTAGCCCAATAAGTGACTAGAAATTCACAAAAAAAGCATCTTCATACTTGGTGTATTTTTCTGGTTATACTCTGGATTTGTTGAAACTTTTTGGGGGGTTGTAAGCAACAGAAGAAACCAACTTGTATCAGTTAAAACAAAAAGGAGGGGAAATTAGATTCTGGGTACCTCCCAGAACTAAGTAGCCCAAAAGCAATGCCTAGTCACTGAAGCTCATAGCTGAGAAGCTGCAGAAACTCAACAGCCTCATCTCTACCTCTCCTCTCTGCTCTCTGCCAAGCCAGCTTTGGTGTCTGTCCACGGGCTGGCTTGGTGGGTTATCAGTTCCCACAGTGAAGCAAGGCCATTCAGAGGGACTTTATGCTGACATGTCACAGTTCTTGCCACTTAGAACATGTCTCTTTCTGTCCTCATCTTAGTTTCTTCACCTAAACCCTACCTCCCAATTGAGGAGAGTGAGCCTGTTTGGGTCAGATGAAGTCAGCTCTACCCTTAGTCCAGTCAATTGGGGGTTGGCAGGAAAGCGGTAGAGTGATAAAACTCAAATATGAATCTACTCCTGTGGATCAGGAGCATTTGCCAGAGAAGGAGAGGAAAGAGCATGGGCTGAGCAGACACCCCAGTGGCCCCGATATCTCCTCTTAACTCTGTCCTCCTCAGAAATTATTGGATCTCTTGTATACTGGGTTTTAAAATATGAGGGTTATGTAAGTGCCCCAAATGACTCTGACTATGATAACCAAAGAGACACTTTCTCTTGACAAAAGGCACTCAGGACATGAAATGGGCTGACAGGCAATTGACAGCCCTCTTAGAAATGGCACATTGTCCTCCTATGACATTCTGAGCCTGAAACACAACAAAAATGCAGGAAAAAACAAGCCCAACACCAGTAAATACATAATGTGAAGTATCTGCAACAAGAAGGATCAAAACTATTGTAAACCTCAAAAAGAGGTGACATTAGACATACTTTGAAACATAAAATCTTGCTCTGCATGACAGCTTGATTTTCCTGGTTAAATCTAATCCAACATAGTGTGGTTTGGGTGTGGTCTTAGGAGGCGGGGGGGTGAGTCATGTTGATGACCAATTGTGGTTTCTTTTTACTACAGTTAAGAAATGTGGTTTGCTCAGCATATCAGCCCAGTCTAAATAAGTTCTGGATATGCTACAAAAAAATGCTATTGTTAGGTTAAAGTCATGCTGAGGGAGGAAACAAAGACTGGGCCTGAGCACCTGTGGGCCTAAGGAAAATTGCGATGATTATTTTTTGAGTAGCAAGGATGGAGATTAGGATATATAGAGGTGAATTAGGATATACAGAAAGGATACAATAATTAATTTAAAAACTTCTGTTTCAAAAGAAACTAATAATTCCTCTAATAGAAGTTTCTTCCTATAAGCCACTTTGTCTTGGTAAATTCCAGACAGAAATAAAACATAAAAAATTACTCTAGCTTTCTTAAGCATTTGAAGCAAGCTGTTTCCTACGGTGAGAATTGGGCTGCTAACATTTCTGTATAGAACATTAACTCAATAAAATGGTGTTTGTGAGTGAGAGAAGAATGGGAGTTAGAGAAAAGCAGCCCAAATTTCAAGAACATAACTTGATTTCCAGGCTTTCTTGCTGGCCATATATTTAATTGTGTGACTCAGTGTCCTTGTTGCCTCCAGGTCTGAGGGACAGTAATGAAAAGATAACTATCCTGGGACAGGAAGCCTACTGGACTTTGCGCTTGGTGTAGTCATTACCATGTACACCTCATTCCAAACTTGTTTTCTTTGTTGTCTGGTAAATGCTGCAGTTGTTTCAAATAACCAGCCATTTCATCAGCACAGACATACAAAGAAATGTCAAATATCTCAGTCAAGCTCATATTTTCAAGGCAGTGAAAAAAATTACCTGTTCTTAGAGGTGAGCACATCAGGGTAAACTCAGCTTGCCAGCTCAGTTAAGCGTGTGGGCCTGGATTAAGCCTTTCCTAGGTGACTGCTCAGCTATGAATCATCCTATGCTCTGGAGAATGTCTGGAATGCTGGCTGAAAGGGATTAAAACTAGAATGTTTACCAACTAGACAGGAGGTTGCTTTTAACTTGGGATCCAGCCAAAAATGTTTTGTCCCTATTCAGAGGGGTTTTTAATTATTATAGCAAATGATTAAAAACCCCTCTGAACAAGGGCAAAGCATTTAATTAGTATTACTATTGTAATAAACACCATGTGTCTGTCAGTTTATCGTACTGTGGCAGCTTTCGTGTTGCTGTGATACTGGAATCTTTGCCATCGGTATTTCAAACACCAGCAGAGTCACCCTTGGTGGGCAGGTTTCAGCGGAGCTTCCAGGCTAATACAGATTAGGAAGAAGGACCTGGTAGTCTACTTCTGAAAAAATTGGCCAGTGAAAACCTTATGAATAGCAGCGGAACATTGTTCAACATAGTGCTGGAAGATAAGCCCCTCAGGTTAGAAGGCACTCAAAAGACGACAGGGGAAAAGCTGCCTTCTCAAAGTAGAGTCACCCTTAATGATGCGGATAGAGTTAAGCTTTTGGGACCTTCATTTGCTGATGTGGCACAACTCAAAATGAGAAGAAACTGTTGCAAACATCCATTAATAATCGGAATGTGGAATGTACGAAGCATGAATCTAGGAATATTGGAAATCATCAAAAATGACATGGAAAGCAGAGTGATCAATATCCTAGGCATTAATGAGCTGAAATGGACTGGTATTGGCCATTTTGAATCAGACAATCGTATCGTCTACTATGCCAGGAATGAAAAATTGAAGAGGAATGGGGTCGCAGTCATCATCAAAAAGAACATTTCAAGATCTACCCTGAAGTACGGTGCTGTCAGTGATAAGATAATATCCATACACCTAAAGACCAGTTAATATGACTATTATTCAAATTTACACACCAACCACTAAGGCCACAGATGAAGAAATTGAAGATTTTTACAAACTTCGGCAGTCTGAAATGGATTGAACGTGCAATCAGGATGTATGAAAATTTCCGGTGATTGGAATGTGAAGGTTGGAAACGAAGGATGGTAGTTGGAAAATATGGCCTTGGTGATAGAAACAATGCCAGAGATTGCATCATAGAATTTTGCAAGACCAACAACTTCTTCATTGTAATGCAAATACTTTTCTCAACAACATAAACAGCAACTATACATGTGGGCTCCTTAGATGGAATACATGAGAATCAAATCGACTACTTCTGTGGAAAGAGATGATGGAAAAGCTCAATATCATCTGTTGGAACTAGGCTTATATATAAGTTCAAGCTGAAGCTGAAGAAAATTAGAACAAGCCCGCGAGAGCCAAAGTACGACCTTGAGTATATCCCACCTGAATTTAGAGACTATCTCAAGAATTGATGTTATGCATTGAACACTAATGACCGAGGATCAGAGGAGCTATGCAAAGACATTGTACATAAAGAAAGCAAAATATCATTAAAAAGACAGGAAAGAAAGAAAAGACCAAAATGGACATCGGAAGAGACTCTGAAAGTTGCTGTTGAATGTAGAGTAGCTAAAGCAAAAGGAAGAAATGATGAAGTAAAAGAGCTGAACAGAAGATTTCAAAGGGCTGCTCAAGAAGACAAAGTAAAATATTATAATGAAATGTGCAAAGACCTGGAGATAGAAAACCGAAAGGAAAGAACACACTTGGCATTTCTCAAACTGAAAGAACTGAAGAAAAAATTCAAGCCTCAAGTTGCAATATTGAAGGATTCTACGAGGACAATATTAAATGATGTAGGAGGCATCAAAAGAAGATGGAGGGAATACAAAGAGTCACTGTACCAAAAGAATTGGTCGATGTTCAACCATTTCAGGAGGTAGTATATGATAAAAAAAACAATGGTACTGAAGGAAGAAGTCCAAGCTGTATTGAAGGCATTGGCAAAAAACAAGGCTCCAGGAATTGACAGAATACCAATTGAGATATTTCAACAAACAATGCAGTACTGGAAGTGCTCACTTGTCTATGCCAAGAAATTTGGAAGACAGCTGCTACCTGGCCAACCAACAGGAAGAGATCATATTTGTGCCTATTCCAAAGAAAAGTGATCCAACAGAACGGGGAAATTATTGAACAATATCATTAATACTACACCCAAGTAAAATTTTGCTGAAGATCATTCAAAAGCTGCTGCAGCAGTACTTTGACAGGGAACTGCCAGAAATTCAAGCTGGATTCAGAAGGGGAAATGGAACAAGGGATATAATTACTGATGTCAGGTGGATCATGGCTGAACGCTTAGAATGCCAGAAAGATGTTTACCTGTGTTTTACTGACTATGCAAAGCATTTAACTGTGTGGATCATAACAAATTAAGGATAACATTGCAAAGAATTGAAATTCTAGAACATTTAATTGTGCTCATGAGGAGCCTGTATACCGATCAAGAAGCAGTTGTTCGAACAGAATAAGGGGATACTGTGTGATTTAATGTCAATAAAGGTGTTCATCAGGGTTGTATCCTTTCACCATACTTATTCAATCTGTATGCTGAGCAAATAATCGGAGAAGCTGAACTATGTGAAGAAGAATGGGGCATCAGGATTGGAGGAAGACTCATTAACAACCTGTGTTATACAAATGACACAACCTTGCTTGCTGAAAGTGAAAGAGAACTTGAAGCACTTACTAATGAAGATCCAAGACTACCACCTTCAGTATGGATTACACTTCCACATAAAGAAAACAAAAATCCTCACAACTGGACCAATAAGCAACATCATAATAAATGGAAAAAAGATTGAAATTGTCAAGGATTTCACTTTATTTGGATCCACAATCAACACCCATAGAAGCAATAGTCAAGCAACCAAAGGACACATTGCATTAGGCAAATCTGCTGCAAAAGACCTCTTTAAAGTGTTGAAAGGCAAAGATGTCACCCTGAAGACGAAGGTGCCCCTGACCCAAGCCATGGTGTTTTCAATCGCCTCATATGCACGCAAAAGCTGGACAATGAATGAGGAAGACCAAAGAAGAATTGATGCCTTTGCACTATGGTGTTGGCGAAGAATATTGACTATACCATGGACTGCCAGAAGAATGAACAAATCTGTCTTGGAAGAAGTACAGTCAGAATGCTCATTGGAAGCAAGGATGGCAAGACTTTGTCTCACATACTTTGGACACGTTATTAGGAGGGATCAGTCCCTGGAGAAGGACATCATGCTTGGTAAAGCAGAGGATCAGCGAAAAAGAGGAAGACCCTCAACCTGATGGATTGACAGAGTGATTGCAAAAATGGACTCAAGCATAACAACGACCTGGAGGATAGTGCAGGACCTGGAAGTGTTTCATTTTGCTGTACATAGGGTCGTTATGAGTCAGAAATGACTCGACAGCACCTAACAACAACAATTGTAATAAATGTAGTCTTTATCAGGTTTCTCCACTGTAAAGTTACTTTTTTCCAACTTTTCCTTACTCTTTGGAAGCAAATCATTAGACATAGCCCACCCTCAGGATGTGACAATTTAAATTCTGTCTCCTTTGAGGAGGGAGTTTCTATATAAAATTTGGAATTCTTCTGCATGGGATATCCAGGGATGTGTTCTTGTCACAGGATAGCTACATTTTCATTACTGCCTCTCAGACCTGTTGGCAACACAGGAAACTAAGTCATACAATTAAATATTCTGTTTGACACGTTTATCTCTGGAAATCAAGTTATATTCTTCAGCATATTTTATCTCTTCTCTCCTATTTATTCCATAATTTATTTATATCAGCTTGGGCTTGTGGATGTTTATTTTATGCTTTGGGTTTTAATCTAATACTACTTTATTTATATTGTTTCTCAAATTTTTCTAGCTTCAGCTATTAGGAGCTCTTGCTGGTAGACTCGTTTCCCTCTGGTGTACCCTATAATTTTGTTTCTGAGCACTTCCGTGTTTTCTGGTACTATAAGATGCTCCAGAGTCACCTTGTGTATTCCCTGCCCCAGCCCAACATTTGACCATTTCTCCAAGGAGTCCTGATTTCTTTCATTGGAGGATGGTATTATAAACTAAGATCTGAGAGAGAGGTGTGATCATTGTTACTGGGATGCCATTGCATCCAGATCTTCTCAATGGACAGAGCTAGGAAATATATGTATGTATACTAACACATGTTTATCCACATATTTATAATTATTACTGTATCTATCCGTCTGTATCTATATTAAGCTTAACCTGAGTTCATGCGAATGTCTCCAATTCTAATCTGTGCCACAGGACTCATTCTAGCTTCCCCCTTGCTTATCTGTAATTCCTACTCCAAAAGTGAGAAACCTGGATGCCATCACCTGTCACCCATTACTTATTTCAATCACAGCTTACTTATGCAATTTGGATTGGAGCAGCCCTTCAATGTTGGAAAGGAAAAAAATGAATTTACTCTATATACATCATGCTTAAAGATTTTATGAGTTAAAGAAAAATTATTAGTGGAATTAATGTCAGTAACTTCAAATTCATCCAACTGTCATGAATCGGAAGTCCCCTGGTGCTCAGGAGGAAGCGTGTGCCAACTGTCTCAGAATCCGTGTATTCTGCCCTGGAGCTGCCTCTATTTCTGAGCCTGCAAGTTTTCACATTCACAGTAACAGCCTTGCACACTGGAGAAGCAGAGTGATAGGAAATCCCAGAGAGAAGTCTCTGATCTGTCCAGTTCTGACCCTGCCCAGGACCCAGCTGGAGCCGAGCCCTGCAGGAGTGAAGTGGTGTTGGGCGTGGCTGCTCAGGTCCATCAGCTCCAGAGTGGAGCAGGTTTTTCCTCCCACACTTGTGCCAATGTCTTCTGGGAATCCCAGCAGCCACACTTGAGCCGTTTCCTCCCCTGGCCACAGCCACCACTGACTCATGGTGGTACATAAAAGTTTTCCTTATAAATTTACATTTGAAATCATGTCAAAATGCTGTTTAACCTTCATTCCTTTAATATATACATATATATTTTTTATTGTACTTCAGGTGAAGGCTTACAGAACAAATAGTTTCTCATGAAACAGTATTGCACGTATTATTTTATGACATTGGTTAACAACCCCACAACATGTCAACCCTCTCCCTTCTCGACCTTTTTTTTTTGGTGAAAGTATACATAGCCAAAGATACACCATTTCAAAAATGTCTACATGTATACTTCAGTGACATCAACTACGCTTTTCCAATTGTGCTGCTATTCTCACTTTAGATGAAGGCTTACAGAACAAAATAGTTTCTCATTTAACAGTTAGTACACATGTTGCCCTATGACAATGGTTAACAACCTCACAACACATCAACACTATCCTTACTCAACCGTGGGTTCCCTATCACCACCTTCCTTGTCCCCTTCTGCCTTCTGGCCCTTGTCCCTGGACTGCTGTACCTCATTAGTCCCATTTGGTTTTATGGGGCTGTCCACTCCCAGGCTGAGCGGTGAACCTCGGAGATGACTTCACCACTGAGCTAAAAGGGTGTCTGGGGGCCATACTCTCGGGGTTTCGCCAGTCTCCTTTAGGCCAATAAATCTGGTCTTTTTTTTTGTGAGTTAGAATTTTGTTCTACATCCTTCCCCAGCTCTGTCCAGAACCCTCTGTTGTGATCCTGGTCAGAGCAGTCAGTGGTGGTAGCCCGGCACCGTCTAGCTGTACTGGACTCAGTCTGGTGGAGGCCTTGGTAGCTGTGGTCCATTAGTCCTTGGGACTAATCTTTCCCTTGTATCCTGTTCTCTTCACACTCCCTTGCTCCTGAAGGGATGAGACCAGCGGAGTATATTATATGGCTGCTCACAGGCTTTTAAGACCCCAGACGCTACTCACCAGGGTAGAGTGTAGAACATTGTCTTTATAAACTGTGTTATGCCAACTAAGCTAGATGTTCCCTGAGACCATGGTCCCCACAGCCCTCTACCCATCAATTCAGTCCCTCAGGGAGTTTGGATGTATCTATGGGGCTTCCATGACCTTTCTTTGTACAAGTTGTGCTGGTTTCCTCTGTATTGTGTACTGTCTCACCCTTCACCCAAGATACCCCTTATCTATTGCTTATTTAGTATTTCCCCCCCGGACCCCTCCCATCCCTGGTAGCCAACAAAGATTGTTACATTTTGTGTGTGAACTTTTTCATGGGTTTTTACAATACAGGTCTCATACAATATTTGCCCTTTTGTGATTGACTTATTTCACTCAGCATAATGTCCTCCAGTTTCATCCACCCTTTAATATTTTTGTCAACATTTTTCTTTTGTCTTGCTTTTCTGTTTTCATTTCATTCTTGCCAACCTCAAAAAAATATTTTAATATTAGAGCGTCAGCAGCAATAATCTGTAGATATCAAAGAAATTTTATTTTATTTTTGATTTTTTTCCAAACAAAAGTGTTAGTCATTGACACTAAACCATCAGTGCCATTAACAACAGTTACAGAAGCTCTTCCAGGCATGTTAAGGAATTAAACTAATCATAGAGATGTGGGAAATGCCTGTTGTTATGGATTGGATTGTGTCCCCCCAAAATGTGTGTCAACTTGGCTAGGCCATGATTCTCAGTATTGTGCGATTGGCCACCATTTTGTCATCTGATATGATTTTCCTGTGTGTTGTAAATCTTAACCTCTATGATGTTAATGAGGCAGAATTAGAGGCAGTTATGCTGATAAGGCAGGACTCAATCTACAAGATTATGTTGTGTTTTAAGTCGATCTCTTTTGAGATATAAAAGAGAGAAGTGAACAGAGAGATGGGGGGCCTCATACTACCAAGAAAGCAGCACCAGGAGCGGAGTGCATCCTTTGGGCCTGTGGTTCCTGCTCTGAGAAGCTCCTAAATCAGGGGAAGATTGATGACAAGGACCTTCCTCCAGAGCTGACAGAGAGAGAGCCTTCCCCTGGAGCTGGCACCCTGAATTTAGACTTCTAGCCTCCTAGACTGTGAGAGAATAAATTTCTGTTTGTTAAAGCCATCCATTTATGGTATTTCTGTTATAGCAGCACTAGATAACTAAGACACCTGTACTTAAATAGTTTTTGAGGTATCAGGTGTTTAACATGGTTTATTTCATTTAATTCCTACACTAATCTGTGAAACAGGTCTTATAATACCTATGTTAAAGTAAATAATATTAAGCCAGTAATATCAATTAATTTGAAGTTTATTTAACATGCAATTTGTGAATTGGGCAACACTTCTGATTAGAGAGTCAAAGTGTTCCCAAGAGAAAAGAACTTCTAAAGATTTTTGTATCCCATCTTAGCGACGTTGCCATTGAAAGGGCCAAGAACAGTCTTTACATAATGACTCCAATTTACCCTAAAACACAGCTTCTAGTCCAACCTGGAGTTTCGGTTTCTCGAAAAGGACTGCACATAGATAACTTTTCAAAAGAGCACAATGCCTGAGGCAAACATTCTTTACAAATTAAGCTAGGCAATTGTTTTGCTTAAAGGTGACTTTTAGGAAACCAGTTTTCTCAAGGCTCAAAGTTCAAAAGAAGATCTTAGGGCAATGGCCTGGGTAGATCACGCCAACTCCGTGGACCCCAGAAATCTATATTCCAAGAGAATAAAAAACTCGGTTTCTCATTATCAGATGAAGGAACAGGTTCAGAAAGCTTAAGTCACACAGGTCACACAAGTTCTCTTCTGATAATTTGCATTTCCACCCCAGATACACTGAGTCAGAATCTACATTTTAACAAGATCCGCAGGTGATTCTTATGTATAACTTCCTGGGAACTTGATAGAAATGCAAATTCTCAGTAGGGGTTCGAACTGAAACTAACCAAAGTCATATAGCTAATGTATGAGGGGTGATGCTTCAAGTAGCTAATAATGCCTATAAGTTTACTATGTCTCAGGTTCAGTGGGGAATACTTTTTATAATCTCCACACAGCAAATTTGTGAGGTAGGTGCTATTATTATCATCCTTTTACAGAAAAGGAAACTGAGTCACAGAGAGATTAAGTAAGTGGTAATGTTGGGAATCTAAGCCTGTTTGACGCTAAAACTCCTTCTACATGGCTCTGTACCTGGACCAAATGGATACTGACATTTCTAAGGTTAAAGGTAAGTTATGTAGAGAAACCATGGTTCTAGGAGGCAGAGAGAGGAGGAATTGATGACAAGGAAAAGTAGAGGAAATTCAGCCATCTAAATTGATCTATTATGAGCCCAGTTGACAAATCTTTAAAATAATCAGAAGTAGAAGCCATTTTCTAACTATGCACAGAAAGAATCATTTAATATTTCTTGCTAAAGTCAGTCAGTAGGTCTAGTTTTAGATGGTGTAATATTAGACAAGGAGGAAAAAAAAAAAAAATTAAAGAGGCAACTGAATGCCAGCAGCCCAGTCTTGAGTAGGTAGTGGAATTGATGGTGAACATCTGTTCCTGATCTCTCTTGAAACATGTACATGATCTCAGGTTGCAATGAAAGATAGTTGAGTATGCTATAGGAAAGATTTTCTGATGTGAAGGCTGCTTTTGAATTGGAAGGTTACTAAGGAGATTATAGACTCTGTCTCTAGACACATTAAAATACGGTTTTAAAATAGTCTAGGATGGTGTACACCTTATCCTGTCTCAGGCCAGAGGGATGGAGATGACTTTAAGAACCTATACAACTCTTGATTCTATAAAGAGCCCCCAGTTCCCATTAAACTTGGACATCGATTTTATCTAGGCTTTCCTTCGATGTGTGCATAGCAACAGTTATTCCTCCCAGGCATTCTCATTTTTCTCCTTCAAAAAACAAAACAGACACATCTTGGATTTGGAAATAAAAAGAATGGGAGTGTCCAGGTAATTTGCTTCCACCCACCTACTGTTTCCCCAATCACAAATGCCTCCCTCAGGTCAGGAAGTTGTAAGTCTCCTCATCCTGTTGATTGTTGAGCCCTGTTTCTAGGTACTGTGTGTTTGCTCACATTGCTCTCTTTGCCTCGGATGCTCTTTGCCTTAAATCCACCGACCTAATCTGACACATTAATTCTCCTCAGCGTTCAAGGTTTCACTCTGGTCATAAAACCTCTGACATTTAAAGTTTGTGTCACACACTTTAATATTTAATTAGTTTTGTAATTTTTAGCATTATACAATATTTATCTTTCCTACTAGATTGTGAGATTTTTAAGGAAAGAAACCTTATCCAGTGCTTTTTTGAATCCCCCCAAATTGCTAAACATACAGCCAGAATGCAAATATTTGTTTTTAATCACAAAGTAGTTTTGTGGACTTATTTTCAGTCTTGAGGTTTAATGAGTCTAAACAGCTGAAAATATATATATATATATATATATATATATATAGTTCTAGTAGACTATATTAGAGATTAGCGAAAAATGCAAGCTGTGTTGGACATTAACATATCTTTCTTCAGATGGAGGACTACCTAATACTTTTACTGATGGGATTCCGAATGGAGACGTCCTTGACGTCTTCATGTAGGAAAGCCAGGGAAGATGTAGGGAAATGAGGCTGCTCCTGTGCCCCCCACCCTACTCTCTCGTCCCCTATTTCAAGATAAGGGTCCATTCTGCCTGACCTAGTTTGTCTGAAAACGTTTAAGTGTGGAAAGCATGTCATATATCGAAAACGAAGGAAGGAAAGAAAAACTAACATATATTGAGTGTCTACTGTATTTTTTTCGAAAATGATGCACACCTTCTACTTTTATTTGCCCACCGCGCCTTCCCCCAGAGAGGTATTTCCGTAAGCACACTATGCTGATTTTTTTTTACAGCAACATGTAAAAAGAATTGACGGAGTGGTGCTTATGAAAATAGCTTGAGGGAGGAGTGTGCAGTTGGCAAACAAACATAGAAGATGCACGTTATTTGCATAAAATATGGTATTTGCCAGGGAATTTATGTACATAATTTCACATAATCCTCACAAAAACTCTGTATTGTAGAAACTGAATTTTATAAAAGCTAGATAACATTCCCGTATCATTGGATAGAAAAATAAGGACGTGAACCCCTTCTCCTCTTTCCATTCCCTATGATAAAAATTAAGCTGATTCAAAGACAAACTAGAAAGTAAAATGGAATGTACACACTGTGCTGAAGAAACTTACACTTCTTCAGAAATCAAAGCGTGACTTTGGATCCTTACAGCAGATTAGTAAATACATTATGTAGTCAGTCAACACAACCACAGTATACACAGAATAAAATTTGATTTGCTCAAGAAATTTATACTACCAGACTAGACAGAACTCACAGACATATTAGGGAAATAAAGAAATTATTTCTCTCCATTTGCAAAACTGTTTGGAGGAAGTTATGATGAATCATGAATTATTTTAATTAGCTGGAAAATTAAGGAAGACATATGCACTAGCTGTGATTAAAAGGAGAGGAATACATTTTACAAAGTGAAGGCCTGAGGTGCTACCTCCCAGAATGACCACTGTACACTGTGCTTTTCATGAAGTTGAACCTTTCATTAATATCACTTAGTTATCTAGCGCTGCTATAACAGAAACATCACAAGTAGATGGCTTTAACAAACAGAAATTTATTCTCTCACAGTTTAGGAGGCTAGAAGTCCAAAATCAGGGCTCCACCTCAAGGAGACGGCTTTCTTTCTCTGTTGGCTCTGGAGGAATGTCCTTGTCATCAGTCTTCCCCTGGTCTAGGAGCTTCTCAGTGCAGGAACTCTGGGTCCAAAGGATAAGATCTGCTCCCGGCACTTCTTTCTTAGTGGTATGATGTCACCCTCCTCTCTGCTTGCTTCTCTCTTTTACATCTCAAAAGAGATTGACTCAAGATATCACCTAATCCTGTAGATTGAGTCCTGCCTCATTAACATAACTGCCTCTAATCCTGACTCATTAATATCATAGAGGTTAGGATTTACACCACATCAGATGAGAAAATGGTGGACAACCACACAATGCTGGGAATCATGGCCTAGCCGAGTTAATACACATTTTGGGGGGATACAATTCAATCTGTAACATTCCACCTTTTGGCCTTCCAAAATTCATGTCCTCACCACATGTAATACATATTCACCCCATCATATCATAGCAAAAGTCTTAAATCAACTCCAAGTCCAAATTTCATCCTGGGGCAAAATTCTTCTTCATCTTTATCTGCTTCTCAAGTACCACGGTGGAACAGACACAAGATAGAAATTTCCATTACAAATGGAAGAAATTGGAGGGAAAGAAGGGATAACGGGTACCAAGCAGGTGAGCAGAACATATTACATTAGCTCTCAAGGCTTGAAAATAATCCTCTCTTCTCTGAGACCATCTAGGCAGTGGCCCTGCACTCCAGACTCTGGGTGTTGACCACACTCTCCGGATTCTGAGTGGAGGCCCCTCAGCCTTGGGCTTCAGCTCCACCTTCTAGGCCCACTAAAATGGTGACTATTACCAAGAAGATACCAAACCCATTGTCAAACCAGCTTCCTCTCGAGACTTCGCATGTTCTGTCCATGCCCTGGGCCTCTCAAAATTGAAACATCACTATTGATTTCCTCTTCTTCCTCATGCTCAGTTTAAATCAGCCATGAAATCCCAAGAATTCTGAATTCCTAACACTTCTCAAAGGAGTGTCTGGGTTGTGCAAATGGTTAATGTTCTTGGCTGCTAATTGAAAATCTGATGGCTTGAGTACACCAGTAGGCGCCTCAGAAGAGAGACCTGTCGATCTACTTCCAAAAAATCAGCTACTGAAAATCCTAAGGAGCACATTTCCACTGTGACACACACAGGGTTGCCATGAGTTGGAACTGACTCAATGGCAACTTTTTTTTTTAATACCTCTCAAATTCTTTCCTTCTTTTCCGTCATACATAATAGCCTACATCAGACTCACATCTTCACAACTGCATTTCAGCAAGTTCCTGGAGGAAATGGTCTAGGCCTTCATCCCCACAATCAAAATCTCCCAGCATTGCCATAAGAATCTTCTTACAATTGCTGTTTGGCAAAATCATTCTCATGCCAACACTCCCCTTTTTGTGAAGAATAAAGCACAAGCGCTAGTCTCTAGCCTCACCTCCATCTTTAATCTCATTCCCCACTCCTCCCTTTCCCTCATACTCCTAGCTGATCTTCTCAGTCTTATTAAAAACCTTCAATGGTGGCAAATATTCCTTCCTTTATATGTTCAATAGACATTTACTAGAAACCTACTATGTGACAGGCCCTGCGATACATCCTAAGGACAAAAAGGTGAACATAGCATGACCTCTATCTATCCAAGTAAGGTAAATTGACTTTACACAGATTTGGGCCTTTTGATATATTGTGGTAGGTATCATAATATGGAATCCCTGGGTGGTGCAAATAGCTAATGCACTTGGCTGCTACTCAAAAGGTTGGTGGTTTGAGTCTACCCAGTGGTACATCAGAATAAAGTCCTGGCAATCTACTTCCAAAAAAGTCAACCATTGAAAACCCTATGGAGCAGAGTTCTACTGTGACACATATGGGGTCACCATGAGTCAGAATCGACTCCATAGCAAGTGATTTGGATTATAATACAGGTATGTGCCAGATACACAGAAGACACTGAGTAGAGAGTTATCAGTTCTCCCTTAGGGGAGGCAAAGGTCAAGGAAAATTTAACATGTGACAAGTTGCTCAATCTGAGAATGAAATTAAGAAAACAATTCATTTATAATAGCATCAAAAAGAATAAAACAGGAATAAATTTAACCAATGAAGTACAAGACTTGTACACTGAAAACTACAAAACATTGTTGAAAGAAATTAAAGAAGATCTAAATAAATGGAAATACATCCAATGTTCATGGATTGGAAGACTTAATATTGTTAAGATGGCATTAATACCCAAATTGATCTACAGATTCAATGCAATTCCTATCAAAATTCAACTGTAAGGAACACAGAATAGCCAAAACAATCTTGAAAAAGATGAACAAAGTTTGAGGATTCACATTTCCTAATTTCAAAAGTTACTACAAAGCTACAGTGCTACCGACGTGAGGATAGACATATAGACAAATGGAATAGAACTGAGAGTCCTGAAATAAACCTGTACATTTATGGTTAATTTATTTTCAGCAAGGGGTGCCAAGACTATTCAATGGAGAAAAGAGTAGTCTTTTCAACAAATTTTGCCAGGGCAACTGGATATCCATAGGCAAAAGAATGAATTTGAACTCCTACCACGTAAAAAATTAACACGGATGAAAGACCTAAATGTAGGAGCTAAACCTCTAAAACTCTTAGAAGAAACACAGGTGAAAATTTGCATGATATTGGATTAGGCAATGGTTTTTTTAGATATGACACCAAGAGGACAAGCAATTAAAAACATAGATACATTGGGATTCATCAAAATTAGAAACTTTTGTGTGTCAAAGTAGACTATGCAGGAAGTGAAAAGAAAACCCATAGAGTGGGAGAAGATATTTGCAAATCATATATCTGATAAGACTCTAGTATACAGAACATATAAAGAACACTTACAACCCGAAAGTAAACAAACAAGCCAGTGAAAAACTAGGCAAAGGACTTGAAGAGACATCTCCAAAGAAGATACACAAACGGCCAACGAGTACATGAAAAGATGCTCAACCTCATTAGTCATTAAAAACCTGTTGCCATCAAGTCGATTCCAACTCATTGAGACCCTACAGGACAGAGTAGAACTGTTCCAGAGGGTTTCCAAGGAGCGGCTGGTGGATTTGAGCAGCTGACCTTTTGGTTAGCAGCCTGAACTCTTAACTACCACGCCACTAGGGTTTCACTAGGGAAATGTCAATCAAAACCACAATGTAATGCCACTTCACATCCGCTGTCGTTGTTAGCTGCCATCAAGTCAGCTCTCTACTCATGATGACACCATGAACAATGGAACCAAAAGGACTGTTGAGATCTAGAGTTTTCAATGGCTGATTTTTGGAAATAAATCACCAGTCCTTTCTTCCTAGTTCATCTTAGTCTGGAAGCTTTGCTGCAACTGGTTTAACATCACAGCAACATTCAAGCCTCTACTGACAGATGGGTAGTGGCTGCACATGAGGTGCCTTGGCCAGGAAGGAAACCCAAGTCTATCACATGGAAGGCGAGAATGCTACCACTGAACCACCAATGCCTCATTAACATCTACTAGAACAGGCAATAACAAGGGTTTGCGAGGATGTGGAGAAACTGGAACCCTTGTACATTGCTGGTGGAAATGTAAGATGGTGCAGCTGTTATGGAAAACAGTGAAAAAAAATCACCATACGACCCATCAATTCCACTCCTATGTATATACCTGAGACAACTGAAAATAGATGTTCACACAAAAGCTTATAAATAGCAGTATTTTATAGCAGCATTATTCACAATAACCAAAAAGTAGAAACAACATAAATGCCTATCAGCTGATGAGCGGCTAACAAAATGTGGTATATCCATCTAATGTAATATTATTCACATAAAAACGAATGAAATACTGTTACATACTACATGAGAACATTATGCTAAGTGAAAGATGTTAGACAGCAAAGACCACGTATAATATGATTCCATTTATATGAAATGTCCAGAATAGGCAAATCCATAAAGACAGGAAGTAGATTAGTGTGTGCCATGGAATGAGATAAAGGAGTTGGGACTAACTGCTGTTAGGCATGGAGTTTCTTTCTGTAGTAATGAAAGTGTTCTGGAATTAGGTGGTGGTGAGGGTTGCGCAACGTAGTTAATATACTAAAACTCACTTAAGTATACATTTTAAAATGGTGAATTTTATGTGATGTGAAGCATATCTCAAGAAAAAACAATGCTATTAAAAAAAAAGGTGATGCTTAAAGTGAGTCTTCAAGAATAAACAAGAGTTCTGTAAGTGGACACTGGAGAAATAAATTCTAGGCAGAGGATATCAAATATACAAAAGCACAGGGCCGTGAAACAATATATTTTTATGCTCAGTTCAGTACTCTGCAAGTGATGATTACTTTTTAAAATGATGTGTGCAAGAATCAGTTGTAGATTAAAGCATAAAACAAAACTTTTTTTGGTAAGTCAATATGACACTTCATTCTCTTATATGATTAGAAGATGATTTTCTTCGCTTCCTGTATTTTGGTCTTTAACTTAGAAGTAACTCAGTTGATCAATAAACAAAGGATGATTCAGCGTGGTCCCTCAGCCTGGGATGCTCTTCCTCTGACTCCCATGGCTAATACCTTCTCATCCTTTAGGCTCAGGTTAAGTGTTTTTCTAGAGAGGTCTTCCCTGCCTCCCCATCCAAGTAGATTCCCACTTCCCACATTTATTCTCGATCGCTGTATCCTGTTAGTATCCTGCACAGGCAATTACAGTTGTTGTCTGTGGGATTTTTGTTTGCCTCTAATCCTAGACAGGAAATTCTGAGAGTAGGAAGCAGATTTTTTTTGTTCACTACTGTATCCTCAGTGCCCAGGACAGTGCGCTTTAATTATTAATTAAATGAATGACTGACTGAGAAGGCAAGAAGCTGTGACGGATACATGAAGCCTCCTCAGGCTACAGGCCAGGAGCTTCCTGGCATTGCCTTATTGTTTTAAAGCTGATCCTACTGAGTCTAGTCCTGTGTACTCCAGGCTTAGCGGGAATAAGTCTTGGCTGTGGTTTAACTCTGTGTTTGTAAAATGTATAGCACTTGATAGTGAAAGAAATTCGTCTCTGCCAAAGTCGGCACCAAATAAGTGCTGTGACACATGGTTCACCTGGCTCAGCCAAGTCTGGGCAGGAAGGGGCAGGGAGGGCATTTCGCCAAGGAAGCAGAGCAATGGTTTCTAAAGAAAGGAAGTGAAAAACGAAAGCATGCTGCTTGAGTAAATGTTCCTAGGAGAAGTGTTGGGGGGATGAGGTTGGAAGGAGAGGTTGAGATATAAGTTAGAGCCTGGTTAGTCTAGGACAGCTCTCGCAGTTAGCACTGTGCTAACTGCCAGAGAGAAACTGAAGCAAAATCCAACCCACACTTTTTAAGAAAGTGTGACACCTTCTGTCGCAGGTTGGCTTCTCTGAAGAAGGTGCCGAGAGAGAGTTTGGGTGTAAGATATTTAGTATTAGGAATTAACACCAGTGAAAGGAAGTAGGCTTGGGCTATAGGGAGAAGTTAAACTGTGATCTAGGTTTGACACAGCCTCTGCTAACACAGTGGAGTGCTCTGGAAAGAGCACTGTCCACCAAAGTTGTTACTTATCACGTCAAAATATCTTGGCCCTTATTACCCCCACCTCATTCGGTCACCTTCTGCAGAAATGACCTCGAGTAAAGCAGTTCTCTGCAGCTGAGGCCACCTTGAAGGAGCTGAGAGCTAGAGGTTGACTCCTCCCTTTGCAGCTCGGCAGCAGGCCCCTCCTTGAAGGGGGATCTGCTTATGCAACACTACTTCGACCACACACACCATTCCATCTTCGTGCTGGTGGATGAGCCTAAGAAGGCTTCTTTCTTCCTTTACTTTCTTTCACTGCAAACACTGTCCACAGGCTCACAGAAATAGCAACTTTCTTCCCCATTCTTCCTCATTAAACAAACTGTAGTAAGCGGCAGGACTACTTCATGTTATCTAACTCTTCCTAAGACATTGTCAGGCCAAAGATTATATTTTGCTACCCTTAAACTTGATTTGATTTTTGAAATATAGGACTTTTAACACCATCTAGACTTTTAAAACAATTGACGCATAAAGAGAGGCTGATATTTCTCTTTTAGGTTGGAATCTGTCTAATTCTACCTTTAATGCTTCTATCTTCAAGGAAAAAGAAAAACAAATCAAAAGGGTGAGGAGGGATTAACTTCGTTGAACACCTTCCAGGTGCCAGGCTCTGTGATGTGAACTTTACACATTATGTGTCATTTAACTATGGGGAATTGCCCTTCAAAGATAGGTTACTGATTGCAAGGAGTCAAGGACTTTGCCTGCCTTTTATGCCCATGATGATGAGGTATTATTCATTACAGATGCTAAACTCTTCTTTTAAATTTTTTCCCATACAAAATTTATACATACATTGTTATGTGATTCTAATTGCTCTCCCCATACTGTGACAACACACTCCTCCTTTCCACCCCTGATTCCCCATGTCCTTTCAACCACCTCCTAGCCATCTCTGCCTTCCCATCTCACCTCCGGACAGAAGCTGCCCATTTAGTCTCTTGTATCTACTTGAGCTAAGAGGCACACTCCTCAAGTGTATCATTTTATGTCCCACAGTCCAGTCCAATCCCTGCCGGAAGAGTTGGCTTCGGAAATTGTTTTAGTTCTGGACTGATAGAGAATCCAGGGGCCGTGCTTTCCGGGGTACCTCCAGTCTCAGTCAGACCATTAAGTCTGGTCTTCTTACTAGAATTTGAGTTCTGCATCCCACCTTTCTGCTGCTCAATCTGGGACTCTCTGTTGTGTTCCCTGTGAGGGCGGTCATTGGTGGTAGCTGGGCACCATCTAGTTCTTCTGGTCTCAGGCTGATGAAATCTCTGGTTTATGTGGGCCTTTCTGTCTCTTGGGTTAATACTTTCCTTGTGTCTTTGGTGTTCTTCATTCTCCTTTACTCCAGGTGGCTGGGACCAATTGATGCATCTTAGATGGCTGCTTACAAGCTTTTAAGACCCCAGATGCCACTCACCAAAGTAGGATGCAGAACATTTTCTTAATAAGCTTTGTTATGCCAATTGACCTATATGTCCCCTGAGAGCATGGTCCCCAGACCCCTACCCCTGCTACTCTGTCCCTCAAAGTGTTTGATTGTATTCAGGAAACTTCTTAGCTTTTGTTTAGTCCAGTTGTGCTGACTTCCCCTGTAGTGAGTGCTGTCCTTCCCTTCACCTAAGATAATTCTTATCTACTATCCAGTTAGTAAATAACCCTCACCCTCCCGCCTCACCCTCGTAACAATCAAAGAATGTTTTCTTCTGTGTTTAAACCTTTTCTTGAGTTCTTATAATAGAGGTCTTATACAATATTTGTCCTT
Source organism: Trichechus manatus latirostris (assembly GCF_000243295.1). Lineage (NCBI taxonomy): Eukaryota > Metazoa > Chordata > Mammalia > Sirenia > Trichechidae > Trichechus > Trichechus manatus. The sequence continues at coordinate 12,374,627 of NW_004443968.1, read as the reverse complement.
CTGTGACTGACTAAATTCACTCAGCCTAATGCCCTCCAGATTCCTCCATGTTATGTTTCATGGCTTCATCATTGTTATTTATCATTGCATAGTATTCCATTGTGTGGATATACCATAATTTGTTTATCCATTCGTCCGCTGATGGGCACCTAGATTGTTTCCATCTTTTTGCTATTGTGAACAGTGCTGCAATGAACATGGGTGTGCATATATCTATTCATGTGACGGATCTTATTTCTCTAGGATATATTCCAAGGAGCAGGATAGCTGGATGGTATGGTACTTCTATTTCTAGCTTTTTAAGGAAGCGCCAAATTGATTTCCAAAGTGGTTGTACCATTTTACATTCCCACAAACAGTGTATAAGTGTTCCAGTCTCTCCACAACCTCTCCAGCATTTATTATTTTGTGTTTTTTGGATTGACGCTGGCCTCACTGAGGTGAGATGATATCTCATTGTAGTTTTGATCTGCATTTCTCTAACAGCTAATGATCGAGAGCATTTCTTCATGTGCCTGTTGCCTGACTGAATATCTTCTTTGGTGTAGAGTCTGTTCATATCCTTTGCCCATTTTTTAATTGGGTTATTTGTCTTTTCGTTGTTGAGGTTTTGCAGCATCTTGTAGATTTTAGAGATTAGACGCTGCTCGGATTTGTACTAGCCAAAAATTTTGTCCCAGTCTGTAGGCTGTCTTTTTACTCCTTTGGTGAAGTCTTTTGATGAGCGTAAGTGTTTGATTTTTAGGAGCTCCCATTTATCTGGTCTCTCTTCTGGTGCATGTGCAATGTTACTTATGGTTCGTATAGTGTTTATGCTATGTATTAGGGCTCCTAGTGTTGTCCCTATTTTTTCTTCCATGATCTTCATCATTTATTATTTTATATTTAAGTCTTTGATCCATTTTGAGTTAGTTTTTGTGCATGCTGTGAGGTATGAGTCTTGTTTCAGTTTTTTGCAGATAGGTATCCAGTTATGCCAGCACCATTTGTTAAAGAGACTGTCTTTTCCCCAATTAATGGACTCTGGGCCTTTGTCAAATATCAGCTGCCCATAGGTGGATGAATTTATGTCTGGACTCTCAATTCTGTTCCGTTGGTCTACGTATCTGTTCTTGTACCAGTACCAGGCTGTTTTGACCACCATGATGGTACAATAGGTTCTAAAATCAGGTAGTGTGAGGCCTCTCCTTTGTTTTTCTTCTTCAGTAATGCTTTACTTATTTGGGGCCTCTTCCCTTTCCATATGAAGTTGGTGATTTGTTTCTCCATCTCATTAAGAAATGCCGGTGGAATTTGGATCGGGATTGCATTGTATCTGTAGGTCACTTTTAGTAGAACTGACATTTTCATGATGTTGAGTCTACCAATCCTTGAACAAGGTATGTTTTTCCACTTACGCAGGTATCTTTTGGTTTCTTGCAGAGTGTCTTGTAGTTTTCATTGTATAGGACTTTTACGTCTCTGGTTAGATTTATTCCTAATTATTTTATCTTCTTTGGGGCTATTGTAAATGGTATTGATTTGCTGATTTCCTCTTTGAGGTTCTTGAATTTGGTGGTGTAAAGGAATCCAACTGACGTTTGTATTTTTATCATGTATCCTGAAACTTTGCTGAAATCTTCTATTAGTTCCAGAAGTTTTCTTGTGGATTCTTTGGGGTTTTCTGTGTATAAGACCATATCATCTGCAAATAGAGATACTTTGACTTTTCCCTACAAATTTGGATGCCCTTTATTTATTTTTCTAGCCTAATTGCTC
>NW_004443968.1:12370857-12371976 GCF_000243295.1 Trichechus manatus latirostris | reverse complement strand
ATAGTATTCTGTTATGATTCTTTTAATTTCAGTTGGGTCTGTTGTGGTATCACCCATCTCATTTCTTATAAGGGTTATCTGCTTCCTCTCCTGTTTTTCTTTTGTCAGTTTGGCCAATGGTTTATTGATTTTGTTGATCTTCTCAAAGAACCAGCTTTTGGTCTTGTTAACTCTTTCAATTGTGTTTCTATTCTCTATTTCATTTAATTCTGCTCTAATTCTTACTATTTCCTTTCTTCTGGTGCCTGAGGTCTTCTTCTGTTGCTCTCTTTCTACTTGTTGCAGTTGTAGGGTTAATGTTCTGATTATGGCCCTTCCTTCTTTTTGGATGTGTGCAGTTATTGCTATAAACTGACCTCTGAGTACTGCTTTTGCTGTGTCCCAAAGGTTCTGATTTTCAAATTTACATTTGTGTTTTTTCATTCTCATTTGATTCTATGAATTTATTCCATCCTTAATTTTTTCTATAACCCAGTAGTTTTTGAGCAAGGTGTTGTTCAGTTTCCATGTGTTGGATTTTTTTTCCTTGCTTTTTCTGTTGTTGATTTCTACTTTTATGGCTTCATGGTCAGAAGAGACACTTTGTAATATTTCGATACTTTGGATTTTGTTAAGGCTTGCTTTATGGCCTAGTATGTGGTCTATTCTGTAGAATGTTTCATGTGTGTTGGAAAAGAAAGTATGCTTGGCTGCCATTGGGCAGAGTGTTTGGTGTATGTCTGTGAGATCAAGTTGGTTGATTGTAGCACTTAGCTCTTCCGTGTCTTTGTTGAGCTTCTTTCTGGATGTTCTGTCCTTCACCGAAAGTGGTATGTTGAAGTCTTCTGCTATGATTACGGAGCTGTCTATCTTGTCTTTTCAGTGCCGTTAGAGTTTGTTTTATGTATTTTGGAAGCCTATCGTAGGGTACGTAAATATTTATTATACTTATGTCCTGGTGTACTGACCCTTTAATCATTATATAGTGTCCTTCCTTATCCTTTGTGGTGGATTTTACTTTAAAGTCTATTTTGTCGGAGATTAATATTGCCATTCCTGCTTTGTTTTGAGTGTCATTTGCTTGATATATTTTTTTCCATCCTTTGAGTTTTAGTTTGTTTGTGTCTTTAAGTCTAAGGT
>NW_004443968.1:12349269-12368550 GCF_000243295.1 Trichechus manatus latirostris | reverse complement strand
AAAGGAGCTGTGCCTACCCTGGGTTCCTGGCTTAGAGAATCCGGCAGTTTATTTTTACCCCTGTTTGTTAATTTGAACACTCTCCAAGGCAGGGAGAATGGCTCCAGATGTGTGACGGATCCTACTTCCGGCCAGGGGTCTCGGCAATTGCTGAAGCTGGTCTGGGACCCAGTGCAGAGCAGGGAGCAGGAAGGTAAATGGGAGAAAGGTTTTTCCCTAAGGGGGGTGGTTTTGATCCATGCTGTAAGCTGAACACAAGTACTTATCTTTCATGGAGGGCTGTTTCTCACTGGTTTTGGGTGGCCGTGTAGAGTCTCTGGTGCTGTATCTCCCCCAGTGCAGAAAACGCACCTCCTGAGCACGGCTATTTGCTGCTTCACTGCTCTTCCCTGAGCTGATCAGGCCTGAAGGGCTCAGGCTCTCACCAGGTAAGGTCTGGCATCTCCTCTCTGCTTCTGAACGGTCTCTCCTTCCCTCTGCCACTCAGTCCGGTTCCTCAACTCTGCCTTTGATGTCAGGGCTCCCAGGCTGCCATATATAATCAAATCACTTTTTTGGGGGCGTCTTTGTTGTACGAGGGTCCACCAGAAGCATCTGACTACTCCGCCATCTTGGCCCCACCTCCACAGATGCTAAACTCTTTTAGGTACTTTAGGATGAGATAACATCATGTGTTTATCAGTTTGTCATACAGTGGTGGCTACTGTGTTGCTGTGATGGTGGAAGCTATGCCACGGGTATTTCAAATACGAGCAAGGTCACCCATAGTGGACTATGCCAGGAATGACAAATTGAAGAGGAATGGCGTCGCATTCATAGTCAAAAAGAACATTTCAAGATCTATCCTGAAGTACAACGCTGTCAGTGATAGGATAATATCCATACTCCTACATGAAAGAACAGTTAATATGACTATTATTCAGATTTACTCACCAACCACTAATGCCAGAGATGAGGATATTGAAGATTTTGACCAGCTTTTGCAGTACGAAATTAATCAAACATGCACTCAAGACTCATTGATAATTACTGGTGATTAAAATGTGAAAGTTGGAAACAAAAAAGAAGGCATTGGTAGTTAGGAAATATGGCCTTGGTGATAGGTACGATGCTGGAGATCACACGATACAATTTTGCAAGATCAACGACTTCTTCATTGCACATACTTTTTCTTAACAACATAAACAGTGACTATACATATGGATATCACCAGACGAAAGCACCAGAATCGAACTGACTACATCTGTGGAAAAAGAGGATAGAAAAGCTCAATATCATTAGTCAGGACAAGGCTAGGTGCTGACTGTGGAACAGACCATGATGTGGAACTTGCTCATATACAAGTTCAAGTTGAAGCGAAGAAAATTAAAACAAGTCTATGAGAACCAAAATACGACCTTGAGTATATCCCACCTGAGTTTGGAGACTATCTCAAGAATATATTTGACACATTGAACATTAATGATAGTGGACCAGATGAGTTGTGGGATGACATCAAGGACATAATATATGAAGAAAGCAAGAGGTCATTAAAAAGACAGGAAAGGAAGAAAAGACCAAAATGGATGACAGAAGAGACTCTGAATCTTGCTCTTGAACATAGAGTAATGAAAGCAAATGGAAGAAATGAAGTAAAAATGCTGAACAGAAGATTTCAAAGAATGGCTCGAGAAAACAAAGTAAAGTATTACAATGATATGTGCAAAGAACTGGAGTTAGAAAACCAAGAGAGAAGAACACGGTGGGCATTTCTCAAGCTGAAAGAACTGAAGAAAACATTCAAGCCTCCAGTGGCAATACTGAAGGGTTCTATGGGCAAATTATTGAATGATGCAGGAAGAATCAAAAGAAGATGGAAGGAATACACAGAGTCACTGTCCCAGAAAGAACTGGTCAACATTCAACCATTTCAGGAAGTATCATATGATCAAGAACCAATGGTGTTGAAGCAAGAAATCCAAGCTTCTCTGGGAATTGACGGAATACCAATTGAGATGTTTCAACAAACAGATGCAGCATTGGTGGTGCGTACTCATCTATGCCAAGAAATTTGGAAGACAGCTACCTGGCCAACTGAGTGGAAGAGATTCATATTTGTGCCCATTCTAAAGAAAGGTGATCCAACAGCATGTGGAAATTATTGATCAATATCATTAACAGCACACCCAAGTAAAATTTGCTGAAGATAATTCAAAAACAGTTGCAACAGTACATCAACAGGGAACTACCAGAAATTCAAGCTGAGTTCAGAAGAGGACAAAGAATGAGGGATAGCACTGCTGATGTCAGATGGACCTCGGCTGAAAGCAAAGAATACCAGAAAGACGTTTACCTCTGTTTTATTGACTATGCAAAGGCATTCCACTGTTTGAATTATAACAAATTATGAATATAACATTGCAAAGAATGAGATTTCCAGAACACTTAATTGTGCTCATCTAGAACCTGTACATAGAACAAAGGCAGTCGTTCTAACAGAATAAAGTATACTGTGTGGTTTAAAGTCAGTAAATGTTTATGTCAGTGTTGTATCTTTTCACCATACTTATTCAATCTGTATGCTGAGCAAATAATCCGGGAAGCTGGACTATATGAAGAAAGTGGCGTCAGGACTGGTGGAAGACTCATTAACAACCTGCGTTATACAGATGACACAACCTTGCTTGCTGAAAGTGAAGAGGACTTGAAGCACTTACTGATGAAGATCAAAGACTATAGCCTTCAGTGCGGATTACACCTCAACATAAAGAAAACAAAAATTCTCACAACTGGTCCAATAAGCAACATCATGAAAACAGAGAAAATATTGAAGTTGTCAAGGATTTCATTTTACTTGAATCCACAATCAATGCCCATGGAAGCAGCCGTCAAGAAACAAAACGACATATTGCATTGTGCAAATCTGCTGCAAAAGACCTCTTTAAAGTGTTGAAAAGCAAAGATGTCATTCTGAAGACTAAGGTGATCCTGACCCAAGCCATGATATTTTCAATCACCTCATATGCATGTGAAAGCTGGACAATGAATAAGGAGACCAAAGAAGAATTGATGCCTTTGAATTACGGTGTTGGCAGAGAATATTGAATATACCATGGACTGTCAGAAGAATGAAAAAGTCTATCTTGCAAGAAGTACAGCCAGAGTGCTCCTGGGAAGTGAGGATGAGACTTCATCTCATGTACTTTGGACATGTTATTGATAGGGACAAGTGCCTGGATAAGGACATCATGCTCATTAAAGTAGACGGTCGGAGAAAGAGAGGAAGACCTTCAAAGAGGTGGATTGACACAGTGGCTACAACAATGGACTTAAGCATAACAATGATTGTAATGACTGCACAAGGCCGGGCAGTGTTTCATTCTGTTATACATGGGGTCGCTATGAGTTGGAACTGTCTTGAAGGCACCTAACAACAACAACAGGATGAGACATGCACAGACTCCAAGTTCACCAGCAATCTCCTTCCCCAGTGATATTAATCAAGAAGGGCCAAAACAGCTAAAAGGCAGTTGTACAATCATATGATGGTTCCCTTCGGTGAGAAAGTCTCTACTAATTGGTTATGTTCTAATTGTGAAGGAAACAGCATCCATACTTGCTTTCAAACTTGGACTCTGAAGGCTAAACTAACTGGGTAACTTTGAGAAAGTGGCTTAATGTCCTAGGTCTCTGTGATTTAGATTGTTATGGTTGTAAGGTGCTATCAAGTCAATTTGACTCATAGTGACCCCTTGTGACGGAGTAGAACTGCCCCATAGGGTTTTCTAGGCTGTAATCTTTACAGGAGCAAATCACCAGGTCTTTCTCCTGTGTTGCCTCTCGATGGGTTCAAACCACTAATCTTTTGGTTAACAGCCGAGTGCTTAACCGTTGGGTAATAGCTTACCTCTGAATATTATTATCTTCACTTTACAGATATGGAAACTTGGGTATAGGGACAAGTGACATCCTACAGCCTCACGGCTGGCAAATGCCAGATGTAGGACCTAAGGCAGATCTGCCTGCCTGGCTTTAAGCCTACATGCTTTCATCACTATATCACTCTATTTCCTAGATTCTTAAAACAAGGAGTTTGGTTGGATGATTTCTAAATTTTCTTCCAGTCTTAATGTTTCATGTGTTATTGTTGTTAGGTGCCATCCAGTTGGTTCTGACTCATAGAGACCCTATTTACAACAGAACAAAACACTGCCTGGTCCTATGCAGTCCTCACAATTGTTGCTATACTTGAGCCCATTGTTGCAGCCACTGTGTGACTCCATCTCCTGAGCGTCTTCCTCTCTTTCACTGACCCGCGTGGTGTTCTTCTCCAGGGTCTGTTTTCTCCTGACAACATGCCCAAAGTAGGTAAGTTGAAGTCTTGTGATCCTTACTTCTAAGGAGCATTCTGGCTGTACTTCTTCCAAGACAGATTTGTTCATTCTTCTGGCAGTACACAGTACATTCAGTATTTGTTGGTATTATATTTAACATCGTAATTCAAAGGCATTAATTCTTCCTTGGTCTTCCTTATTCATAGTCCAGCTTTCACATGTTTATGAGACGATTGAAAATACCATGGCTTGGGTCAGGTGCACCTTAGTCCTCAAAATGACATCTTTGCTTTTTAACACTTTAAAGAGGTCTTTTACAGGTTTGCCCAACGCAATACATCATTTGATTTCTTGACTGTTGCTTTCATGGGTGTTGATTGTGCATCCAAGTAAAATGAAATCCTTGACAACTTTCTCTGTTTATCATGATGTTGCTTATTGGACCAGTTGTGAGGATTTTTGTTTCCTTTATACTGAGGTGTAACCCACACTGAAGACTATAGTCTTCAATCTTCATCAGTAAGTGCTTCAAGTCCTCCTTGCTTTCAACAAGAAAAGTTGGGTCATCTGCATAATGCAGGTTGTTAGTGAGTCTTCCATCAATCCTGATATCACGTTCTTCTTCATATTGTCCAGTTCCTCAGATTATTTGTTCAGCATACAGATTGAATGAATATGGTGAAAGGATAAAACTCTGACACACGCCTTTCCTGATTTTTAAGCCTCGCAGTATCCCCTTGTTCTGTTTGAACGTCTGCATCTTGGTCTCTATACAGGTTCTGCATAAGCACAATTAACTGTTCTGGAATTCCCATTATTTGCAATGTTATCCATAATTTGTTATGATCCATACAGTGGAATGCCTTTGCATAGTCAATAAAACGCACGTAAATATCTTTCCGGTATTCTTTGCTTTCAGCCACGATCCATCTGGTATCAGCAATGATATCCGTAGTTCCACATCCTCTTCTGAATCCAGCTTGAATTTCTGGCAGTACTCCTGCAACCACTTGTGAATTATTTTCAGCAAAATTTTACTTGGGTATGCTATTAAAGATATTGTTTGATAATTTCCTCATTCTGTTGGATTACCTTTTTTTGGAATGGGCACAAATATGGATCTCTTCCAGTCAGCCAGTTAGATGTCTTCCAATTTTGTTGGCATAAATGAGTGAACACCTTTAGTGCTGCCTCAGTTTGTTGAAACATCTCAATTGGTATTCCTCGGGAGCCAAAATGTGATCCTGAGTATATCTCACCTGAGTTTAGAGATCATCTCAAGAATAGATTTGATGCATTGAACACTAATGACCTAAAACTGGATAAGTGCAGGATGACATCAAGGATGTTATACATGAAGAAAGCAAGAGATCATTAAAAAGACAGGAAAGAAAGAAAAGACCAAAATGAATATCAAAAGAGACTCTGAAACTTGCTCTTGAATGTAGAGCAGCTAAAACAAATGGAAGAAATGATGAAGTAAAAGAGCTGAACAGAAGATTTCAAAGGGTGACTTGAGAAGACAAAGTACAGTATTATAACAAAATGTGCAAAGAACTGGAGTTACAAAACCAAGAGGGAAGAACAAGCTTGGCATTTTTCAAGCTGGAAGAACTGAAGGAAAAATTCAAGCCTCGAGTTGCAATTTTGAAGGATTCTGTGGGCAAAATGGAGCGCTGGTGGCACAGTGGTTAAGAGCTTGACTGCTAACGAAAAGGTCAGCAGTTCGAATCCACCAGCCGATCCTTGGAAACCCTATGGGGCACTTTTACTCTGTTCTATAGGGTCGCTTTAAAGTGGAATTGATTAGATGGCAAAAAGTTTGGCTTTTTTGGTAGGGCAACATATTAAACGACACAGGAAGTATCAAAGAAAATGGAAGGAATACACAGAATCACTGTACCAAAAAGAATCGGTCGATGTTCATCCATTTTAGGAGGTAGCATATGATCAAGAACCAATGGTACTGAAGGAAGAAGTGCAAGCTGCGTTGAAGGCATTGGTGAAAAACAAGGCTCCAGGAACTGACAGAATACCAGTTGAGATGTTTCATATGTTATTAGGGTATACTTATCATGTAGATATAGAAATCTTACTTTGTTCATATACAGTTTTAATCCTGTGTATTTATAGAAAGGTTAAAGCAGATTCTTGCCATATTTGAGGAAGCCTGTTCTGAGCAGCAAGATTTTCAGCATCACGCTTTTGAATTCCAAACATTTTAGCCATGAGGAAGGTCCAATCTGCTATAGTTATTTACTTATTAACTTTCTTTTTTAAAGAGCACTTTTTAATAAGTTAAAGTAAATTGCTAATACTTTCAGTGCATACCATTACTAATGGGACTTAGTTCTCTAGTGCTGCTGTAACAGAAATACCACAAGTGGATGGCTTTAACAAAGATAAATTTATTTCTTCACAGTAAAGTAGGCTAAAAGTCCAAATTCAGGGCATCAGCTCCAGTGGAAGGCTTTTCTCTCTCTGTTGGCCTTCTCATCAATGTTCCCACGGACAGGAACGTCTCTGTGCAGGGACCCCAGGTCCAAAGGAGGTGCTCTGCTCCCTGTACAGCTTTATTGGTGGTATGAGATCCCCAATTCTCTACTTGCTTCCCTTTCCTTTTGTCTTTTGTAAGATAAAAGGTGGTGCAGGCCATACCCCAGGGAAACTCCCTTTACATTGGATCAGGGACGTGACCTTAGTAAGGGTGTTACACAATCCCACCCTAGTCCTCTTTAAAATAAAATTACGATAACGAAATGGAGGAACCACACAATACTGGAAATCATGGCCCAGCCAAATTGAAACACATTTTTTGGAGGGACGTAATTCAATCCATGACAGGGACCTTTTTGTGGTGAAGGATAAATAGATAATTAAGTAGAGAAAAGCTTTTGTGTACTGAAATGGTCACTTTAAAAGACTACTTAAAAAGTCAACGATACTTAAAAGGATTTATTTCCATTCTAAACATTTGTATAAGAAGGGATATTTTATTTCCACATTCAACAGGTATTCTGTGGCTGCAACGGAATTAAAGATGGCAATCTACTGAGCCACAAATATTGTCTATTCGCCTTGTAGGGTTTGGCACAGTTCCCAGTGAAAATGATAGTATTGCAAGTACAGGTAGGTTTCACCTGCAGTGTTTATTTTATAACAAGGAAACTCAAGGCATCTGAGGGATGGGACTTGAAGAGTGTCCTAATGCCTTGTAGTGGTTCCCAAGGAGCTCAACAGCAAAGACCAAACATAGGTTCGTCTCTTCCCCTTTTCCTTCCCATGAACCACACAGATCCAGGAGACCACCCACTCCTGGTAATCACGAATAAACTTTGGTCTCTACGTATTTGCCTATTCTGGATATTTCATTTAAGTGATCCCGCTTATATGAAGTATAATATTTGTTCTTTTGTGTCAGACTTATTTCACTCAGCATAATGTTTTCAAGGTTTATCCATGTTGTAGTTTGTATCAGAACTTTGTTTCTTTTTATGGCTGCATAATATTTCACTAAATGCATGTACTACATGTTATTTATCCATTCATCTATTGATGGAGACTTGAGTTGTTTCTACCTTTTGGCTTTTGTGAATATGCTGCAATGAACATTGATGTATAAGCATCTATTTGAGTCCCTGCTTTCAATTTTTTTGGGCATATGCCAAGGAGTGGAATTGCTGGATCATAAGGTAGTTCTGTTTAACTTTATGAGGAACCACCAACTGCATTCTACAGTGCCTGCACCATTTTACAACCCCACCAGCAATGGAGGAAGGTTACCCCGTGTAATTTTAACCTTGGTGTGTGACTGTCCCTACATAGTCTTTGTTTCTGCCCTTAGCTGACCTTAGAATGGAGGTTTGGATACCTATTTGTATTCCCTGAAAACAATACATTTATGGTGAAAGTATTAGAAAGCAAGGTAGAAATTACTGAAGATTGTGTATCAGAGATATGTGAGAGGGTTTATACCACACACTTCCCATCAAACTTTGTCAGATATTCATTTATTTAGCAAATGTTGGTGGAGTTCCTACCACGCACGGGTATTATTCTTGGTCCCTGGGTAAGGTCTGTGATAACATGGAGCTTCTGTTTTAGTTTTAGTGGGGGATGACAATCTAGACAGTACTGAAAATTCTCATGAAAAAATAAATGCTAATATGGAAGGGAATGACTACAAGCAAGGAGCTTGGTGGAAAGTGGTCAAGGAGATCCTCTCTAGGGAGTTGATACTGGATTTGGGCTCTGAGTCTGACAATGAACAGCCCTGGGAAAGTCTGGGGAACTAGGGTCTAGTCAGAGGGAACAGAGAGTACAAAGGCTATGCGGAGGGAGCACCCTTGGTGCATTGGAGGAATGCAAAGAAGGCCTTAGTGAGGAAGGCAGAAAGTGGGAGGAGGTGATGTCAGAGAGGGAAGCAGTGGCTAGACCATAAGGGCAGGTTGTGATAAATTTAGATTATATTCTAAGAGTGATGGAAATTCTTTGGAGAGTTGTAGGTTAGAGAGGACTTAATCTAATCTAACTTATATTTTGTTTTAATCAGCTCCAGGGCAAGACAGGTAGCAGAGAAATCAGACAGGAGATTACTTCAGTAATCACAGTTGAAAATGGTGGTGGTTTGGACTTTGGGGAAGGGTATCATGGCCTAATCGGCTCTTCTGCAAGTTTCTTGTACTAGATCAAGCTCTGTTCCTCATTAAGCTTTTTTGCCATTGTGTCAATTCTTGTCCTCTGAGAAGCAGATGCCAAGAAGTGATTATACACACAAGAGATTTATTGGAGAAAATGTGTATGAAGGATAAGGGGGAAGGAGCGGTCAGGGAGAACCTTTAGATTGCAATGCAGGTCTGACCCCTGAGAGGGAGGGAAGGAGGGTTGAGTAGGAGTCTTAGGTACCAACGCAGTTCTTGAAGTCTCAACCAGGCTCATGGGGAGTCCACGGAAGGGGTTGTCTATTGGCAGTGTTTTGCATGGAGCAGGAATGGACCTGCACTAGACCCCACCAGGCTCAGTCATCGACAGAAAGCTGACCTCAGCATGGCCTCAGCATGAACACTGTGGTGGATCCAAAGGTGCAGCAGCTGGACTGTCAGTTTACTATGCGCCTGAGGCAGGTTCTTTACTGCTGCCATGCCTGTTTCTCTTTCAGAATCAAACCCACTCCTCCTGCCCTTGGCCCCAAAGCCAACAGGCATGGGGGTCCCAGGCTCCAGCAGGTTTATCAGATCATTCAATCTGGGAGTTAAGAAGACAAATTAACCAATCAATTTCTCTATCTCTGTCTCTGTCTCTCTCTCTGTCTCCCATGGGGGTCCACATAGTCTGTGTGAATGTGTGTGTGTGTGTGTATGTGTGTGTGAGAAAGAGAACAGAATGTTAACTAGAAACATCATCATTGTCACACACTATACTAACTAGTAGTCCTAAAAAGATTGATGATCCTTTTAAGAGAGAATTGTCATGAACAACAGGAGACATTTCAGTGTTGAAATATGCTATGCTTATTCTGCTTACAGCAGAATACTCTTTATTGTTGCTTACAGCATTACAGGTATTAATGTGAGTTCTGAGAGCCAAAATTATACTTCACTTCTGGCCTCATGTTTAAAGCAAAATGAAGCAGTCTCATGAGGAATTAACTGTACTAACTTAGAAGGATCATATGTCTAAAAATTATACGCAGCGAATAGCAAAAGACACCAAAGGCACTTCACTGAATCCATGTGTTGCCATGGAAATAGATAACCAAAATGATGCCATGATTCCTTATCTCTAGAAATAATCCTTGCCATATGCCACAAACAGGGTAAGAGAATACTCACTTATTAAATGACGCTGGTTGATAACGATTAACCCTGTCTTAGTCATCTAGTGCTGCTATAACAGAAATGCCACAAGTGGGTGGCTTTAACAAAGAGAAATTTATTTTCTCATAGTCTGGTAGGCTACGAGTCCAAATTCAGGGCATCAGCTCCAGGGAAAGGCTTTCTCTCTCTATTGGCTCTGGAGGAATGTCCTCTTTGTCATCAGTCTTCCCTGGGACTAGGAGCTTCTCTGAGCAGTAACCTGGGGTCCAAAGGATGTGCTCTGTTCCCAGCACTGCTTTCTTGGTGGTGTGAGGTCCCAACTCTCTGCTTGCTTCCCTTTCCCTTTATCTCTTTTAAGATAAAAGGTGGTACAGGCTACACCCTACGGAAACTCCCTTTACACTGGATTAGGGATGTGACCTTAGTAAAGGTGTTACACAATCCCACCCTAATCTTCTTTAACATAAAATTACAATCACAAAATGGACGACAACCACACAATACTGGGAATCATGGCCCAACCAAACTGATACATATTTTTTGGGATAAAATGTAATCCATGACAAACCCTCTGGTAAACTCTTTGGCTTTGCCATTTTATTGAAAACAGTATATCTTTCAACTAATGAAAAACTGGCAAAAAGATATCAAATGACTTTATTATTAATGAACACATTCACAAACAACAGATAGATGAAATACTAAGAAGTCTGATATATGGTTGTGCCTCCAGCCAGTCAGTCCATGCTTTGGGAATTCTCATGTCCATTAAAAATATTACTTTTTGAAGGGCGGATTGTATTTGTAATGGAGTCCTTGTGGCACAGTGGTTAAGAGCTCAGTTGCTGTCTCAGTCATCTAGTACTGCTCTAAGAGAAATACCACAAGTGGATGGCTTTAACAAAGAGAAGTTTATTTTCTCACAGTCCAGTAGGCTACAAGTCCAAATCCAGGGCATCAGCTCCAGGAGAAGGCTTTCTCTTTCTGTCTGCTCTGGAGGAAGGTCCTTGTGATGCATCAGTCTTCCCTTGGTCTGGGAGCATCTCAGTGCAGGAACCTCAGGTTCAAAAGATGTGCTCTGCTCCGGGCACTGCTTTCTTGGTTGTGTGAAGCTCCCTTGTGTCTCTGCTCACTTCTCTCTTTTATATCTCAAAAGAGATTGGATTAAGACACTATCTAATTTTGTAAACCTCATCACATATAACCTCATCATAGTGATAGAGTTCACAGCACATAAGGAAATCACATCAGATTTATAAAATGGTACACAATCATACAATACTGGGAATCATGACCCAGCCAAGTTGACAGATATTTTGGGGGGACACAATTCATTCCATGACAGCTGCTAACCAAAAGATCAGCTGTTTGAATCCACTAGCCACTCCTTGGAAACCCTATGGGGCAGTTCTACTTTGTTTATAGGGTTGCTATGAGTGGGAATCGACTCGACAGCAATGGGTTTGGTTTTTTGGTTTTGGTATTTGTAATACCTATTTATTTTAAGAAATTTGGAAAGTACCAAAAAGAGGAAAAATGACTTGGAATCCTATCATTCAGTGGTGAACTCTGCTATAATTCTAGTATAATTTCTTTCAGACCTTCCATGCATAATTATAAAACAAACTAGACACGTGATAGTTTGTGTGTGTGAGTTTACAAGATTAGGATCACACTATATGTACCCAGACGCTTCTAAACTTGTTCAACGTCATATGCTTAGTCAGGGGTTGAAATGCACCATTTTTTTTTTTTTTTAACTAAGGATCATTGCCTCTTTCCCAAAGAAAGGTATGTATGCCTACAGAAAAACAGAATGGGTATCAGAACACCTTTCCCTTGAATCAGTTGTGTTAATCTCCTCCTTATGCTTATAAACATTTGTGGAGAGCTGTGGTGTACTACATGGATGAAAGATGGGTCCAATTATAATCTAGAAAAATGTACAGAAAGCTTTGGTTGATACTTAGATCTGGCTAAAATAACATGGCTTAGATATCACTGAAAGTTTAAAAAATTATAATATTAAAAAAACCTTGACATTTCTCCACTTGTCTTCCAATAAGGTGCACAAAAATAACATCAAAAGAGAAGGAAATTTGAATCTTTATGAAGTAACCAGGTATAGGAGAAAAAAGCATGGATTTGGATTCAGACAGACCCAGATTTAATTAACAACTCTGTCACTTGATATCAGTCAGATCCTGATCCTTATTTTTCTCTTCTGAAAAATGGGTATGCAAGTAGTCCTTTACAAGGCTGTTGGGAGAATTAAATGAGACTAGGCATGCAAAGCCATCTGACTACCAAGTAAGCCCTTGATTTGGTAGCTATTATTATTATAATTTATTTATTATCATTACCATTATTGATTTTTGAAAGAATTAACCCAAGGGCTCCATGTCAAATTCATGTACTAATTCATTAACCCCCTGGTAAACTCTTTAACTTTGCCATTTTATTGAAAACAGTGTATCTTTCAACAAATGAAAAAGTGGTAGAGATATCAAACAACTTTATTATCAATGACCAAGTTCTTAAACAACAGGTAGATGAAATACTAAGACGTCTGACGTATTGCTACTCAGTCTATGCTTTGGGAATTCTCATGCCCATTAAAAATATTATTTTTGGGGTGGGGATTGTGTTTGCTATGAATTTAGCAGGGTCGGTTAGCTTTAAAATTCATTTAAATGGGAGCCCTGGTGGTGCAGTGGTTAAGCGTTACGGCTGTTAACAATAAAATTCACTTAAATGGTTGTTTTTGAACTAATGAAAAAAGTGTTATGGTGTTTTAGATTCTGTGACTTGTCACTAAGACACAATCACAGAAGAGGACAGGAAACAGCATCAGATTATAAAAATTATTGAGGTACATTGGGTATGATACAATTTATAAAATACCAGAGTTACAATCTATTCGAGGAGAAGAAACAATTTATGTTGTTACTGGATTATGGATCTTAGAAGTCTGTGTTAGTTTCCCCTTGAGGTGGTGATTTCTTAGGTGAGTTAACCTTCTACTGGTATTCTTAGAGGTTATCTGGTGACATCCTTGGGGATTATCTGGTGACATCCTGCTTTTTCTTGTCACAAGTTGGGTGCTTTGTTTGGTTTTTCATTCTTAGATCATTATCACTTGTTTTCCACCCTCCAGGGAGGAACATCAGTTCATCTTAAACTTTTTGTAGAGACTGGAACTGGAGGGAAAAACAACATCCCGAGCCAATGTGGCGGTTAGCAATGGGGAGTCAATAATAGTGAGCCGGGCCTGTGCAGCCTCTTCCAGTTTGCCTTGTTTTCAAAGTTTTCCCCAAACAGGTAGATGATCTTTAGGGCATTTAAGATTTCCTGCTCTCTTTCCGGTCAGTCGGACTCAAATATCTAGTGGTGCTTTAATCATGGATCATAGCTATATTATTTGTGCAGCCAACTCTGGCACTTAACTTCTCATTGCTGTTTTTAGTTGAAAGGGTGATTTAATTTATTGTCTCTATTTCTGAGACTAATCTTGAATGGTAGAGAGAATTATGAGTCTATAGAAGAAGAATCAAGGAATACATTTGACATCAGATTTAATACTATGTACATTGTACCCCTCCCCATCTGCTGTATTTTCAGCAATGATAGTTGTGAAATTCCAGCTCGTGTTTGCTTTTTTTTTTTTAAGTTTTAAAATTTTGATGAAATGCATACACAGCCCAAGATAAACCATTTCAACAATTTCTACATGTACAATTTAATAACATTGGTTACGTTCTTCCATACCATTACATACCTTTCTCGCTACCTTTTCCACATTATTTCACCACCATTATCTTAAACTCACTGCTCCCAAGCTTCCCATCCAATGTTTTGAGTTGCTGTTGTCAATTTGATCTCACATAGATGATTCTTTAAAATAGAACAATGCTCAAAGATGTACTTTACTAATTAAAATAAGCTATTTTTTGGTTAAAGAAGACTTCAGGGGATAGTTGTGGCACATAGCAACTAAACCGAAATGATTTCCTCCTCTGTTGGATAAGCTGGAAATTGTCCCACAAGATTTATTTTCCCCTCGGCAATCAGCCACCATAGTATACAAAACCTAAATCATGAGTTGAAGGTTCATTGCATATTTCCTATGTGAGTCACGATCAATAAGTGTTGGAAAAGAAATAATAGCCTCTGTTCTTAAGTGATCCTGGCTGCTTTCAGAAGTTAAATTCGTTAGGCAGTAGGGGAACAACTACAAAGCTATAAGTTAAGTAGAGTCCCAAGAGAATATCGCAATCCTTTAACTCCCAGCTACGTGAAAAGTCTATTTTCTAGTTCTATCCTGGGACAGAAAAGATCCTAAATAGATTATCTTCTGGAACTCTCCACTGCCATCAAAAATAAGAATCTTTCCCAATTTTTAACAGATGTTCTAAGAAGATTTGATAATTCTTCTTGGACATCTGACTCAGTTACTAACAATTGAACCCAAACCCCTTCAATACTAACATAATTTCTTTCATTCTTTCTTTGATTGATCACTGAGGGATGCCTAAACTAGAGTTTGTCACCAGAATTGGGGAATAGAGATGCTTGCAGCTACAGTGACCCTGGCCACACATCAGTGATCAACCAGCCACTAGAGAAAATAGCAACAGAAGTTTTCACCTGTGCAGTCTCCCCATTTGGTGCATTTTCTAGTTGCATTTTCCTTTTCTTCCTTAGAATCTGAACTCTAGTTTCATGTAAGGCTACAAAGTACCCAGAAAAGAGTACATTTCTCAATATTCTTTGCAACTAGGGGTGACCATGTGATTAAGTGCTGGCCAATGAGATGTAAAGATTAATGTTGCATGGGAATTTGGGCAAGGCTGCTTAAATAGACTAACTCAACCTGCTGAACTTTCAGAGCTGGCTTTAGCATCCTGAAGTGCTCAGGGTTCACCTTGGGAATGTGCTCCCTCTCTAGAAGCAGCATGGAAGTAGGCCCAGCAGGACTATGTGGATGAACCTAAGGTCTCCTCTTCTCTGTCTTAACATTCCAAGCCAGGAACCCTCAACTCCACTCTCAGCAGCTGATACCTTGAAAGAGTGCAGGGAGCAGAGCCTTGTCCTCCATGGGGACAGACACATGTCCTTATCCCCATGTGCAACTGCTGTTTCTTCTGGTTGAAATGCTCTCCAAGTCCTCTTCCCTCCTTAATCCTCAGATATAACCACTTAAAACTATTAAAATGCCTTTAAATTTTTCCTTTTACAATATTTTTTCTAAGTGTTTTTTTAAAGCATTATTATTATCTGCATAAAGATGTAAAAGGGTACAAATTTAAGAAGAATCACATCTAAGCTTTATCCTTCTCTGTCTTAGCTTGTTGTTAAGTGCAGTTGAGTCAATTCAGACTCATCAAACCCATGTGACAGAGTAGAACTCCTCCATAGGATTTTCTGTAATCTTTACAGGAGCAGATTGCCAGGTCCTTCCTCCAGAAGAGCTGCTGGGTGGGTTCAAACTACTAACCTTTCAGTTAGCAGTCTAGCACATAACTGTTGTGCCACCAAGGTTTCCTGGGTGATGTAAATGGTTAAGAGCTTGACTATTAACTGAAAGATTGGCAGTTTCAACCAGGCCAGAGGTGCCTCAGAAGACAAATCTAGGCGGAAGTTCTATTCTGCACACATGGGGTCACCATGAGTCGGAATAGACTCAATGACAACTAACAACAACAACAAGGCCCCCTCTGTCTTAGCTTATTCCTTACTAAATGGAGCCAATGGCATTTTGTAGGTATCTCCCAATTTAAATAAATCCAAATTTTGGTCTCTAGGGCAGGATTCCGTGTGTGTGTGAACCTCCCTAAAATTATGTGTCTTGTTGTATATGTGTATGCTGTGTGGTCTTTTATGGGGGAGAAGGTCTGTAGCTTTCACCACATTCTCAGAGGGGTCTGACCTAAAGAAGTTGAGAATCATTGGCGTAGAATTGACAAGGATCAACTTGGAAGAATTTTTTTTTTTTTTTAAACTAAAGGAGTCTTTGTTTTATAAAATGATTCACAGTAGTAACCTATCCCAGTGTATTAGCCTCTGACTCAGGCATCAAAGAAATCAAGCAGAGAGCCTTAAAGAAGGTGTGGTCAGGGCATTGTCATGGAAGTGTGGTAAAAGCTCAGGTCGACTGGGGCAGCACACTCTGCATTGACAGACCTTGAATCTCAAACCCAGAGAAAAGAGCGATGGGGGTCCAGTGCCTTTTTTATTCTTTTTACCAGTAGCCTATCTCTAGATGAGTGGTTTCTTACTGCTTGGTTTTTTTTCCTTTTTAACAAAGCACAACTTCTCTCATAAACAAATTTTAATTAAATAAACATTTATTGAGTATTCTAGTCCACTGTCTAAGAGCCCACACTTTGGAGCCTGAACTCCAGTGATGGGTTCATATCCCAGCTCCTCTACTTTTTAGCCATATGACTGTGAGGAAGTGACCTGATCTCTCTAAGCTTCCATTTTCTTATCTGTACAGTGAAGATGGTACTAGTGCCTACCTCACAGAATTATGAGAAGGATTAAATACAATTATCGCGTAAACAGAGTAGCAGCACATAGTCCGTGCTCCATCAATGTGCCTGGCACTGAGGTAGACGGTAGTGATGAAGGAGGTCAGGATTCCTGACATCTGGATGGTTCTCGTCAAGAGACACCTGCCTGGCTGCTTTCTGGCTCTGACTCTGCAGCAAGACTTCACAGGCTGGAGAAGTGTTAGGGGAAGGGCTACCCCAGGACACCAGACCTCTACTCCATGGAGTTTCACTTCCATGCTAAGCTGAATACCTTCTGTAGCTACAGATGACAATTTAATGCCTTGAGGCTGAGGTGTGACCTGACTCTTGTCCTATTACAAGTCACTGAGCCTCAGTAGTATGGACTCTATTCTCTGTCCCAGCAAGTGCTTGAAGCAGCAACCCTTAAATAATATGGCCACTGATAATCTCCTGATTCTCCATTCAAGACTGCTCTCCCCAACCAGCCACTTCCAGGCTCCCTGGACTGCCTGCCTGTGATTTTGAGCACTTGAGAGGAAGTGAAGGCTGTGGCTCACATTAGGTTAGGTTCTCCACCTGTGCCAAGGAAGGGCTCTCACTACCCTCTTCTGTTTTTTTTCACTTTCAGCAATGCCCATTTGTCCTATTGTTGAAGCAATATGAAAGCCTCTATCACTGGGAGAGGGTCACTTGCAACTCAGAAAGTGCCAACTGTGTCAGGAGGAGGGCTTGTTACTGGAGAAGAAAGGAGAGACAAGGAGGGGGGCTTCTTCAGGGATTGTCAAATGACACCAAACACTGTAACCTGCTCAAAACATGCACCGGGGCCTTCCCCATGCTTGGGGTTCTACTTTAGAGTGACAAGAAAGCAACAGTGTTCATTATCCTTCTTAATGAGGCTGGAGTGTTTTTACTTGGTCAAGTTTAGGGTGGGAACATTAAGAGATGATGGATTCCAGGGTGGGGCCAAGATGGTGGAGTAGTCAGATGCTTCCTGTGGTCCCTCTTACAACAAAGACCAAAAAAAAAAAAAACAACAACAAACAAACAAGTAAATCAATTGTATATGACAATCTAGGAGCCCTGAACATCAAAGGCAAAGTTGAGGAATCGGACTGAGTGGTGGGGGGAGGGAGAGATGGTTCAGAAGCAAGGAGGAGTTGCCAGACCTGAGCTAGTGGAAGCCTGTGCCCTTCAGGCCAGATCGGCTCATGTGCGTGGTGAGGCAAGCAGTGGCCCTCAGGAGGAATTTTCCACATTGGGAGAGGCCTAGTGGCAGAGAGTCTACTTGGGCATCCAGAACCAGTGAAAAGCAGTGCTCAATCGGGAAAGATAAGTACTTGTATTTGGCCTACCGCCTGGATCAAAAAACACCCCCTTTTGGGAAAAACCTCTCTCCCATTTACCTCCCCACTCCCTGCTCTGCACCAGGTCCTGGGATGCCTTCACTGACTGCTGCATTTCCCGCGCCACAAGTAGGACCTGTCAAGCACCCTGAGCCATTCTCCCAGCCTTGGAGAGGGAACAAATTAATGAACAGGAAAAAAATAATCTGCTAGCAACCCTAAGCCAAGTACTCAGGGTAGGCCCAACTCCGTTGCCTAGGCACAGGCATAAAGGGTCCACAGATTTGAATGCCTTTCACCCCTGCATAGACTTGTGTGGGCCCATTTTAACAGCATAGGCCCTCATTACCACAGTACAACAGGGTATATACCTGAAGTCTAACTTCAACTGTTTCAGCTATATGGTGAAGTGGCAGGTTCATGATGTTTGACACTGTTCTGCCCATTAAGCAGTTTCCTCACCTGCGCACATCAGGGCCTTAGAACTGGTGGCTCCACCCACACCAGCTAGCCACCCACGACAGGGGTCCAAGAATAAGTGGTGCCCCCCAGTCCTTACAGCCAACAGCATTGGGTGCCCATAGTCTGGCTGCAAAACCCACCTACCTATGTGCTGTAGGGAACAGGGACACACTTTCCTCCCAGACACTCAGGGGCAGCCGTCAGCCCCCTACCTTGCTCAGCACATGGTCCCCCACTGCAGCCAGATACCTGTGCCTACACCAATCACCCATGCCTGTTTAGGACTGTAGCTGAGAGCTTGAACCACACACTTGGTGACCGACTACATGGACACCTGAGCTGAAACTATACAAGAAAAGTAAACAGACTCTTGGGCTCACGTACTTAGTGACAGATCTAACCACCTGGTGACAGGACGTTAGCGCTTCAAAGGCACCAATAATAAAACTAGCTGACATGAGCTGCCTATTTGGGCATATGAAAACAAAACAAAACAAAACAAGAAGCTAGGACACAATAAGCACACATAAAATAAATAAATATAATAACTTATTAATGGCTCGGAGACAACAGTCAATATCAAATCAAACAAAGAGGCTTCAGCAAGCTCCCAAAATAAAGAATCAATAAATTTTCTGGAGGAAGAGAATTTCTTGGAATTACTGGAGGCAGAATACAAAAGATTAACATACAGAACTCTTCAGGAGATCAGGAAGTAGATCATGCAAAAGGCAGAAAAAGCCAAGGAACATACAGCCAAAGCAATAGAGGAACTTAAGAAGGTTATTCAAGGGCATAATGACAAATTTAATAGGCTGCAAGAATC
>NW_004443968.1:12347239-12349090 GCF_000243295.1 Trichechus manatus latirostris | reverse complement strand
AAAAAAAAAAAAGAAACTCTAAGAATCATGTGGGACTCTATCAAGAGAAATAACCTATGAGTGATTGGAGTACCAAAACAGGGAGGATAACAGAAAATACAGAGAGAATAGTTGAAAATTTGTTGGCTAAAAACTTCCCAGATATCATGAACGATGCGAAGATATCTATCCAAGATGCTCATTGAACCCCACATAAGGTAGATCCCAAAAGGAAGTCACCAAGACGTATTATAATCAAACTTGACAAAACCAAAGATAAAGAGACAGTTTTAAGAGCAGATAGGGATAAAGGAAAACTCATCTACAAAGGAGAGTCAATAAGAATAAGCTCGGACTACTCAGGAGAAACCGTGCAGGCAAGAAGGCAATGGGATGATATATATAAAGTCTTGAAGGAAAAACATTGCCAACCAAGAATTATATATTCAGGAAAACTGTCTCTCAAATATGATGGTAAAATTAAGGCATTTCCAGATAAACACAAGTTGAGGGAATTTGCAAAAACCAAACCAAAATTACAAGAAATACTAAAGGGAGTCGTCCAGTTAGAAAATCAATAACATCAGATAACAACTCAAGACTAGAACACAGGGCAGGGCAACAAGATATCAAACCAGATACAGAAGTCACAAAAATAAATCAAAGCTAAAACACTGAAAATAGGGAAACAGAGACGTCAATATGTAAAAGGTGACAACATTAAGACAAAAGAGAGGGACTAAAAAAAGTAGACATAGATTTTTCATACGGAGAGGAAGTCAAGGCAACATAAAGAAATAAAAGATTGGATTAAACTTAGAAAAATAGGGGTAAATATTAAGGTAACCTCAAAGGAAACTAACAATCCTACACATCAAAATAAAGAACAATAAAAATATAAAAACTCAGCAAATACAAAATCAACAACAATGAAAAGGATGAAAAGAAAATACATAAAGAAAAACTACTCAGCACAGAAGATTAAGTGGAACAAAGAAACTGTGAACAACGCACAAAAAAGACATCAAAATGACAGCACTAAACTCATACCTATCAATAATTACGCTGAATGTAAATGGACTAAATGCATCAACAGAGACACCGAGTGGCAGATTGGATAAAAACACACGATCCATCTATATGCTGCCTATAAGAGACACACCTTAGACTTAAAGACACAAACAAACTAAAACTCAAAGGATGGAAAAAAATATATCAAGCAAACAGTACTCAAAAAAGAGCAGGAGTGGCGATATTAACCTCTGACAAAATAGACTTTAAAGTAAAATCCACCACAAAGGACAAGGAAAGACACTATATAATGATTAAAGGGTCAATATACCAGGAGGACATGACCATAATAAATATTTACACACCAACAACAGGGCTCCAAAATACATAAAACAAACTTTGACAGCATTGAGGAGAGAGATAGACAGCTCCACAATAATAGTGGGAGATTTCAACACACCACTTTTGGTGAAGGACAGAACATACAGAAAGAAATTCAATAAAGACACGGAAGATCTAAATGCCACAATTAACAAATTTGATTTCATGGACATATACCGAACGCTTCACCCAACAGCAGCCAAGCATACTTTTCTTTCCAACCCACATGGAACATTCTCCAGAATAGACCACATATTAAGCCATAAAGTAAGCCTTAACAGAATCCAAAGTATCGAAATATTACAAGGCATCTTTTCTGACCATAAAGCCATAAAAGTAGAAATCAATAACAGAACAAGGAAAGAAAAAAATCAAACACATGGAAACTGAACGACACCTTGCTCAAAAACTACTGGGTTATAGAAGAAATTAAGGATGGAATAAAGAAATTCATAGAATCAAATGAGAATGAAAAGACAT
>NW_004443968.1:12337780-12346457 GCF_000243295.1 Trichechus manatus latirostris | reverse complement strand
ACAAAAAATAATTCATCATGACCAAGTGGGATTCATACCAGGTATGCAGGGATGGTTCAACATTAGAAAAACAATCAATGTAATCCATCACATTAATAAAGCAAAAGACAAGAACCACATGATCTTATCAATTGATGCAGAAAAGGCATTTGACAAAGTTCAACACCCATTCATGATAAAAAGTCTCAACAAAATAGGAATAGAAGGGAAATTCCTCAACAAAATAAAGGGCATTTATACAAAGCCAACAGCCAACATCATCCTAAATGGAGAGACTTTGAAAGCATTCCTCTTGAGAATGGGAACCAGACAAGGATGCTGTTTATCACCACTCTTACTCAACATTGTGCTGGAGGTCCTAGCCAGAGCAATTAGGTAGAAAAAGCAACAAAGTGCACTCAGATTGGTAAGGAAGAAGTAAAAGTACCCCTATTTGCAGATGATATGATTTTATACACATAATTCCCCAAGAATCCACAAGAAAACTACTGGAACTAATAGAAGATTTCAGCAAAGTATCAGGATACAACATAAACATACAAAAATCAGTTGGATTCCTCTACACCCACAAAGAGAACTTTGAAGAAGACATCACCAAATCAATACTATTTACATTAGCCCCCCAAAAGATAAAATACTTAATAATAAATCTAACCAGAGACATAAAAGGGTTATGCAATGAAAACTATAAGACACTACTGCAGGAAACCAAAAGAGAACTTCATAAGTGGAAAAATGTACATTGCTCATGGATAGGAAGACTCAACATTGTGAAAAGGTCAATTCTACCCAAAGTGATCTACAGATGAAATCCCAATCCAAATTCCAATGGCATTTTTTAATGAGATGGAGAAACAAATCACCAACTTCATATGGAAAGGGAAGAGGCCCCAGATAAGTAGAGCATTACTCAAGAAGAAGAACAAAGTGGGAGGTTTCACACTACCTGATTTTAGAACCTAGTATACCATCATGGTAGTCAAAACAGCCTGGTAGTGGTACAAGAACAGATACATAGACCAATGGAACAGAATTGAGAATCCAGATGTAAATTCATCCACCTATGGGCAGCTGATATTTGACAAAGGCCCAAAGTCCATTAATTGGGGAAAAGACAATCTCTTTAACAAACGGTGCTGGCATAACTGGATATCCATCTGCAAAAAACTGAAAGAAGACCCATATCTCACACCATGCACAAAAACTAACTCAAAATGGATCAAAACCTAAATCTAAAATCGAAAAAGATAAAAGATCATGGAAGAAAACACAGGGACAATGCTAGGAGCCCTGATACATGACATAAACAGAATACAAACCATAAGTAACAATGCACAAACACCAGAAGAGAAACTAGATAACTGTTACCTCCTCAAAATCAAACACTCATGCTCATCCAAAGACTTCACCAAAAGAGTAAAAAGACAACCTACAGACTGGGAAAAAATTTTGGCTACAACAAATCCGATCAGCATTTAATCTCTAAAATCTTCAATAACAAAAAGACAAACAACCTAATTAAAAAATGGGCAAAGGATAGTAACAGGCACTTCACCAAAGAAGACATTCAGGTGGCTAACAGACACATGAGGAAATGCTCACGATCATTACCCATTAGAGTAATGCAAATCAAAACTACAATGAGATACCATCTCACCCCAACAAGGCTAGCATTAATCCAAAAAACACAAAATAATAAATTTTGGAGAGTCTGTGGAGAGACTGGAACACTTATACACTGTTGGTGGGAATGTAAAATGGTACAGTCACTTTGGAAATGGATTTGGCACTTCCTTGAAAAGCTAGAAATAGAAGTACCATACGATCCAGCAATCCTGCTCCTTGGACTATATCCTAGAGAAATAAGAGCCGTCACATGAATAGATAGATATATGCACACCCATACTCATTGTAGCAGTCTTCACGATCACAAAAAGATGGAAACAACCTATTTGCCCATCAGAGGACGAATGGATAAACAAATTGTGGTATATTCACACAATGGAATACTACACCATGATAAAGAACAACCATGAATCTGTGAAACACCTTATAACCTGGAGGAATCTGGAAGGCATTATGCTGAGTGAATTTAGTCAGTCGCAACAGGACAAATATTGTATAAGACCACTATTATAAGAACTCAAGAAAAGGTTTAAACACAGAAGAAAACATTCTTTGATGGTTACGAGGGTGGGGAGGGAGGGAGAGGGGTATTCACGAGCTAGAAAGTAGATAAGAATTATCTTAGGTGAAGGGAAGGACAGCACACACTACAGGGGAAGTCAGCACAAATGGACTAAACCAAAAGCCAAGAAGTTTCCTGAATACAACAAATACTTCAAGGGACAGAGTAGCAGGGGTGGGCGTCTGAGGACCATGCTTTCAGGGGACATCAGATCAATTGGCATAACAAAGTTTATAATGAAAATGTTCTGTACCCCACTTTGGTGAGTGGTGTCTGGGGTCTTAAAAGCTAGTGAGCAGTCATCTAAGAATCATCAATTGGTCCCAACTCACCTGGAGAAAAGGAGAATGAAGAACACCAAAGATGCAAGGAAAGTATTAGCCCAAGAGACAGAAAACGCCACATAAACCAGAGATTCATCAGCCTGAGACCAGAAGAACTAGATGGTGCCCGGCTACCACCAGTGACCAGCCTGACAGGGAACACAACAGAGAGTCCCTGACAGAGCAGGAGAAAAGTGGGGTACAGAACTCAAATTTGAGTACAAAGACCAGACTTAATGGTTTGATTGAGACTGGAGAGACCCTGGAAGACATGGCCCCCGGACTCTGTTAGCCCAAAACTAAAACCATTCCTGAGGCCAACTCTTCAGACAAAGATTAGACTGGACTATGGGACATAAAATGATACTCATGAAGAGTGTGCTTCTTAGCTCAAGTAGATACATGAGACAAAATGGGCAGCTCCTGTCCAGAGGTGAGATGAGAAGGCAGAGGGGGTCAGGACCTGGTTGAATGGACACGGGAAATCTGGGGTGGAAAGGAAGAGTGTGCCATCACAGTGTAGGGAGAGAAACTAGGGTCACATGACAATGTGCGCATATATTTTTGTATGAGAAACTAACTCGAATTGTAAACTTTCACTTAAAGTACAGCAATTAAAAAAAAAAGATGATGGCTTCCTTTTATATTTTTTAATAGATTTATTTTTAGAGTAATTTTAGATTTACGGAAGAACTGTGTAGAAAGTAGATACCTCTACTTATTCTCCTCCCTATTGTACACTGTGAATTCCTTCTCATGATTTCAAAAAATATATACTCTTCAAGTTCAAAAAAGAAAAGAAAAAGAAGTGAGGAAAAAGGGCAAGTGGGCGGTCCTCAGCACGGGCGGGGCGGGCTCAGGGCCGGAGCTAGGGGTCCACTCGCTGGCTGTTGCTTGGGTTTCCCCGTAATGGTTGGACCCTGTTTCAGGTTTATCTGCCTGAACGGTTTTCCCCCCGCCAATAGCGAATCCATCATTTCCTCTCCTCATCTCTTGCCAAACATTTCAAATCATGGCTCCCTTTCTTGGTTAAGTGCCTGAACTGAACTCACTATGATGAAAAAGGAACTAATAGAACCACAATTTTTCATTCTCATTTACCAGTCTTTTATTTTTGGAGGAAGCTGTAGACGTGATACTCTCTCCTCCCTGGATGCTTTTGATGAAAATCCATTGTCTCCGTGGAAGTCCAGTAGTAGGTAGGATTGTATAGAGCAGCGGGAGGGAAGGGAACTCGGATGAATTTTCTGAAACAATCTAACAAGTCAGGGATCTGCCAATAACAAACATTTCATCCAGAGGGAAGCGGAAATTCACTCAAGATAAAAAAAATAATAATAAAAAGATAAGCCTCTGCTGCCACCTGGTGGCTTTCTCGCCTTTAATCATTGCTAATCAAAGGGTAGCAGGAGCCCTGGTGGCGCAGTGGTTAAGCACTTGGTTGTTAACTGAACCCACCAGCTGCTCTGCAGAAGAAAGATGTGGAAGTCTGCTACTGTGAACATTCCTTGGAAACCCTATGGGGCAGTTCTACTCTGTCCTATAGGGTTGCTATGAGTTGGAATTGATTTGACAGCAATGGATTTGGTTTGTTTTTTTGGTGTCTCAGCTATTAACCAAAAGGTTGGTGGTTTGCACTCATGCAGAAACACCTCGGAAGAAAGGCCTGGAGATCTGCTTCCAAAAGATCATAGCCATGAAAACCCTATGGAGTATAATTCTACTCTGAAACACATGGGGTTGCCACGAGTTGGAACTGATTGGACGGCAACAGATTTGATTTTGTTTTTTTTGCAAAAGAATAGTAGAGCAGTGTTTGTCAAAGTGAGTTCTGTGAACCTGTAGCATTTGCATTACCTGAGAGCTTGTTTGCAAAGCAGAATCTCAAGCTCCACCCCAAACCTACTGGATCAAAATGGGCATTCTAACAGGACCTCCAGGTTATTTGTATGCATGTTAAAGCTTGAGAAGCACTGGTCTTGAATGTTTTGCCCAGAGACACGAATGCTTATTATTAGTGTTGCTGCTATGGTGTTGTTGTAGTGTGCCTTTGAACAGCCTCACGTTGTTTCATTTAAAAATGCTATCATTGACAGCCTGCATTACAAGACAGAGGATGGGTTAGAGGTTAGGAGTACAGGATTTGGTATCAGTTAGAACTTGTTTTGTATTCCAGCCCCACCACTTACTACCTATGACTTTGGTGAGTTAAATAATCTTTCCGAACCTTAATTTTCCTAGCTATAAAATGGACATAATACTATCTAACCCATAGGGCTGTGATGATTTAAACAGAAAATGTAGCTAACATGTATAGTAATAATACAAAAATAAGTTAACTTTATTAAATCTAACAAAAGACATGCAATTATGAAAAAAAATTATAAAATTTCATTGAAAGACGTTCGAGATGACTTAAATAAAGGGAGAGATGAAAGAATGTTCAACGATAGGAAGACTCAATGTGTAAAGTTGTCAGTCCTCTTCAAATTAATCTATTCTAATGCAGTTCAAATTACAATCTCACCTGGCTTTTTTGTTGAACTTGACAAGCTGATTCTAAAATTTATATAGGAAAAAAGAGTTAAGAATAGCTTAGACAATTCTGAAAGAAAAGAACAAGAACCAGTTGTCAAGCGTTATTATAAAACTTTAGTAGTAAGGCAGCATGGTGTTGACACAGAGATAGACACACTGCCCAGTGGAAAAGAACAGAAAGTCTAGAAAGAGACCCATACATATATGGAAACTTGGTATATGACAATGATGACATTACAAATCAATAGAAAATAGATGGGCTAATCAATAAATAGTTCTACAATAATTGATTATACATATGAAACAATTATATATATATTACGTATATATGTATATATATATTTAAATTTCTTCTTCATATTATACACAAAGGTAATTAATTCTAGGTAGATTAAAGAGCTAAAGGTATAAAGCAAAACTTTAAGAATTCTGGAGAAAATATAGAAGAATTTCTTCATATCTCAGTACAGGGAAGAATGTATTGAACAAAACTCAATAAGCCAAAACTATAAAGTAAAAGATTGATACATTTGGTTACACTAAAATTTAAAAGGTCTGCACATAAAAAGACACCTTAAACAATGTGAAAAGACCAGACACACTTTAGGAGAAGAAATTTTAATATGTAATTGACAAAAAATTCATATCAGAATATGTAAAGTACTCCTGTGAACAAGGCGGAAAGACAGATAACCCAGCTGAAAAATGGAAAAAAGACATGAGCATGCCATTCACAAAAAAGAAGAACCAACGCCCAATAGACATATGGCAATGTGCTCAGCCTTAGCACTTACCAGTGAACTGCAAATTTAAAAAATGAGATACCACTTCACAACCATCGGATTGAGTCTGATGATACCAAATGAAGAAGGAGAAGAAATGCTCCTTAACCATTGGTGGGGATGTAAACAACCCAAAGTCCCTGGAGGACAATTTGGCATGACCTTGTACAGTTAATGGCAGAACAGGCACACTCTTGAAGCCATCACCCCATGCCTATGGATATGCCCTGGAAACACTTTAGCACATATGCAAAAGTGAGCATTAACAAGGGAATTTATTGAAGCTGTGCTTGTAAAAACAAAATAATTGGCAACAACTTCAAAGTCTCTTAATACAGAAGAGTAGATAAAAAACATTTTCTTGTAGTATTCATTACTATACAGCAGTTAAATGGTTACAGTTTCACATAACAATACGTGTCTCAGAACCATAACGCTAGGCAAGTCATGGATTGAATTGCGTCCCCCAAAAATATCTATCAACTTGGCTGCGTCATGATTCCCAGTATTGTATGATTGTGTACCATTTTGTAATCTGATGTGATTTCCCTACGTGTTGAAAACTCTATCACTATGATGTAATAAGACAGATTAGCGGCAGTTATACTGACGACGTCTACAAGATTAGATAGTGTCTTAAGCCAATCTCTTTTGAGATATAAAAGAGAGAAGCGAGCAGAGAGACATGGGAACATCATGCCACCAAGAAAGCAGTGCCGGGAGCAGAGCTTGTCCTTTGGACCTGAGGTTCCTGTGCTGAGATGCTCCCAAACCAACGGAAGACTGACGACAAGGACTTTTCTCCAGAGCCAACAGAGAAAGCCTTCCCCTAGAGCTGTCGCCCTGAATTTGGATTTGTAGCCTAGTGGTCTGTGAGAGAATAAATTTCTCTTTGTTAAAGTCATCCACTTGTGGTATTTCTGTTATAGCAGCACTAGATTACTAAGATAGCAAGGAAAAAAAAAGACAACTGTCAAAGAGATATGAACAATATCAAACAAAAAACCCAAACCCATTGCTGTTGAGTTGATCCCTACTCATAGCAACCCTTCAGGACAGAGTAGAAGTGCCCCATAAGGTTTCCAAGGCTGCGTGTCGTCTTGACTGAAGCAAATTGCCACATCTTTCTCCCATGGAGCAGCTGGTGGGTTTGAACCACTGACCTTTCAGTTAGTAGCTGAGTGCTTTAACCACTGTGCCACCAGGGCTCCTTATTAATGATATAATACCATTCATTAAAAAAATTAACCTGAAAAATATTATTAAAAATGTTTATATATACATTTATACAAGCACTGTTTAATTATATATATATACCAAATATATATATATACCAAAAACAAACCAAACTTGTTTCCATGGAGTCCATTTCAACTCATAGTGACCTTATAGGACAGAGAACTGCCCCACAGGGTTTTCAAGGAGCAGCTGGTGGATTGGAACTGCCAACCTCTTGGTTACCAGCTGACCTCTTAACCACTGTGCCACCAGGTCTCCTCTCTCTCTCTACATATACATATATATGTATAGACCCTGTATACACACATATGAACTAAATAAAAAATAAGGCAGACACATGAATAACAAACACCAAATTTAGGAAAGTAGCTACTTCTAGGAAGGGAGAGATGATGTCATTCCAGGGGGAATAAACAGAGAGTTTCAATAAGATCTGTAGTGTTTCATAATTTAAGTTCAGTGGTAGATACATTTAAAAAATAATCTCT
Organism: Trichechus manatus latirostris; assembly: GCF_000243295.1. Classification (NCBI taxonomy): domain Eukaryota; kingdom Metazoa; phylum Chordata; class Mammalia; order Sirenia; family Trichechidae; genus Trichechus; species Trichechus manatus. The sequence continues at coordinate 12,338,899 of NW_004443968.1, read as the reverse complement.
AGAATTTTTACGTTCTAGAAATAGTTGATAAAGAAAAATAATGTACGTAAAGTGAATACCAAAAAACCGAACTCATTGCTGTCGAGTCAATTCCGACGCATAGCAACCCTATAGGACAGAGTACAATGGCCCCATAGGGTCTCCAAGGAGGGCCTGGTGGACTCGACGGATAGTGAGCACAACCAGCAGCTGCTTGTCCATTAGCAAACAGAAGCTTAGGTGATGGTGATGGATGCGTCTCCATTGGGAGCTGCTCAGATCAAGCGGAACCTGCCTCTCCGGTCCATTGTCCTCAAAGAACTAGGTGTGGTGGTTTAAGCCAGTCAAGCACCGTTTACTAGCCTACACGCCAAAGAAAAAAATGCAATTTGTTTTACTGTGCCTGCGCACCACGATAACCTACGTAACCGATAACATTTGTATGTACTTTCTTGTGAGAGATGGTATAAAAGGTTCTGTCTCCCTTTGTTTGGAGAGCTTGATCTGAGGTATACATCTCCTTGCTCCTTGCCTGTACGCTTACAATAAATGCTCTTCCTCCCTCGGTGTGTCTTTATTGACGAGAAGCTGCACCAAGCAGGATCTGCTTTACGTAACAGAACTGTCGACCTTCTGGTTAGCAACCGAGCTCTTAACCACTGTGCAACCAGGGCTCCACATAAAGAGAATGGCACATATTAAAAGATGGCTGCTATTATTAAAGAGGTTTGAAATCCTTCCAAATAAATGACTGATGTTAGACAGTTATCTCTGAGAGGAAATTGTTTTAAAAGTAATATTTCACTCTAAAAAATCTCCTACCAGTTATCAGTTGCTTTTGAGTAGATTCTGACACATGGCAACCCCATATGTGTCAGAGTAGAACTGTCCTCCACAGGTTTTTCAATAGCTGATATTTTTCTTTTTAATTATCATTATTTTTTTAATTGAACTTTATTTATTTTATTGTACTTCAGGTGAAGGCTTACAGAATAAATAGTTTCTCATGAAACAGTAGTACACATATTGTTTTATGATATTGGTTAACAACCCCACAACATGTCAACCCTCTCCCTTCTCGACCTTTCTTTTTTGGTGAAAATATACATAGCCAAAGATACACTATTTCAAAAATTTCTA
>NW_004443968.1:12299351-12330110 GCF_000243295.1 Trichechus manatus latirostris | reverse complement strand
TTTGATGTTTTAGGGTTTCAGGATTGTTGTTTTCTCTGTTTGGCTTAGTTTTTCAGATCTTTGCTGTGGAGGGACGGTGTGGTGCTTCTGCCTAGAGCGCCATTTTGTTGGAAGTCCAATAGCTGATTTTTTAGAAGTAGATTACCAGGCCTTTCTTCCGAGAAGTCTGTGGTTGGACTCAAACCACCAACCTTTTGGTTAGCAGCTGAATGTGTTAACCATTTGCGCTACCCAGGGAAAATGTCATATGCTATTTTCTTTTATTCACTTATCTATAGAGCAAAGTAATCAACCAATACCTTTTTTTCTAGGCACCTATCAGAAGCTTGGCAGCAAGGTATGTACTGTAAGGGGATACAAAGGAAAGGCTTTCTGACCCTAACATATCTGAAATGAAAAAGCAGAAAGAGGAGAGGAGTAAGAAGAGGAGAGGAAGGATAATTATTTCAGACAGGATAGGGTCAAACTGCATAATGTAATGATACTGCTATTTTAACAGCCACAGTATTACATACATGAAAATGAGTGTTATCTCTTTCAAAATGGCCCTCTCATGACTTGTAACAATTATGCTGGAGTTGCCACTGGTATTTGAATTACTTTTAAAACTCCTTTTGGGATTACCTTCAGAGTATGTAGTATTCTAGATTCAGTTTCTATGATAAGGATGATAGAAATCCTCATTTCTATAATGAGGATGGAAACCCTGGTGGCATAGTGGTTAAGTGCTATGTCTGCTAACCAAAAGGTTGGCAGTTCGAATTCACTAGGTGCTCCTTGAAAACTCTGTGGGGCAGTTCTACTCTGTCCTGTAGGGCTGCTATGGGTTGGCATCGACTCGATGGCAATGGGTTTGGTTTTTTTTTTTGGTGTAATGAGGATTGCTTATCTTGGGTATATTTGGGGTAGGCAGGGGTGAATTTGATTTTGAAGAAGAGCCAAAAATAATGATCAAGTCAGATAATATGGCTATTGGTTAATAACTAGGTGTAACCACATAGCAGTACTTCCGTATGTTGTCCACATCATGAAGTGATATTTGTATGGCACATTGGCGTGAAATAGATGAGGCTGTCTGTGATCAGATGCAGCTGCCTTGGAGCTCTAGCTGCCATAATTCCTGCCCAGCCACCCTGAGAGCTGAGGGGAGCAATACCTTCATGCCCCTATGACTAATCACTGCACACTACTGCGCCTCAGACACTGATTGAAAAACTGTTTAATGCAGTGTAGCTGACTTTCCTCCAGAGTAAAATGACCCTGAATGTGTGGCAGAATCTGATGAGATGCTCACTGTTACCCGAATAGGGTCCGTGCCCTGGAGCAGTTGTGCCAATGAAACATACTCCAAGTCAGAAAGAGTGAGAAAGTTTTAATTTAGGAGGTGTACACCAACAGGGATCCAACAGCAACGCAGGCTGTCTCTATGGAGTCCCAAGAGGTATTTTTACATCAGAGCTTATATATGAGTTTTACAAAGGTTAGACGTGTTGTTATACATTGTAAAGTAATTACAAGAGACTCTTTATCATACTAAAGAGATACCTGCTGGACATTTCCTTATCTGACATCTGGGCTCTAATTTTCCTGTAGGTGGCCTGACAGAGCAAAAGAAAGTCATTAACAAGGTTATGTGAAAAGGAGAAGGCAAAGAAAAAAAAAAGAACTTACAGGCTCATCATGGCGTTAGTTATGTCAAGCTCTCAGTCACCCATTTTGAAAAGGAGAAAATATGCTCGGGAGTATTAGGGTCACACTCACTAATGCTGTTTCTTCTATGTAGGAACATAGACTTGCTGGGTTCTGCTTGCAGTTAGCTCAGGGTCACATAACTGGGTTTTGACCAGTGGAATTTGGGAATGACTTCCAGAGCTGGCTATAGAACCCCTGTGCAAGCGTCTATGCTCTTCTTCTAGTAGCCAAGGATTCTAAGACGCGGACTACACAAAGGAGCCTTAATCCCTGAATCACTATTGGGAGCAGAGGCTTCCTGGAAAGCCTCTTGACCTGCATTGGACTATGATGTGAGAGTGAAATACACTTCTGTAGCATTAACCTACTAAGATTTTGTTTGTTTTTTTCATTCAGTAAAACCTAGGACATTCTGACTAGTACGGAGGCAATTCCAAAGCAAGTTCCAAAACTGCTGTTAGCAATGGCAGCAAAATCATGATAAACTCATAGTCTCGTAAAATGATATTGAAGATCAGGTATATCGGTGTTGGTAGTGTTACTTATAAGGTGGTATTGTTACCTTAGAGTCACCTTTGCAATGTTGTGTAATAAAGCATTCATGTCCTGAGAGCTAGAGTGCCTTGAGGTCTAGTTAGGATGTGCATGGTTAAGGAGGAGAAGGGAGAGCATGTCAGGTAGAAGGGAAGTGGAAGCACATGAGAAAAGGCCCTGTGATTGGGGGGAAAAAAAAAAAAAGCAGTTCATTAAAAAGATAAAAGGAAAAGATGTTGCTCCCTTTAAGACCCAAGCAAAGCAATTAAGAATAGCTAGATTCTTTAATCATCTCCTGGTTTTGAAAGATACAGATTCCACTTAATGTCTACCTACTTCAAAAATCTGCAGCTAAGAGGTTTCTGTAAGTCACAATATAAGTAGCTAATATTTACTGAGTGTTTAACATGTTTCAGGATGTGAGTTAAGTGCTTTAAACCCAGAACAAGCAGTGTCAGCATCCCCTGGGAGCTTGTTAAATATGCAGAATGTCAGACCCCATCTCAGACTTACTGGATCAGTATCTGCATTTTCATAACATCCTTAGGTGAGTTGTATACCCCTTAAGGTTTAAAAAAATACTGCATTAAATGCTTTGTCTGTAATTCCACAAAAATCTTATGAATCCACTTCATGTTTTCTTACTTCAAAAATCTGCAAGTGTTTCAAATCATCATTTGAACTGCCAACCTTTTGGTTAACAGCAGAGTGCTAACCACTACGCAACCAGGGCTCCGTTAAAAAACTTCTGGAATTTATAATACCAACGTTGTCGGGTGCCTTTGAATCAATTCCAACTCATAGTCGTTCTCCTATAGAGTGGCTGGGAAAGTTCAAACCACCATGTTTTAGTTACAGTCAAGCACTTAACCTGTAGAGCTACCAGGGCTCCCTATAATACCAACAATCAAAAACCAAACACATTGATAGAGACCCTATAGGACAGAGTGGAACTTCCCATTCAAACTGCTGACCCTTTGGTTAGCAGCCGTGCTCTTAACCACTGCACCACCAGGGATCCAGTATACCAATAGGTAGTATTTATTGAGTATATAACATGTTCCACAAAAAACCTAAGAGGTAGGCACAGGTACTATTATTAGTTTATTTCAATAGGAGATGAGGCTCAGTTGTGGTTGTTACGTGCCGCCGAGTTGCTTCCAACTCATAGCAATCCCATGTACAACAGAATGAAACACTGCCCTGTCCTGTGCCATCCTCACAATTGTTATTATGCTTGAGCCCATTGCTGCAGCCACTGCATCATTCCATCTCATTGAGGGTCCTCCTCTTTTTCACTCTGAGGCTCAGAGACTAAGTAATTTGCCCAAGGGCTCAAACTAGTTAATGGTAGGGATGGGATTAAACCTATGCCTGGCTGACTGTAGAACCCAAGGGCTTACATACTGCACTGGCAGCCTCTCCTGTGCTGTGAAGAGCATCGTGGCCAGAGATTAGGCTCACCAATGACAGACCAACCTGACTTGAAGAACAAACTTAATTGGGAAGAGCAGCAGAGTAAACAGAGGCATCCAGGAAAATGATTATGAAAGAAAATACTTGCAAAGAACAAAATGGATAAACACATATTTAAATGTATGAAAGAACACACATTCACACAGGTAGATATATCATTGTTAATATGAAAAAATATAATTTTAAATGTTGTCGGAGAGCTTTAGCATGTGAAATCTAAAGGAAACCAAACCTGTTATCGTTGAGTCAATTCTGACTCAGAGGTTTTCTATTTCTTTCTGAGGGAAAATTCAATCATTTGGATATTTCCTCGTTTATTAAATTTATTGAGCCAAGAAGACAAGAATTAGGAGATTAACATGACACAGTACTGAATGAAATAAAATTGCTGTAGCTTTTACTTATTGTTGACAGTTTTTATTGCTGAGGGCACCCGCTATAATATTTAAATTTTCTAAAAAAAATTTTTGGTGAAAGTATATACTGCTGTAATATTTTAATACAGTGACTCTCAAATGTTAGCGTGCATCAGAATCATCTAGGGCTTGTTAAGACACAGATTGTGGATCCCAACCCTACAGTTTCTGATTCAGTAACTCTGGGGAGGGGCCCCGAGGTTTTGCATTTCCAATCAATTCCCAGGTGATGATGATACTGATGCTGCTGGTCTGGGGACCCAGCCTTGAGAACCACTAGGATAGTATAATGATCTGGAGTAAGTGTCAGAGCCTCAAGAACTAGGTATCAAATTGTGCACAGGTGGTGTAACCCTTCCTCGGGTCAAGGAAAACAAAGAAAGACTATTTGGAGCATCCAGGTTTTGCATGTCGTAAGGCATCTACAGAGTAGAATCTCTCGTTTTTTCTCAGTCATCTCTTTGCATTTACCGGGAAATCAAGAAAAATTTGAAAAACAGGAAGCAAATATTTATGAGGTTGAGGCAGATCTAAGTTTGCTTCATGGCTCTCTTTTTCTGCCTCTCTGTCTGTCTTCTCTTCCCACTCCAGGCCCTTCCTTTTGTCTTAGCCCCTCATGCTGGCTGTCAGTCATTCCATCAGCATTTATTGCATTAGGCACTGGGCTGAGTGCTGTATGGATATTATCCCTAATTCTCAGGATAATTTCATGAAGTAGGTATTATTTTTATTATACAGATTAAAAAACTGAGACACAGAGAAGTTAAATAACTTACCAAAAATTACAAAGCCAGTAAGGAGTGAAGCAGGATTCAAATTCTGGTTTAACTGTCTTCAGAGATTTTTCCTACTTCTCTGCACCACCCATACTGGGGACTGTGGTTGTGCCCATTGGCTGCCTGTTAACATAATACTGATGGCCAGGCCCCACCCCAGGTCCATTAAATCACAGTCTCTGAGAGTAGGGGCCTAAACATTGGTGTCTTTAAAAAAAAAAAAAACAAAAAAAAACTCTCTGGGTGATTCATATGTGCTAACAGGGTTGAGAACCACTGCTTTTTGGCTATCTGTGGGACTCTTAGAAATTTTTTAAAAAAATACTGTTGTTGATGTTAGTTGCTGTCGAGTCAGTTCTGACTCCTCGTAACCCCATGTGTGCAGAGTAGAACTGCTCCATGGGATTCTGAAGGCTGTGATTTTTCAGAAGCAGATCATCAGGCCTTACTTCCAAGGCATCTCTGGGTAGGCTTGAAATGACAACATTTAGGTTAGGAGTCCAGTGCTTAACCGTTTGCACCACCCATGGACTCCTTTTTAATGATACCTGTTGCCGTCAAGTCGATTCCGACTCATAGTGACCCTATAGGACAGAGTAGAACTGCCCCAGGGGTTTCCAAGGAGCACCTAGTAGATTCGAACTGCCAACCTTTTGGTTAGCAGCTATAGCTCTTAACTACTACGCCCCCAGGGTTTCCCTTCTAATAATATGGCCCCTAAAACCCTCTGAGACTGCCTAAAGGAATGGTGGAATGAGCCACGCACTTGAGCAACAGTTTCAAATTTCACCAGCAGGTAGCAGCTTTGTCTGGGACCCCTCAAAGCTTCTTGAAAACACAGTTGTCAAGGGCCACATTAACAGGAGGGGAAATTATGATCTTGAAAGACTAAATTTTCACAGCCTGATTTAGCAACAGAATCAGAGGCCCAAACTTCCTATACATTAAAAAAACAAAACAAAACAGTTGCCATCCAGTCGATTCTGATTCATAGAGACCCTATAGCACATAGCAGAACTACCCCACAGGGTTTCCAAGTAGTGCCTGCTGGATTTAAACTGCTGACCTTTTGGTTAGCAGCCATAGCTCTTAACCACTATGCCACCAGGGTTTCTCCCTACATATAGTTGCCAGTTTAATACAGAACTGGTGATGATGATAATTAAAATTTCTGTAAATAACAGTTTCTTATTAATACAATACCCACTTTACCTTGTGGGATCACATAGTTGTTTCCAGACCCCAGCTCACAAAACTGACTTATGGTTGCTCGGATTCCCCACCACCCAGGAGAATTCAACTGCATGTCTCTGAACATGAAGTATGCTAAGTGTTCTTTATTTCTCCTTTTACCCTGGCGAGGAATGAGGTGAATGACTAAAAATTTCCTTTCAGACTGAGAATGACTTTATACATCTAATTAAAACAGCTAAGCTAAGTTGTACCCAAAGGCATAAGGGAAAAATGCTGCAAGAGCAGGAGAAAGCAAGATATATTGGGAAGTATGAAAGTTTTAGAATCAGGCAAAGCTGGATTCAAATTCTAGCTTTTCCCCTATTAGCTGTATGAGCTTGGTTAAGTTTAATGTCTCTGAGTTCCCCCCTTTTCTAATCTAAAAATACCTATCTAGATTGATACCTATCTAGATTACTTGTTATGAAGCTTAACATATGGCATATGGCAGACAGGCTATGGAAGGTAGCAGTTAATGTGTGCATTAAAGTGCTATAAGACTTCGATTTTTAATTAAAGGCTGGGCAGTTCCACCTGAATGTTTCCCTGGACTCTCATACTTAATGTGTTTGAAACTTAAATTTATTCTTCCTCTGCAGTTTTCTAGCTGTATGTATGACATCGCCATCCCCTGCCCTCCTGACAGTGAGAGGCTCTATGGCTATATGAACTGGTTTCCTCCTTAACACATCTCTGATGCATTGTTTAAAAATTGCCATGTAGTGCTGAGCATGGTTATTCGTACACATGTTTATCTGCTCCAATCCTAAATTTCTAAAAGGTCTTGCTGACAAGATCTAAGTCTTATTCACCATCTTATTACAGATAAGATAGAGTCCAGATATTATTGGGAATCAAGTGATTATAGAAGATGGTAACTATCACGAGGACGGGAATCATGTATTCCTTGTTCACCTTTGTATTACCAGTGTGTAGCACGTTGTAAGTGCTCAACAAATATTTGTTCAGTGAGTGAGTGAATAAATGAGAAAAAAGTTAAAAAGAAACCATATGCAATCTAGAGTGTTTAATATTTTGCATTCTATCTTTAGTGTCATCGTAACTTGGTTTAACATCAGATCCATTTGCAGGAGGGATTCAAGTTGTATGGGAATATAAAATTCTCTCCAAAAAGGAAATGCTGATCACGCTGAACACAAAGTGGCTAAGGATTGAGGGAGACATACACACACAAACACACAGAACTGAGCTGTAGTATCATTCAAATTGAAATAGAAAATGTTTTCCTAGAATAAGTAACTAGCAGGAGAGCATTTTTTTAAAAATTATTATTATTATTTTTTTTATTGTACTTCTGGTGAAGGCTTACAGAACAAATAGTTTCTCATGAAACAGTAGTACACATATTGTTTTATGACATTGGTTAACAACCCCACAACACATCAACCCTCTGCAGGGGAGCATTTTGTAGAGTCATTTAGAGAGGTAAAGTCTCCTTAGCAATGTCGTTGATAAGGATGTCAACTTTAAGGGGAGCCAATAGCAATAGAAGACGCAGAGGCTTAGATTTTCCTGTTAGTGACATTACAAGAAAGGAAAAATCCCGAGCGGACGATGTGGGACAAAAACAATGTGGGATATAGAAGCACATCAACTTAACCTGGATCATGGAAAAAAAAAAAAAATCTTGTTGGGAAAAGAACTAAGATAACCCTTGGCTATAAACTTAAGGTTTTCACAGAGTTCTTCAGTGAGAGGGTGTACTTCAATTTAACATCAGAGACTCACTGATTCATTAAAATGGGATGAGCCAGCAAAGGGCTAGCTCAGGGAGATAGTAGAGATCAACAATATACACGCCCTACCAATGACCATGAAAGTCATTGGCCAAGCCTCCCTTCTCCCCCACACAGCATTTGGTTGAGAATTGCCAAGGTTTATCTCAATGACTCCTTCAGAACACATTTTTTCTTTGTGTAGTCCTAATGTCATTAAACACCTTATCTTGTTTTTTTTCATTGAGGTAAAATTCACATAACAAAGTTAACCATTTGAAAGGTACAATTCAGTGGCATTTAGTACATCCACACTGTTGTGCAACCATGAACTCTACTTAATTCGAAAACATTTTCATCATTCCAAAAGGAAACTCCATACCCATTAAGCAGTCATTCCCCATTCCTCTTTCCCCCTAGCTCTTTCCTTTTTTCTTTTTAACCTAAAGAAACATCTTACTGTCATGCATGCCTTCATATGACTTTGCATATCTTTTTTTCTCATCTCTAATAGACAAATTAGGATGACATTGATATTCTGGGGGCCATATCTGTGTTGTCAGATATGTTTCCTCTACATACGGTAACTGGCCGTGGCCACAGGCTGAGTTAGTTCCCCACTCCCCTGGCTACCGTAATTGATTCGTGGGTGAGTATGAAGTCAGGGCAGTCAGAAGCTTTCCTAGGGTTTTTCAAGCTGAGCTGGAGGAAAGAAACTTGCTTTATTTCTTTCTCAATTGTGATGCTGTATGTAAGCTCAGATCTATCAGCAGCCATGGTTCTAGCTTAGTGGTAGGAGAGACTAAATGCAACATTCAAAAAGAAGCAGAGAAGAGAAGCAGGTGACCTACAGTCACTGGTTCTGTCATCCCCAGATACACCTGTGTCCTTTCTGGTTACATAAGCCAACAAATACCTCCCTCTTACACACACACACACACACACACACACACACACACACAAGAGCCCTGATGGCACAATGGTTTAGTGCTCAGCTGCTAACCAAAAGGTGGGCATGGCAGTTCAAACCCACCCTGAGGTTCTGCGGGAGAAAGACCTGGAGATCTGCTTCTGGAAAGATTACAGCTTAGATAACCTTATGGGGCAGTTCTACTCTGTTATATGGGGTTACTATGCGTCAGAATTGACTGGCTGGCACATAACAACAACAACAATAACACACACACACACAATTTTGTTTCTTCTTAATTTGGATTTCTGTCTCTTGCAACCAAAGAAGCCAAAAGAACATGTGATCCATTATACACTGATTTCAAAGTTTAAATCTCAGAGGGAAATTTTGTTTTCTTTATGTTCTGAATCACCAACGAGTAGAGAATAAACACCACTCTACCCCTCATTCACCACACTTCAATTACATTGCCCTCTTCTCTGGTCTTTGGACACACTAGGCCCCTTTCTTCCAGGCTTTTGGACTTGCTGACCTCTCTGTCTCGAATGACCTTTCTCTGGTCCCTTTTATACTTGGCATATTCTCAGTATTTGGTTCTCAGCTCAAAGGTCATTTTCTCAGAAAGACTTTTCTCTGACCACCTTAAACAAAGTGGTCTTCTCTGGTAAGTTTATTTCACAACCCCGTTTATTTCCTTTATAATCTTAATCTTAATATATACGTATTAACCTTATTTATTGGTTTATTGTCTTTCTTCCTCCACAGAAGTAATCTCTGTGAGGGCAGTACCCTTGTCTGACACTCATTGCCTCATTCCCAGTGCCTGGCACTGTGTCCAACACATAGACACTTGCAATACTTGAAAAATGTCAAATAAATGGCATAGCAATCACTGCATATAATTATTGTTGTGATAACAGTATAATGTAAACTGCATGTACTTTACATATTATAGTATGTTTCAGCCATTTTCAACCATCCTTTTTCTCTTCCATAAAGTCCTGAGTCAGAGAACTACTTTGGGTATTCTCATATATGTTGTTGTTGTTTAGGTGCTGTCGAGCCCTTTCCAACCCACAGTGACCCCGTGTTACAGAGTAGAACTTCCCCATAGGATTTTCTAGGCTGTAATCTTTACAGGGGAGCCCTGGTGGCACTGATGCTGATGGTGGTGCTGAGATTAAGAGCTCAGCAGCTAACCTAAAAAGCCTGGCTGTTCGAATCCACCAGCCACTCCTTGGAAAACTTACGGGGGTAGTTCCGCTCTGTCCTACAGGGTCACTATGAGTCGGAATTGACTCGATGGCAATAGGTTTAATCTTTACAGGAGCAGATTGCCAAGTTGTTCTCCTGTGGAGCCTCTGGGTTTGAACCACCAAACTTCCGGTTATCAACTGAGTGCTTAACCATTATGCCACCACGGCTTCTTATTTTCCTGTATAGACCAGAGGTATCCTACCTCACTGTGACAGTTGAGATTCTGTTTTTCTAAGGGGGTAAGTCAGGTCTTGTAGACCCTCAGAGAGAGAGCTGCCTGTCATCCAGAATAAATTCAAGCTAAAGAATTTAAAGCCAAGGGTTCAATGAGGAGTTCAGAGGGAGCCCTGTGGACGTTGGCTGAATGAATCATTTACTGCAGCTTTTTGTTAAGACACTAGGTGGCAGGTGGCTACGCTCTTGGATATAAACAGGAGTAATAAGCATTATAATGCTTATCAAATGCTGGATAACTTGATCTGTTGACATAAAATGTACGTGGAATTTAATCATTTGGCGGGATGGTAAGACTTTTGATAAGTGCTTTGGCCTTAGTCATCCCCTGGTCTATGAAGAGTAAGATGCAATCTGAAACTTTACTTTCAGATTCACAGAGGAAAATGTTCAACATGGGAACACTAGAAAACTAATTTAGTGGAAAGATAAATGTCAGCTCCAGGGTACCACCAAGAGAGATATCTTCTATATAACGAAGATGAGATTGCTTCTTTCTCTGCCATAACAGCTCTGTACCTTTTGGATTAATAATCTAATTTAGTAAATAATTGATTGCATTTATTTCTTTCCTTTCTCTTTTCAACTTAAGGAAGAAACACCAGGGAGATTTTTTTTTAAAAAAAAATTCCTTTCAAATATAAGCTGATCAGAGAATGTATTGTTTCTCTAGTAACCTTGTATGCAGAGGCCTAGGGGTGGAGAGCCTTTATTTTCTGCCCAAGGCCACAGACTCCTGGAGAAAACAACTTATTGAGGGATACTGCAAAAACGGATCGTTTCGGTATTTCCTTTAATTAACAAAAATGAAATGCTCAAGTCACCTGCTAGCTAATAAATTAAAAAAAAAAAGAGCACAAAATGTGATAAGCACTACAAATTCTAATTAACTTATTTCCTTTTCATTTTGTGAACTTTAAAGAGAGGTGGTAAGGAAATTAATAAGAGCAGGGTAGGAGGAGAGACACCCAAGGAAAGAAGAGAGGGTGGAAGGGAGAATAAAGGAATGAGAGATACTGAAGGGGAGTGTGAAACAGACATTCACACAACAGGGAGAGACCAGAGAGAGAAAGGAAAGGGAAGAAGCAGAGAGAAACAAAGGGGGTCCTATCAGAAAAAGGGAGATGGTGGAAGAGAGATGGGCAGGAGGTACACAAAGAAGAAAAAAAGCAGAAGGGAAGGAGGAGTAGAGAGGCAGAGAGAGGTTTAGTAGATTCTGAGATGTGTTCTTTGGTGGTTCTTTCTCCAGGACAGCTTAAGCTGCAGACTTTAGAATAAAATCACCTTATATTTGCTGCCCTTTGAAATGTTAATTAACCAGTGAATCATTGTTTACTGTTCTTTAACTGCTTATTACTTAAACCTAGAAGCTTTTCTTTAAATAAATGTGAGTTAGCCCCCTTTAGATTTCAAGGAACAGAGACGGCCTCACATTTACTCAGATGATTAAAAAAACAGTTGCTGTCAAGTCTATTCCAACTCACGATAACTCTGTGTGTCAGAGTAGAACTCTGCTCCACAGGGTTTTCAATGGCTTATTTGTCAGGAGTAGATTGTCAGGCCTTTCTTTTGAGACATCTCTGAGTGGACTCAAACCTCCAACCTTTCGGTTAGCAGCCAAAGGACTCGGCTTTTGCATCATCCAGGGACTCCACTCAGATGACTGAAAGGTGTAGAAAGGATATGCAGAGAAGGAAGGAAAACAGGAACTACATATTGCCAGGCCTCTAAGAAAGAAATAAGAGCTGGAGGATCTTTTAGGAAAGAATGCATTTCTAACCACCAAGTGTTCTGTGACTGTGTTAGCATCAGGCAACTACTGTTTTCTTTGGTTGTCCTCCACTCTTGTCACTTTGCTTTTGATCTCTGCTTCTGCTGCTCCTCCCATTACCAATGACTTTCTCACAATCTCTGAATTCAAACTTCCATGGTCAATCATCATCGATCCATGTTTGGTCAGTCATCATCCAGCATAGTGTGTCCTTATTGGGCAAAGCTCTTGCTTGAGGCTACTTTAGAGTTTGACTGGCATTGGGTTAGGTGTCTGCCCATGGTTCAGACAACTCAGATCAGGGTGGAAGGATTATGTGGTACAATGTACAGACAAGAGACCTTTCTGTATTAGACTGTGTATATGACAGATACTCCCAAATTGGACAGAATAAAACTGAGTGACATGTTGGTTGGCTTGACCAATACACGGTCCATCAGGACCATCATATATTTTTCTTTTTAGACATACGCCTTCAATAATTAAACCACCACATGTATACTCACCTACCCAAAGTCAAGTCTAGCCAATACATCCAGAAGAAATGATGTGAATCACTTCAAAACCTGCAGCTTAAGGTCAACGACCCTTGATTTTTTTAGACATCCTAGCCCAATGAAGTAACAATGCTGAAAGTTTTGTGTAGACGGGACGGGGCAAAGAGGGGAATGAATGAATATGCCCTTTGAAGGAAAGGAGAGAAAGAGAAGGGAAAGGAAAAACATTTTCCTGCAGTGAGAAAGGGAGAGAGATCTGTAAAGTGTAGTTGTACCTGTATCCAGCTCTGTGGCAGTGCCCCAAGTAGGTGGCAATACATCAAAGAGATGGTGAGTGGGGCACCTAGGCAAGGCGGATAGCCAGCCTCTGCAAAAATTTCTGGACCTCACATCTGAGCCGATCTCAAGTTATCAGGCTTCAAGGGACCACTGTGGGCTTAGGCAATGGAGTGGAACCTATGATGGACTGAACAACGGAAACCACAGAAAGGCAGATGGAGGAAACAGGTGTTTCCTGGAGACCATGTAGACTTCCCGATTCTTATCAGACCTGAATAGCGATCAGACCCAATATGAACTAAGGGTGAATTTCCTTATAGCTTGGTTAGGTGAATGCTTGAATTCATACTTCATCTGATTTAGAGAAAATAAAGAAACAGATACTCCTTTAATTCCTGAGTTTAGAGACTTGTACCAATTTGAGCACTGGGGACCAACATCGAATGAAATCAGCCTGAGGGATGATTTGGAGACTAGCCCCAGTTCTCCCTTCCTTTTCATTCTCTAAATTAAGATATGCCTTGGTCACATCTTTGCCTTTACATTGTGCCTTTTTCTGACAACTTGAAAATTCTCTCTAAGCATAACTTAACCATAACTCTAAAAGTCTCATAAAAATTTAGGATCAGTGATCATCTTCATTTTTTTCTCAGAAAAACATAGGCAGGGCAATGCTCTTTGATTTGTCCTGTGGAATCTGACCCATTTGGCCCAACTTAGAGGCCACAAAGAGGAAGAAAGGAAGTAGAGCTAGGCGTTTGCACGTCTTCCCGAGGAAATCTAGGCTGTAACCCTAAAGAAAGGGCAGCTGGGGGAGGTGCTTGGATGGGTGGGACATGACCATCCTTCTTGGCCCTGACCATGGCTGAGGCCAGGTGCAGGGAACTGACTGACTTGTGGGGAAATTTGGGGCCCTATCTCGACTTGGATGGAGGGAAGCTTATGGAGGAAAGCAAAAGAAAGCTCTGTGTATGCATTTGGGTCAAAAGGAAATTGATAGCAAAGACAGAGTACATTTTCCTTAAGACTGACTGTAAGCTCTCATTAGGAACAGGAGCCAGAGCTTATTTATAGAATTGTGCTACAGTTTTGCTATGTGTGGGCACCAAGTCCAACCAATTCTCATTAAACAGGTTGTACAAGTTCCTATTACAACAAATTTCCATACAATTAGTCTCTGGTATAGAAGTTCTGAGAATGTGAAGGGCCATATTGACCCTGAGGGAGGGCAAAGGTGGGGCTCATGAGACGGTACTGCTGCCATCCCCCCACTCATGTAGGCTTCCCCACTCCCTTTGCCTGTCCCTCCTTCCCTCTTCCCTTTGTCTCAGGAGACTGCAGGATGCTGCATGCTCCCTGGGTTGACTCCATAGTTGTGCCCATCCACATAACCGCTCTGATCCCCACTTTACCCACTTAGAGGGCTGGTATCTGTTTATCAGGTTGCAATGAGACCCGAAGAAAATAGCATACAGAAATGTCCTCACATAGAGGAGATACTCAATACTTATTTGGTAGGAAATAAAGAAGGAAGAAATAAGGCAGTGGCTTAAGTGCTACTTGGTACATGGGAAGATAAATCACTCAGTGGAAAGTTTATCGGGTGGTAGGATGTTAGGAGGGTGAGTCAGAGCAAACTAATGAAGGAGTGTGATGTTGGAAGGTGCAGGCTGTCTCTGCGGTGGCTGCTGCTGACGTGATTTGAAAGAGATGTAAGACTAAATCTCTAGTCGGTGGTAATTAGAGAAGCTCCCTAGGCACTTTTTCTAGCTGGGCTGGTAACCTTTGTGTCCTGCGCTGGATCAATTCCAGTTTGTGTAATTACATCCTGATGACAGACCCCCAGCTGCACATTGTTTTTTTAAAGAATAATTTCTCCATTATACTTTCTGTAATTAGTATTTCACATAAGTGAGTGAGAAAAAGGCCACAGCATCCAACCTGATCCATTTCTTGTGGCAGATGGACCAATTCCTGGGCAGATTGTGGCATAAAAATTAAAAGGTGGTCGGAAGTATTTTTTCTTATGTTTCCTGAGATGGCTTTCATAACAGAGATATATATAAGGCCATGGAGCCTAAAAGAAGGGATGGTGTCATTCTGATCATCACCATCCAAAACCTGTTGGCACCTGAGTGCTCTCGACACAGTGCTATGGGCTGAGTTCTGTTGAGCCTCTCCTTCCAGGCCTTATCTTGGCAACCCTGTAGTCGATCAATACTGAACACAGAAAAAACAAGCATCTCACAGCAACTTCTATCATATGCTTGGCTACATTTATTTTTATTTTATTTTTGGCACAATCACAGTGATCACGAAGAGCTCTGCAGCTTAGTCCATGTTTCTTATTGCCTGGGTTAGTTCCTATTGCTGCTGCAACAAATTACCATACACTTAATACCTTAAAACAAGACAAATTTATTCTATTTAGTCTTGAAAATCACCTCATATGCATGCGAAAGCAGGAAAATGAATAAGGAAGACCGAAGAAGAATTGATAACTTTGAATTATGGTGTTGGCAAAAAATATTGAATATAGCATGGACTGCCAGAAAAATGAACAAATCTGTTCTAGAAGAAGTAAAGCCAGAATGCTCCTTAGAAGAGAGGATGGCAAGACTTTGTCTCATGTACTTTGGACATGTTATCAGGTGGGACCAGTCCCTGGAGAAGGATATCATGCTTGGTAAAGCAGAGGGTCAACGAAAAAGAGGAAGATCCTCAGTGAGACGGATTGACACAGTGGCTGCAACAATGGGCTCAAACATAGCGACAATGGTGAGGATGGCGCAGGAACTGGCAGTGTTTCGTTCTGCTGTACGTAGGGTTGCTACGAGTCGGAACTGACTCACTGGCACCTAACAATAACAACAATGTAGTCATGGTTGTCAGAAACCCAAAATCAGTCTGCCTGAGCTAAAGTCAAAATGTTGGCCGGGCTGATTCCTTCTGGAGGCTCTGAGGGAAGAATCTGTTTCCTTGCCTTTTTCAGCATCTAGTGGCCAACTATCTCAGTGGTAGAATTCTCACCTTCTATGTGGGAGACCTGGGTTTGATTCCTGGCCAATGCACCTCATACACAACCACCACCTGTCTGTCAGTGGAGGCGTGCGTGTTGCTAAGATGCTTCACATGTTTCAGCATAGCTTCCAGACTAAGACAAATTAGGAAGAAAGGTCTGGTGATCTACTTCCAAAAATAGCCAGTGAAAACCCTATGGATCACAATGGTCCAATCTGCAACAGTTCGTGGGGATGGAGCAGGTCCCTGGAAGTGTCTAGTTCTGTTGTGTGTGGGATCTCCGTGAGTCGGGTGACTCAATGACAGCTAACAACAGCAGTATTTTGTGGTTCTTATACCCATTACCAAAGGGCATCACTCCAATCTCTACTTCCATCATCACATCACCTTCTCTGACTATGACTCCTCCTGCATCCTTCTTATAAGGACTGTTGTGATTATATTTCTAACCCACCAGGATAGTCCAGGATAATCTACCTACCCAATATCCTTAACTCAAATCCTGTCTGCTGAGTCTTCTTTGTCGTATAAGGTAACCTTCACAGTTTCCAGGGATTAGGCCATGGACGTATTTAGGGGGACATTATTCAGTCTACTACATTACTCTTCCCTCTATTCTCCCTTTACCCCCTTCCAGGCACAAAGCCCTTATAGCAACTACTCGCATTTGCAGTTCCTGTGTGCTCATTATGTTCCTCCTGACTGTACTGAGTCTCTCTTTCTTCAACATTCAAGTCAAACGTCACCTCCTCCAGAAAGCCTTCTCTCACTTCTCCAACCCTCTTTGACTTTTTATTTTCTTCTCTTGCCTAATTACTCTTGATAGAATTTCTAGCAGTATGTTGAATACTAATGCAAAACCACATCTTTGTCTTATTCTTGATCTTAGGAGAAAAGCTTTCGGTTTTTCATCACTGGGCATAATGTTAGTGACTTTTTTTTCATACATGGTTTTTATTATGTTGAGGAAGTTCCTTTCTGTCTTGATTACCTAGTGCTGGTATAACAGAAATGCCACAAGTGGATGGCCTTAACAAACAGAAGTTTATTCTCTCACAGTCTAGTAGGCTACCAGTCCAAATTCAGGGCGTCAGTTCCAGGGGAAGGCTTTCTCTGTCAGCTCTGGAGGAAGGTCTTTGTCATCAATCTTCCCCTGGACTAGGAGATTCTCCTTGCAGGAACCCTGAGTCCAAAGGATACACTCTGCTCCGGCGCTGCTTTCTTGGTGATATGAGGTCCCCAACTCTGCTTGCTTCCTTTTCCTTTTATCTCTTGTAAGGTAAAAGGTGGTGCAGGCCACACCGTAGGGAAACTCCCTTTACATTGGCTCAGGGGTTTGACCTGAGCAAGGGTGTTATATCCCACCCTAATCCTCTTTAACATAATCTAATCTTGCCTCATTAACCACAGGCAGAGATTAGGATTTACAACAAATAGGAAAATCACATCAGATGACAAAATGGTGGACAATCATACGATACTGGGAATCATGACCTAGCCAAGCTGACAGATATATTTGGGAGACACAGTTCAATCCATGATACCTGCCAATCCTAGCTTATTGAGTGCTTTTGTCACGAAAGGGTTTTGATTTTTTTAAAATGCTTTTTCTATATCAATTGAGATGATCATGTGATTTTTTTCTTCATTCTATTAATGTGGTGTATTACATTAATTGACGCTCTGGGTGGCACAATTTGTTAATGCTCTAGGCTGCTAACTGAAAAGTAGGAAGTTTGAGTCTACCCAGAAGCATCTTCACAGAAAGGCCTGGAAATCTACTTCCGAAAATTTTTTGAACATGTTAATAATTTAAAATTTTAGTTTTTCTTTATTTAGAATGACATTAAATACCAAATAAAAAAACCAGGCCAATCGAGAGAGATAGCAGAAGAAAGGGAAGAGTGTTAAATTTTAGCACTGTTAATGGTACTTTTTCTTGCTTTTCAAACAAGAGACTCCATATTTTCATGTTGCAGTAGACTCAGAAAATTATGTAGCCAGTCTGGTTATAATTTATATTTTACTGTCTGTGTACACATTCAATTAATAATTTCTTTAAGTCGGAAATTGTGTTAGTGAGGATGAAGAGAAATTAGAGTACTCACGCATTGCTGGTGAAAATGTAAAATGGTTCAGCTGCTGCGGAAAACAGTTTGGTGTTTCCTTAAAAGCTGATATAGACTTATGAATTATCATATGACCCAGCAATTCCACTCTTAGGTATATACCCAAAGAATTGAAAGCGGGAACACAGTTATTTGTATACCAATGTTCATTGCAGCACTACTCACAATTGCCAAAAGGTGGAAATAACCCAAGTGTCCCTTAACAGATGAATAGATAAACAAAACGTGGTATATTCACACAATACAATATTATTCAGCCATAAAAAGGACTGAAATACTGGTACCTGATAAAAAATGGATGAACCTTGAAAATATTATGCTAAGTGAAATAAACCGGACACAAAAGGACCCATAGTGTATATCCCACTTACATAAACTATTTACAACAGGCAAATTCATAGAGACAGAAAGTAGAATAGAGATTACCAGGGGCTGGGTGGAGCGGGGAATGGGGAGTTACTGGTAAATGGGTACAAAGTCTCTCTTTGGGATGATAGAAAATTTCTGGAAATTGATAGTGGTGATAGTTACGCAACATTGTGAATGTACATAATCCCACTGAATTGTACACTTTAAAATGATTGAAAGGGTAAATTTAAAATAAATAAATATTTTTAAAAAATTTGACAGGCTCTTTCTGATACTCTCCCATTCCTTTCCTAGCCTTTGACTAATTGCATTGCACAGTTGAATCCATTGCACTGTTATTTTTAGAGAATGAGTGTTGCATTTCTTTTGTTAAATTTATCCTGAGTGTTTTATTTTTTTGATACTATTGAATGCAATTGTTTTCTTAGTTTTGTTTTCAGATTGTATGTTGCAAATTTTTAGAAAGACAATTGAAGAAAAATCAGCATGAATTTTGCCATTCATCATTATATTGTGCAATGCTTGTCTTAAATTCAAACACAAGAGACTTCAACTCATATATGGAATCACTGAGATTACATGATTCATAGTATTTTGTTCTTACCAAAACTGTGGAAATGCTGCACAAAACTAATTCAAGTGCTTTATTTTACTTCTTGATATGCCCAGAGTCTACCAACACTGTTGCAATGTGGTGGGTTTTTATTATATATGGCCTTTCTGGCCCTGGGTTTGTAATTCTCCCAAAATGATTGGCCAAGCCACAATATTTCAAGTGATTAGCCTTTTTACTATCTGCATAAGTGCCTTGCCGGGACTGGTCATTTTACTAGCCACATAAGTGGTTTGTAATCCATGTAATAAGATTGAGTGGCTGTAGTCCACTTAGGGGATTGATCTCTTTGTGGTCCTGCTGTGAAGCCAATGTCACAGAGGTTTTTGGGGTCTCATGATCATCAAAAATCCTGGAGCAGAGTGCATCCTTTGGACCTGGGGTCTTTGCGCTGAGAACCTCCTAGACCCACATAAAAGACCTGGACTATGGGTAAAGCGCTGTAACACTATAGAAAGAGAGAGATGATGAGCTTGTTGGCCCACAGAAAGAGAAGGCTGCAGTGGGCTAGTCGGCCCATGCAGAAAAGCTGGGCACCCTCAGGCAGATGTTGTCAATGGAGCTGGGAATCCCTGTGCAGGGATTGCTTGTAGGGGCTTGGGAGATCCTGTGCAGGGGTCTCTCTGCAGCAAGGCCGAGCTGGTGGTGCCAGGCCCAGCGAGGCCCAGCAGCAAGGTAGAGCATGATGGGAGCCACATAGGCCCCAGGCAGCGCAGTGGCAGAAGTCAGAGGCAGCAGTGATGTGAACACAGCATCTGACCTGAGCCATGATGCCCCTGCTGAGTGACATAAGTATACAAAAAAAACCAAACTCATTGCCATCAAGTCGATTCTAACTCATAGGGACCCTATAGGACAGAGTAGAACTGCCCCATGGAGCTTTCAAGGAGACTGGTGGATTCAAATTGCCAGCTTTTTGATTAGCGGCTGAGCTCTTAACCACTGTGCCACCAGGGTTTCTGACACAAGTATGGACATGAGTAATTTGGGAGAAGGGTAAGCTGGGGTTCCCCATTTGAGACATAGGCAGAGTCCTCTCCTACAAAGTGAGCTAAGTGTAGAGGGGGCTGGACTGGCTCACCTTAAGTAATGTGTTCTTATTGTTTCCCATTTGCTTTCTATAGATAATAATAATGGCTTTTACTTTGCCAACACTGTATACATATCTCATGTGTACAGCTCGATCATACTGGATGAAAGTAGCACCCAGGAGTGATTAGTCCTCATGCCTAGCAGTCTTACTGCTGCTTAGAATTTTGAGGCACAGTCTGCATACATTTAACTTGCTGATGAGCAAGGAAGAACTGAAAGTAAAGAAACTATGGGTTGTCCTATCTTTCCCTTAAGGAGCCCTGGTGGCACAATGGTTCAGCACACCTCCATAGGAGAAATACCTGGTGATCTCATATAAAGATTACAACTTTCCCTCTGGGGAGGTTCTACACTGTCACATGGGGTTGCTTTGTGTCAAAATTGACTTGATGGCACCCAACGACAACAACAGCAACATCTTTCCCTTTCCTTCTGTCTTAGTTATCTAGTGCTGCTATATCAGAAATACCACAAGCAGATGATGGCTTTAATAAACAGAAACTTATGTTCTCACAGTTTAGGAACTAAAAGTCCGAATTCAGAGCACAGGCTCTAGGGGAAGGCTTTCTATCTTTGTTGACTCTGGAGGAAGGTCCTTGTCTCTTCAGCTTCTGCTTCCTGGTTTCTTGGAGACTTCCATGTGTCGTGGCACTATTTTACCCCATCTTTCCTCTGCTTGCTCGTTTAATCTCTTTTATATTTCAAAAAAGATTGACTCAAGATAGACCCTACACTAATCCGGCCACATTAACCTAACAGTGGCAACCCATTCTCAAACAGGATTATAACCACAGGCAGAGAGGTTAGGATTTATAACACATATTTTTGGGGGACACAATTCAATCCATACCATTCCACCCTTTGGCCCCCCAAAATTCATATCCTTGCCACATGAAAAACACACTCACCCCATCATATCATCCTAAAAATCTTAAATCAAGTCCAAGTCCAAAATCTCATCTTCTGAATGATCTAAATCAAGCATGGGTGATACTTCAGGCATATTCCATCCTGGGGCAAAATTCCTCTTCATCTGTGAAATCTAGACTACAAGTTATCTGTTTCCCAAGTACAGTGGTAGAACAGGCACAGGGTAGACCTTTCCACTACAGATAGGAGAAATTAGAGGGAAAGAATGGATAACAGGTACCAAGCAAGTCCCAAACCCAGCAGAACAAATTACATTAGCTCTCAAGGCTTGAAAATAATCTTCTCTTCTCTGAGACCATCTAGGCAATGGCCCTGCTCTTCAGACTCTGGATTCTGGGTGAAGTCCCCTTGGCCCTGGGCTTCAGCTCCACACTCCAGGCCTAGTGGGATGGCAACTCTGTTCCCTCAGCTTTGGGTGACCCCATTCTCCTAGTCTACCTGAGTGGTGACTCCACCCCCTTGGCCTTGGAAGGCCCCATTCTTCTGCCCCTTGGATATGGCAGCACGCCCCTGCCCCGCTTTGGGCAGCAGCCCCATCCCCCAGCACACCTTAACGGCAGCCCCACACTCCGGAACCTGGAACCAAGTTGGCAAAGATCCAACTCTTTGAAACCTAGGTGGCTGTGGCCCCACCCTTTGAGATCCGGGGGACCATGGCCCTACCCTCTGAAATCCCAGATGCCATGGCTGCACCCTTTGAGACTGATGCAGCTCTGCTTCCCGTGATCCTCCAATTGTTCTGCTGATCTCTAAGCTGCTCCAGGGATGCTTCTTTTCTTTTCTTGGAGGACAACAGATGTAGTTCCTTTGACCTGTTTCCTGTCAGTAGAATTCCAAGAGGCAAACAGTGTTCTCTCCATTTGTTCTTTCTTTGCCCCTTTCAGTCTAAACTGATAGTTTTTCTGCTGTGGTAGTTGGTTAGATCTCAGTCACAGGCTTAATCTCTTTTAAAAAAGTTTGTGTAGCCACATTCTTGGTGAAAATTCTTCGTATAAGTCTTATTTAACTTTGCAGAGAGTCAGAGAACTGAAGCAAACAAATTTCCATGAGCTTCCTCACTTTTGATTTGTCTCTGCCCAAGCTTTGATTTCCTATTTCCATTTACTTTTGCTCTCTGGTCCCCCCATTAAAATATTTCCCCATTAAATTTAATTCAACAGGGTAGCGCTTTGCAACCTTTTCCAAGTTGCAGCACACGTAGAAAATGATGATATTTGTAGGGTACACTAGTGTTAATGTACAAAGCTACTTGCAACTGGAGGGAACTGGTCTGGTGAGCTCTGGCTGTGACAGTCCCCATGCATCTGCTTCAAGAGCTGAAGGAGTCCTTACTATTGTGCACCTGCAGCCCATATGCAGCCCAGCAGTGCACCTCAGCACAAAGGTTGGGCAACTCCATCATAGAGAATCCTATGCCCTTCCAGGTATCAGTGTTACCTGGTTCAGTGCTTCTCAAACTTTAATGGACTTAAATATCACATGAGGTCTTGTTAAAAATGCATGTTCTGATTCTGTAGGTCTCAGATTCTGCATTTCTAACAATGTGAATGCCAATGTGGTTCATGGACCACAATTTGTGTAACAAGGAACTGGATGATTCATTAATACAACTTGTTCTGGAAAAAATTAAGAATCTAAAGTCATAGAAAATTCTATGACTTTCAAAATTAGTTACTGAAATATCAGAAACAGTATAAAACAGCCTCCTATTTGACTAAAACTGCCTTGGTTCAGCTTTACACATCCAATATATTAGAAACTTCAAATTGTTCTTCTTGGTAACACTCCACAGCCTATTTTAAAGCAGTTATAATAGACAGTTCCTCTTATAAGCAGCACTCGCCTGGAGTGCCGAGAACTACTAAATTTGGTTTTCTTGTAATCAGAGAGAGGCCCTTGTGAAAAAGAGGTGATAGCTGATTATTTAGTAAGGCTTTTGTGATAGACTGAACATACTCAAAGAGAGCATAACTATATTAAAAATTACTATGTTCCCCTAGTCCTTGATGTTATGCTTTTAAAAGAATCACTTGACCTCAAACAAAATATCCTTTCCTATTCCAATTGTGACTAAAACTTTTTGCCCTAGAAATTGTTATTGTTTCTGTCCAACAGGCAATAAAAGCAGACTCAGAGAATCTAGGTGATACATTCTACTTCCAAATGGAAATGAATTTAAAGGAAAATGTAAAAATGACTTTTACATAAATATAAAAGCAGCATTTAAGATAAGCTCAGTGGCATAATTTCTTTTAAAGAGAAAATGAATTCCCAAGATTCAAACATTTGGAAAATAAAGATTCTAACTCTCCATTTTTATACACACCAGTTTCTGAAGAAGAGAAAGCATTGACATGCTGTGAGATTGAAGATGAAATATAACTCTACCCAAACTTCAAATTATGGAAGTTTTTATAAAAACATCTATTTCGACAAGACCCAAATGCTTTTTCTTCAACCTCTTTGAAAATGTTCACTCACCACTTGGCAATTTATTCTATTGATCTTTATAATATGAGAATCAGTTGATACCTTTTAATATAAATTGAAATAGAGTGAATTTGATATTATTTAGAACTCTGTTATCTTTAAAGTAATGTAAATTAAATCATTTTATTTTCTGAATGAAAATGTCTTTGAAAGGAAGGGTGATTGCAGTAATAAGCTTGAAAAACTGGAGAAGAAAATGTCTAACTTTATAACTTGAGGAAGAAAAAAGAATATATATGTGAAGACAAATTAATGATTCCGGAGGTCTAAAAAATTAGTAGACATTTGAATTAGATAAATTATTAAAATTAATTGCAGAGTTTCATTACCAATTTACGGTGGTTTCCCTTCTGAGCAGAGCTGAAAGCAGATGGGTGGAGATTTTGCTATATGAAGTGAATAGTTGATCAATTTCACATCAGTTCTTTCTCTGAAGATTGCGTAGAGAAATCATGGAACAAAAATGCTTTGACTATGGACAAGTAGTTTTATGGCCAATAAATTGTAGCTCATGGTGTTTTACATCGGAGAAAAGGGCAATCAGATTTCATGCTTCAGTGTGTAAATTGATTACTCTCTTCAAGGCTGATCATAAATCATTTTTCTGGCCATCTTGCTATAATTTCACCCAATTGGTAAATAGTAGCCTCCTCCCTCCATGTAAATTCTTTTTATGTATTTGAAGAATTAAATTTAGACCATTATAGGTATCAGACAACAAAGTCTGGTGAACTGATATTTTTATGAAGAAAACACAAATTTAACACAGGTTATAACATTCAATTTAATTGTATAGTTTTTGATTACAAAATAAATAATTGTACTCTAGAAGCTATTATTTCCTCAGAAGTGATTACAGTTAGGTAATTACACCCAGGTGGTCATTGCACAAAGTCTGAACAGCTAGGATTCCAACAAGGAAAACAAAGCTTAAGCCACTCCTTTGTGACAGGCACTGTTAAAGGCACTCTATGTATATGATCTCACAGGAATGATTGTTTGTAAGAAGGACCATTCTCCATAACAATAGGAGATTTTATGAAATACCTAAACAGATATTCCAGAATACTCCTTATTTAACTAGCATGTATAATTGGAACAAAAATGAAGACTCCTCTCACCTTAGTAGTATTGGCAATTTATCAGTCTTCATTGTTTCCCCAACAGCAGTTCCTCATGATTTGAATATAACCGAGCATTCCTGAAAGTTAACACTTATTGGGGCTTGTCCACAAAGCTGGCCTATTTAATAGCTTTACGATTTATCACGATTAATTATGTTCACTATCCTTATTGGTTCCCTATTTCCTACCCATCTTCTGCTTAAGAAATAAGTGCCTTTTCCATATCAAAGAAACAATTTTCCTTCTGTGCACCAACAACTCTTACAACAGAGATGATATTAAAAATATTTACTAATTTACATGAGTAGCAACTAATAAAAATATTGTATCAACCCTTCCTATGCTTAGTAGCGTGACTATCCTTTCATTAATTGGAAAATTTCCACCCACCACCCCACTTCACTACCTTCACTCCTAGCTCTTTATCCTTTGAATGACAGAATGCATTATTATGTTGTGTAGGATTTGCAAACTCTACACTTATTGCTATTGACCCTCTGAGCTACATGGATGATGTCTCCAGCTGCTGCCGTGGCTGCTTTTAAATAAAGGTAGATGTGGCTTTTCATGGCAAAGAAGTGCTGTAGAAACATTTCTAGGTGATTCAATGAAGTGAGAATGAGGGGGTCCTATTTTCTCAAAACAAAATTCTATTGCTCAAATAACTACAGCAATTATAGAAACAAACAAAACTCCGTGTTCAGTAATAGCTAAGGCAATGTGACGAGGTGGAAAGAGCATAGGCTTTAAAAGACAGTGAATCTGGGATTGAATTCTGTTTTCCTACCTCCATGATCTTCAGCTACATTAGTCTAATGTAGTTTCCATCATCACATCCGTGTGGCACAGTGGTTAAGAGCTGGGCTGCTAGCTAAAAGGTCTGCAGTTCGAATCTACCAGCCACTCCTTGGATACCTTGAGGGGCAGTTCTACTCTGTCCTATGGGGTCACTATAAGTTGGAATTGACTCAACAGCAAGGGGTTTAATATGGAAATAAAAATACCTCATGGAGTTTATTGAGATTTAAACAGGATAACATAAAAACTGTTAAGCTGAGTGAGTGAGTCCCTGGGTAGTACAAACAACTAAATGCTCGACTGTTAGTTGAATGGCAGTTCAAACCCATCCAAATGCATCTTAGAAGACAGCCTGGTGATTTGCTTCCCAAAGGTCACAGTCTTGAAAACCCTACGGAGCAGTTCTACTCTGCACACATGGAGTTGCTGTGCTTTGGAATTGACTAGACAGCAATTAACAACAGCAATACTGAGTAAGTGGCCAACACATAGTAGGTGTCTGATAAATGGTAGATATTATTAATCCTCCTTCAACTCTTTTTGAATTAACCTCTGTTTAACTCGTAGCCAGGGTGTAATTTATACTGGCACTACTTCGAATCAGTAACGTGTAGTTCTTTACTTTTACATTTGTCCTGGTTGTAGAGTCAGACGTGGCAGATGTGACTGCCTTTAGGAAATTGTTGCTTTTATGAATTACAGTCTTCTGCCAGGTAGTTAACTAGGTTCCCAGCTTACTTGGTGGGCTGCTTTTCTCACCACATGGTTGCTGCAGCAAGACCTTGTCTCTGATTCTGCCAAGTACCGGGATTTTAACAGACACTGAACTCCCAAGCTAGAAGATGTGACTTCCTCTGCTGCCTTGTAGTTAGAACTTTTCTTGTGTGAACAGGACAAATTTTTGACTCATTAATATTAAATATTGACTTACTACCCTGACAGAGACTGGAAAAACCCCAAGAGTATGGCCTCCGGATACTCTTCTAGCTCAGTAACAAAGTCAGTCCCGAGGATCACCGTTCAGCCAAGGATTAGACAGCCCCATTAAACAAAATGAGACCAACGGAGCACAACAGTCCAGGGACAAGGACTAGATGGCTGGAGGAGACAGGAAAGCTGGTAATAGGGGACCAAAGGTTGACAAGGGACAGTGTTGACATGGAGGTTGTTAACCATTGTCATAAAACAATATGTGTACTGTTTAATGAGAAACTGTTTTGTAAACCGTCATCTAAAGTACAATAAAATTAAAAAATATTAAATATTTAATATTTTGTATCAACCACTAAACTTAAAACTCTTCTGCCATTGTTACATTATGGTCTGACACAATTCATTAAACATTTTTTTCCTAAATATTACCTTCATAAATCCATTTACACAAAAATAAATTTTCAAAACAGATATAAAAAACTATTTTAGTCACAGAGAAAAAATAAAAGCTAATTTTCAAGAATATATGGACTTTTTTCCTTATTTGCCCTCAAAGAGCTAGTGATACCACTACTTAGTAGCTGTGTAACCTTGGGCAAGATAATTCACTTTGTAACACCTCAGTTTCCTAATCTGTAAAGTGTGATAATAGAAGTATCTACTTTATAGGGTGCTAGTGAGAAAGAAGAATCGATGTATTTGATTTATGGTGTTGGTGAAGAATATTGAATATACCATGGACTGCCAGAAGAATGAACAAGTCTGTCTTGGAAGAAGAACAGCCAGAATGCTCCTTAGAAGCAAGGATGGCAAGACCTCATCTCACATACTTTGGACATGTTATCAGGAGGGACCAGTCTCTGGAGAAGGACATCATACTTGGGAAAGTAGAGGGTTAGTGAAAAAGAGGAAGACGCTCAACAAGATGGACTGACACAGTGGCTGCAACAATGTGCTCAAGCATAGCAACAATTATGAGGATGATCAGTGTTTCATTCTGCTGTGCATAGGGTCACTATGAGTTGGAACCAACGCTACAGCACCCAACAACAACTAACAGGAAGAAATAGTCCCTGGGTGGCACAAATGATTAAGTTCTCAGTTACTACCCAAAAGGTTGGTGGTTCAAACCCACCCAGAGGTGCCTTGGGAGATAGGCTTGATGATCTGCCCCCAAAAGTTCACAGCTTTACAAACCCTATGAAGGTGTGTGGCTGTCTCCATGAACAACTGCTTCCTTTGCCATGAGACCAGAAGAACTGGATGGTGCCTGGCTACCATTACTTAACATTTTGATCAAAGATTCTATAGAATAATCCTGATCAAAAGGGGGAAAATGCAGAATAGAATTTCAAATTCTCATGGACTTCAGACTTCCTGGAGTCATGAAGATTGGAGGAACCCCTGAAACTATTGCCTTGAGTTAATCTTTAAATCTTAAACAACAACAAAAAATCCCCTGAAGTCTTCTTAAAATCATGCAATAGTTTAGCTTAACTAGTAAAAAATGCCTGCCTTGAGCATTATGCTCTTTTGAGAACTACCTATGTGGGATCAAATTGACAACAGCAACTTGAAAGATTAGACAGGAACCCTAGGAGGTAGTGAATCTGTGTTAATGGAGTAGGAACAACTCAGAAAAGGAGGATGAGAATGGTTGCACAACTCAAAGAATGTAATCAATGTCACTAAATGATACATGTAGAAACTGGAATTTGTGTTTGTTTTGCTGTGTATATTCTCAACAACAACAACAAAGTAGATAAAAGAAAAAAGAAAAAGTCCATGAAACAGTTCTACTCTGCACACATGGGTTTGCCACAAGTCTGAATCAACTCTATGGCAACAGACAAGTGAGAAATAACCTGAGACAATATATGTAAAGTGCTTAGAATAATGCCTGACATATAGCAAGTTTTCAATAAATGTTAGCTAGTATATTTTTTTTTAATTTTGAGAAGATATTTCTTTATTGATAGGGTATTACAATACAGTGAAAACTGTGAGAGCCAGAACTCCACAGGGCTGCCTTGTTTTTCCAAGCCTTGAAAGTTTTTCGCCTTTGACAGAGCGCAGTCTTACCACTTTTCTATCGCTATTAGCAGAAAATATTTGCATTTCCTTCTCTGACAGATTTCGGCCTTACACAGGTTCTGGTTTTCATAGGTTTTACTGTAGTTTAAAATATTTTTTATTAATGAAAAATTCCAGATATTTCTCCACTTCATGTCTAGGAAAGTTAATAACAACACAATTGTCCCAGCACTGAAGATGAGAAATCCTGTTGTTAACGTCTCTTTACATTTTTTTTCAGTTTTAAGCTTCTTTCTTTTCTCTTGTGCTTTAAGTGAAAGTTTACTGTTCAAGTTAGTTTCTCAGACAAAAATTTATACAACCTAGTTGGTCTCCCTATAATGTAACAGCACGCTTCTCCTTTCCACCCGATTTTCCCGTGTCCATTCAACCAGCTCCTGTCCCTTTCTACCTTCTCATCTTGCCTCTGGACAGGATCTGCCCAGTTTGTCTCGTGTTATCTACTTGAGCTAAGAAGCACATTTTTCACTAGAATCATTTTATGTCTTATAGTCCAGTCTAATCTTTGTCTGAAGAGTGGGCTTCAGGAATGGTGTTAGTTTTGGGCTAACAGAGAGCCCGGGGGCCATGTCTTTTGGGGTCCCTCCAGTCTCAGTCAGACTATTAAGTCTGGTTCTGCACCTCACTTTTCTCCTGCTCTGTCAGGGACTCTCTGTTGAGTTCCCCGTCAGGGCAGTCATTGGTGGTAGCCGGGCACCATCTTGTTCTTCTGGTCTCCAGCTGATGGAGTCTCTGGTTCATGTGGCCCTTTCTTTCTCTTGGGCTAATATTTTCCTTGTGTCTTTGGAGTTCTTCATTCTCCTTTGCTCCAGGTAGGTTGGGACCAACTGATGCATCTTAGATGGCTGCTTACTAGCTTTTAAGATTCCAGACACCACTCACCAAAATGGGATGCAGAACATTTTCTTAATAAACTTTGTTATGCCAATTGACCTAAGTGTCCTCTGAAACCATGGTCCCCAGACCCCCACCCCTGCTATTCTGTCCCTCAGAGTGTTTGGTTGTATTCAGGAAACTTCTTAGCTTTTGGTTTAGTTTAGTTGTGCTGACTTCCCCTGTAGTGTGTGTTGTCCTTCCCTTCATCTAAGATAGTTCTTGTCTACTGTCTAGTTAGGAAATTCCCCTCTCCCTCCCTCCCCACACTCATAACCATAGAATGTTTTCTTCTGTGTTTAAACCTTTTCTTGAGTTCTTATAATAGTGGTCTTATACAATATTTGTCCTTGTGCGACTGCCTAATTTCACTCAGCATAATGCCTTCCAGATTCCTCCATGTTATGAGATGTTTCACGGATTCATTGTTGTTCTTTATTGTTATGTAGCATTCCATTGTGTGGATATACCATAATATGTTTATCCATTTATCCGCTGATGAGCACCTAGGTTGTTTCCATCTTTTTGCTATTGTGAACAATGCTGCAATGAACATGGGTGTGCACGTATCTATTCCTTTGAAGACTCTTATTTCTCTAGGATATATTCCAAGGAGTGGGATTGCTGGATTGTATGGTACTTCTATCCATTTCCAAAGTGGTTGTACCATTTTACATTTCCACCAACAGTGTATAAGTGTTCCAGTCTCTCCACAACCTTTCCAGCATTTATTGTTTTGTGTTTTTGGATTAATGCTAGCCTTGTTGGGGTGAGATGGTATTTCATTGTAGTTTTGATTTGCATTTCTCTAATGACTAATGATCATGGGCATTTCCTCATGTATTTTTTAGCTGCCTGAATGTCTTCTTTGGTGAAGTGTCTGTTCATCTCATTGGCCTATTTTTTAATTGGGTTGTTTGTCTTTTTTGTTGTTGAGGTTTTGCAGTATCTTGTGGATTTTAGAGATTAGACCCTGATCAGATTTGTCATAGCCAAAAAATTTTTCCCAGTCTGTAGGTTCTTTTTACTCTTCTGGTGAAGTCTTTCGATGAGCATAAGTGTTTGATTTTTAGGAGCTCCCAGTTATCTAGGTTCTCTTCTGGTGTTTGTGCATTGTTAGTAATGTTTTGTATTCTGTTTACGCCATGTATTAGGGCTCCTAGTGTTCTCGTCTTTTCTTCCATGATCTTTATCATTTTAGATTTTATATTTATGTCTTTGATCCATTTTGAGTAAGTTTTTGTGCATGGTGTGAGGTATGGGTCTTGTTTCATTTTTTTGCATATGAATATCCAGTTATCCCAGCACAATTTGTTAAAGAGACTGTCTTTTCCCCAATTAATGGACTTTGGGCCTTTGTCAAATATCAGCTGCCCATAGGTGGATGAATTTATGTCTGGATTCTCAATTCTGTTCCATTGGTATATGTATCTGTTGTTGTACCAGTACCAGGCTGTTTTGAGTACTGTGGCAGTATAA
>NW_004443968.1:12297016-12298971 GCF_000243295.1 Trichechus manatus latirostris | reverse complement strand
GTGTAGAGGAATCCAACTGATTTTTGTATGTTTATGTTGTATCCTGAAACTTTGCTGAAATCTTCTTTTAGTTGAAGTAGATTTCTTGTGGATTCTTTGGGGTTTTCCGTGTATAAGATCACGTTATCTGCAAATAGAGATACTTTGACTTCTTCCTTACTAATTTGGATGCCCTTTATTTCTTTTTCTAGCCTAATTTCTCTGGCTAGGACCTCCAGCACAATGTTGAATAAGAGTGGTGATAAAGGGCATCCTTGTCTGGTTCCCATTCTCAAGGGGAATGCTTCAGACTCTTTCCATTAGGACGATGTTAGCTGTTGACTTTGTATAAGTGCCCTTTATTATGTTGAGGAATTTCCCTTCTATTCCTATTTTGCTGAGAGTTTTTATCACGAATGGGTGTTTGACTTTGTCAAATGCCTTTTCTGCATCAATGGATAAGATCATGTGGTTCTTGTCTTTTGTTTTATTTATGTGATAGATTACATTGATTGTTTTTGTAATGTTGAACCATCCTTGCATAACTGGTAGGAATCCCACTTGGTCATGGTGAGTTATTTTTTTGATATGTCATTGAATTCTATTGGCTAGGATTTTTGCATCTATGTTCATGAGGGATATTGGTCTGTAATTTTCTTTTTTTATGATGTCTTTACCTGGTTTTGGTGTCAGGGTTATGCTGGCTTCATAGAATGAGTTTGGAAGTATTCCATCCTTTTCTATGCTTTGAAATACCTTTGGTAGCAATGGTGTTAACTCTTCTGAGAAAATTTGGTAGAATTCTCTAGTGAAACTGTCCAGGCCAGGGCCTTTTTTTTGTTGGGAGTTTTTAAATTACCTTTTCAATCTCTTCTTTTGTTACAGGTTTATTTAGATGTTCCACTTCTGTTCATGTTAGTTTAGGTAGGTAGTGAGTTTCTAGAAATTTGTCCATTTCCTCTAGGTTTTCAGGTTTGTTAGAGTACAGTTTTTCATAGTATTCTGTTATGATTCTCTTAATTTCAGTTGAGTCTGTTGTGATATCGCCCATCTCATTTCTTATTCAGGTTATTTACTTCCTCTCCTGTTTTTCTTTTGTCAGTTTGGCCAATGGTTTATCGATTTTGTTGATCTTTTCAAAGAACCAGCTTTTGGTCTCGTTAACTCTTTCAATTGTTTTTCTATTTTCTATTTCACTTAATTCTGTTCTATTTTTTATTATTTGCTTTCTTCTTATACCTGAGAGTTTCTTTTGCTTCTCTCTTTCTATTTGTTTGAGTTGTAGGGTTAACGTTTTGATTTTGGCCCTGCCTTCTTTTTAGATGTGTTCATTTATTGCTATAAACTGACCACTGAGCAGTACTTTTTCTGTGTCCCAAAGGTTCTGGTAGAACGTTTTCATTCTCATTTGATTCTGTGAATTTCTTTATTCTGTCCTTAATTTCTTCTATAACCCAGTAGTTTTTGATCAAGATGTTCAGTTTTCTTGTGCTTAATTTTTTTTCCTTGCTTTTTCTGTTATCAATTTCTACTTTTATGGCTTTATGGTTAGAAGAGATGCTTTGTAGTATTTTGATGCTTTGGATTTTGTTAAGGCTTGCTTTATGGCCTAATATGTGGTCTATTCTGGAGAACATTCCATGTGGGTTGGAAAAGAAAGTATCCTTGGCTGTTGTTGGGTGGAGTGTTCTGTATATGTCTATGAGGTCAAGTTGGTTAATTGTAGCATTTAGATCTTCTGTGTCTTTACTGAGTTTCTTTCTGGATGTTCTGTCCTTCACCAGAAGTGGTGTGTTGAAGTCCCCTACTATTATTATGGAGCTGTCTATCTCTCTTTTCAATGCTGTTAGATTTTGTTTTATGCCTTTTGGAGCCCTGTCATTGGGTGCATAAATATTTATTATGGTTATGTCCTCCTGGTGTATTGACCATTTAATCATTATATAGTGTCCTTCCTTATCCTTTGTGGTGGATTT
>NW_004443968.1:12285777-12296866 GCF_000243295.1 Trichechus manatus latirostris | reverse complement strand
TGTGTGTTGGTCACAGTTTCTTTGTTCCACTTAATTTTCTGTGCTGAGTCGTTTTTCTTTATGTATTTTCTTTTCACCTTTTCATTGTTGTTGATTTTGTGTTTGCTGAGTCTTTATATTTTTCTAGTTTTTTATTTTGACTTGTAGGATTGTTAGTTTCCTTTGTGGTTACCTTAATATTTACCTGTATTTTTCTAAGTTTATACCGGTCTTTTATTTCTTTATATTGCCTTGACTTCCTCTCCATATGAAAAATCTATGTCTACGTTTTTTAGTCCCTCTTTTTTGTTTTAATGCTGTCGTCTTTTACATATTGACATCTGTTTCCCTATTTTCAGTGTTTTAGCTTTGATTTACTTTTGTGACTTCCCTATCTCGGTTGATACGTGGTTGCTCGTCCTGTGTTCTAGTCTTGGGTTGTTAACTGATGTTACTGATTTTCTAATGAGGACTCCCTTTAGTATTTCTTGTAATTTTAGTTTGGCTTTTGCAAATTCCCTAAACTTCTGTTTATCTGGAAATACCCTAATTTTGCCATCATACTTGAGAGACAGTTTTGCTGGACATATAATTCTTGGCTGGCAATTTTTTTCCTTCAAGGCTTTATATATGTCATACCATTGCCTTCTTGCCTGCATGGTTTCTGCTGAGTAGTCTGAGCTTACTCTTATTGACTCTCCTTTGTAGATGACTTTTTGTTTATCCCTAGTCACTCTTAAAATTCTCTCTTTATCTTTGGTTTTGGTAAGTTTGATTATAATATGTTTTGGTGACTTTCTTTTAGGATCTACCTTGTTTGGGGTTTGATGAGCATCTTGGATAGATATCTTCTCATCTTTCATGATATCAGGGAAGTTTTCTGCCAACAAACCTTCAATAATTCTCTCTGTGTTTTCTGTTATCCCCCCTTTCTGGTACTCCAATGACTCGTAGGTTATTCCTTTTTTTTTAGGGTCCCATGTTATTCTTAGGGCTTCTTCATTTTTAAAATTCATTTAACCGATTTTTCATCAAATAAGTTAGTGTGAAGTGCTTTATCTTCAATCCCACTAATTCTGACTTCTACTGCCTCAGTTTATTTATTGAGTTGTCTTATTTTGAAATTTTATTGTTAGTCTTCTGGATTTCTATTTGCTGTCTCTCTATGAATTCTTTCAGCCTGTTAAATTTGTCATTATGCTTTTCTCTAATCTTCCTAAGTCCCTCTGTTGCTTTGTCTGTGTGTTCCTTGGCTGGTTCTGCTTTTTGCATGATCTCCTTCCTAATATCTTGCAGACTTCTGTATATTAATCTTTTATATTCTACCTCCTGTAATTCCAA
Organism: Trichechus manatus latirostris; assembly: GCF_000243295.1. Taxonomy (NCBI): domain Eukaryota; kingdom Metazoa; phylum Chordata; class Mammalia; order Sirenia; family Trichechidae; genus Trichechus; species Trichechus manatus. The sequence continues at coordinate 12,295,546 of NW_004443968.1, read as the reverse complement.
GAAGTTCTCTTCCTCCAGAAGATTTCTTGAATCTTTGTTTTGGAAGTTTGCTGAAGCCATCATGGTTGCCTCTTTATGTGATTTGATATTGACTATTGTCTTCAAAGCATCTATAAGTTATTGTATTTATTTATCTTATGTTTGCTTACTCTGTCCTAGCTTCTTTTTTTTTTTTTTTTTTTGATATGCCCAAATAGGCTGCTCGAATGAGCTAGTTTGACTATTGGTGACTTTGTAGCTATAACGTCCTGTCACCAGGTTGTTAGATCTGTAACTAGGTATATAAGTCCAGAAGTCCATTTAATTTTCTTGTATGGATTCAGCTCAGGTGTCCAGGTAGCCAGTCACCAAGTGTGTGGTGCAGGCTCTCGCCTACAGTCCTAGATGGGCAGGGGTGATTGGAGTAGGCATAGGTATCTGGCTGCAGTAGGGGGTCACACACTGTGCAAGCTGATGGCTGCCCCTGCGTGTCTGAGAGGAAAGTGTGTCACTATTTCCTTGTGTGCGTTGGTGGGTGGGTTTTGCAGCCAGGCTATGGACACCTAATGCTGTTGGCTGTAAGGACTGGGAGGTACCACTTATTCTTTGACCACTGTTGTGGGTGGCTAGGTAGCGTGGGTGAAGCCACCGGTCCTCAGGCCCCTGATGTGAGCAGGTGAGGAGCCTGTTTAATGGGCAGAATGGTGTCAAATGTCATGAACCTACCACTCCACCATAAAGCTGATACAGTTGAAGTCAGGCGTCAGATATATGCCCTGTTGTACTTTGGTAATGAGGGCCTATGCTGTTGAAATGGACCCACACTGGTCTATGCAGGGATTAAAGGCATTCAAAGTCTGTGGACCCTTTATGTCTGTCACTAGGCAAAGGAGTTATGCCTACCTTGAGTTCCTGGCTTAGGGGAGCTGGCAGATTATTTTTTCTGTTTATTAATATGTTCCCTCTCCAAGGCCAAGAGAATGTCTAAGGGCATGTGACAGGTCCTACTTCTGGCCCAGGGGACATGACAATCACTGAAGCAGGCCGGGACCCAGGCAGAGCGGGGAGGGGGCAGGTAAATGGGAGAGAGGTATTTCTCAAAGGAGGTGTTTTTTGATCTGTGCGTTAGGTTAGACGCGTGTACTTATCTTTTGCAGATTGAGTGTTGCTTTTCACTGGTTCTGGAGGCTTGAGTAGACTCTCTGCTGCTTGGTCTCTCCCTATGTGTAAAACGTGTCCCGAATGCCGCTGCTTGCCTCACTGTGCACACCAGCTGATCTGGCCTGCAGGGTACTGGTACCCACCAGGTTAGGTGTTTCAACTCCTTGCTGCTTCTGAACTGTCTCTTCCTCCCCCTGCCACTCAGTCCAATTCCTCAACTTTGTCTTTGATGTTCAGGGCTCCTAGATTGTCGTATATAGTTGATTCAGTTGTTTTTTCTGGTCTTTGTTGTAAGAGGGCCCACAAGAAGTGTCTGGCTACTCCTGCATCTTGGCCCTGCCTCCTAACTTCTCTATACTTTTTTAAGGAACATGGCTCAGCTAATATTTATATTTTTGGAATATTAAAAATCAAAAAGGTTTTAAATATGTATGTGGTTTCTAGTTCTTTATAGATTTTTATGAGACACTAGGATGATTGGACCATCTTCTAAATGTCCCTCTTTCTCTTAGCCTTAGTGCCTCTACCAGATAGAGAATGCTGTGGGGTTTTACCATACATCTGATGGATTGTGGTAGTGCTCTATTTTATACATGTTTGGCTCCTCTATAGCTCAATCTCCACCTCCTCAACCTTGCTATATATAATACACCTTCTACTCACTTATCGACTATCTCATTATCTGACATTTTGCATTTATGACAATAGTACAAAATCTACTATCCAACTATTTTTTGTGTTATCAATGTGCTTCTGGCAGTAATGAACACCACATGTGAGGTGAAAGAAACACTAGCTGTGACAGTTAAGGTTATGTGTCAACTTAGCTGAGCCTTGATTCTCAGTGGTGTGGCAATTATGGAATGATGTAATTTGGCAGTTATGGAATGATGTAATTTGGCAGTTATGGAATGATATAATTTAGCAGTTATGTAATGATGTGATTTGGCAGTTATGTAATGATGTAGTCATCCTCCATTTTGTGCTCTGATGTGTTTATCTTCCATTTTTGCATAACACCAATTTCAAATAATGACCTGGTCTTTGGAACCTAACCATGTCAGTAAGTGAGGGAAGAGTGTATAAAAACAAGGACTCTGAGCAGTTTAACATGGGTGGGATCTGAGGTAGGAAGTGGGTGGGTTGGAAGGAGGAGATGTGGCTTGTATTCTATGCATAGGAGTTTGGACATTATTCCACAGGTTATGGGAAGTTAATTAATGACTTTAAGCAATGGAATAATAGGGATTATTCTGTGTTGGTAAGTAGGATGAACTGAGAGAGTAAAACTGGAGACAACAAAATCAACTAGGAATAATCTGAGCAACAGATGAATGATGAAAGCCTAACCAGGACAATAGGCAGTAAGGATGGAGAAAGGCCTAAGGGGTTGAGATTATACACAAGATAAGGAATACATCAGGACATGAGATATAATTGAGATTCCCAGAATTTCTTCTTAATTGTAACACATCTTATGTATTAATAGCAATTAACCATAACAGTTTGTGAATACATCTGTAATGGTTGTTAAGCTATTTCCCTCAGTTTCAAACCCACTTGTAATGCCGGGGCTTGGACTATGCAAACCACATTTGTTTTTCCAGTTGGGTCCACGTTAGGCTCTGTCAATAGGGGGACCTAGAGGAAAACTGCAAGGTCTGAGGAGGGCACAGGGATTGGCTCATTCCTCTTTGCTTCCTGTCCCTGAAGCATCATCCCCAGCAAACCATTTTTACCTGGCAGCACAAATAGGTTCCAGTTGTTTTTCTCCTTAGCAGAAGCAGCCTCCTTACACTCCCTCAGAAATACCACCAGCACCAGCTGGCTGGAAATCCCTCCTCAGAGGCTGGAGTTTCAGCTCCATGTGTCCCTCCTATAAGATTTTAACTTCTAATGACCCCAACCTCTACCCTCCCCACCCCCACCACCCAAGTCCTGAAGGTGAAAGCTGCTTCCTGCACCTACATTCTCTATGTTGCCTCTTTGTCTCCATTTGCCTTTTCAGTCCTCCAAAACAAAAACCCGTTGCTGTCAAGTTGATTCTGACTTATGGCAACCCCAGGTGTGTCAGAGAAGAACTGCATTCCACAGGGTTTTCAATAGCTGTAATCTTAGAGAAGTAGATCACCAGGCCTTTCTTCTGTGGTGCTGCTGGGTGAATTGGAACGGTCAACCTGCCAACCCTTCAGGTAGTAGTGAAGAGTAAACTGTGCCAACCAGGGACCTTTCTTCAGTCTTTCAACACGTTTGATCAATTTCCTGTATTACACTTTGTTAAAATAACTAGGGTGATATTGTTTTGTTTTCCTGACTGATACAACATCTTTGTGAAATTCTTTTCTCTTCTGCTCTATCCAGTGTAGGTACTGCCCATTGTGTTATATATTTACACAAAATAAATATTAGATGAATGAATGAATGACAAGTATTATCATCTAGGTGACATCAGAATTCCATATCTATCAAAAATAATGAAGAGGATAAAAATATCTGTGACTCATTATTAACTTTAATAGCTCTGCTTTGCAACTATGACATAAGGCACATTCTGGAAAAAAGAACACTGTAATTGGAGTCAAAAGACCTAGTTCCTGTCCACCCTCTTCCACTACCACTACTTACTGTTTGATGTCTAACTTCTCAGAACCTTCGTTCCTGTATAGAGATAACTCAGAGTATATTGAAGCACCAAATAATAAATGTGCAAGTCTTTTGAAAAGTATATGGCATAAACGAATGCACACACTATGTCCTCCTCGCCCCCCTTTTCTGTTAGCCTTCCTTTTTATTTTTCTCTTTGGTACCCACAGTTCTCACAGTAAGCTTGAGCAACGAATTTTTATAAAAATAAAAAATAGTGGTGAAAATCACATTTGTTGAATGCTTATCACGTGCTAGATACCACACTAAACACTTTACACATATTGTCTCCCTTGGTCCGCAAAAAAACCCTATGGTGTCAAAACTGTTATTATTCTATTCCTATCGTGCAGAAAAGGAAATGGAGGCAAAGATTAGAGAATGTGCCCATGCTAGCTTCACCTTACAGATGGTGGAGCTAGAATTTGAATTTAGGCTTTCAAACTCCAGACCCTATGCTGGAAACTGTCATGCAAGTCATCCCATTAACTCTTATCATCAAAATGCAACTCAACTCCAGCTTCCAGCACCAATCCTTCCCTCCCCTCCCCAAAAAGACAGTGAAAAAGAAGAATGAAGGAGAAAATGAGTAGATGCTGAAAATAATGCAATAGATTTAAATCCTACGAAATGGAAAAAAAGAACTTCTGCTTTTAAGGTGGGGTATTTTAAAGGAAGTGAGAACCATTTAAAGATTTGGAAACTATACAGAATAACTATCCTAATAGTAATTTCTCAGGCTCCACTCATTCCACCCTTACTTTTCTCTGTCTTTCCCTGGACAGTGATTTTGAAAAGTTTAGCAGTGTAATTTCCCTGTTCAAATGAAATATTACATTGAAACAGAAAACGGGTAAAATAGTATCTTTAATACAAACTTATTTTATACACTGACATGCATAATATTTACTTAATAAAAAGCCAAACAATGAGAATGTACATCACTATTTTGGGGGCTTCCAGTGAATCTGGCATATCTCACATCCTAATGTGTTTGCAGGTTAGTTTTTAATTAATGTTTTAAAAATAATCATTTTGAAAGATTGTAAACATTCCTAAGAAATGATGGCTGAGCCCCAGCAGCCCCTCTGAGGAAGTGTCATGGTTTGAAAACCCCCAATGGAGGGAAATGCAGGCGTCCAGCCACTCATCACCGTCCCAGCACATAACGAGCTGCCGTTCTCCCTTCCTGAGAACATTTATGCTGGCCCACGCTCCTGGCAAGGGAGTAGGCGTCAGGCTCCATCGATCTTAGACACACAGAGAGTCACTTATCCACATGCTCAGGGTGTTTGTCACTATGTCCATGCCCAGTCACCAAATTAGTCACTTTCTGTTAGTGCCTGTGAATATAAAGGAGGCATTTTCTGAAATATGAATCTCATTTCAACGATTAGGGATGGAGATGTCAGTAACCGTTTTTTCTCAATTGATTATATATTTAAATGCAATAGCTTGTCTGTGACCTCCGCAGTTGCAAATGAAAACATTCCACTCCTTCAATCTGCTTCCAAAGCTCAATTCCAAAATGAGGGAAACAGACAAAATAGGGTGTAAAACTTGCCTCTCTTCCTCCTCTTCCATTTCTTTACTGTAAGACGGTTATTGGGCCTAATTTATAGAATCATACAATTTTAGAGTCAGAAGAAAACTTAGAAATGATCCAGGCCAATGTCTTGCCTCTACAAGAATTCTCAAAATAGCATTTCTGATGATCTTTGATTGTGCATTCCAGTACAAGGAGCTTACCACCTCATCACTCCACTCTTGGAAGCTGGGATTTATAGACTGTTCTTTCTCACATTTATGTGCCACAATTTAGTCAATCAATAATTGATGGGCACCATCACAAAGGGACAAATGTATGATCTCACTAATATGAAATACCTAGAATAGGCAAATATAAGGAGATCAGAGTTTAATAGTGGTTATCAGGGGCAGGAGGGAGGGGGAAAGTGGGAATCGTTGTTCAGGAAACACTGAGTTTCTGTTTATGGTGTAGGAAAATTAGGCAGTGGATATTGGTGATGGTTGTACAACATGATTGATGTAATTGGTATCAGCAAATCCTCATGTGAAAAATATTGCATTGGCAAATGTTGTGTTATCTATATTTTTACAACAATATAATAATAATTGATGGACATACAGGTTGTTTCAAAGCTTTTGTCACAACGAATGATATTGCAGTAAACATCATTGTAAGTGTATCTATAATTCTGGGACCTTTATTTCACTAGAAAAGAATTCCACGTGTGGGATTGCTGAGTCAAAGTATATGTGTGCATTTTTTGTTTTATAGGGTTGCTGTGAATCGAAATCAACTTGATGGCAACGGGAATGGGCTTGGCTCTTCTGCTGTTACTCTTGGAATTTAATTTCTAACTTCTAACTATCCTGCCTAACCTCCTCTGAACAAACTAATTCTCAAAGTTTCTGTTTAGGTGTGATACTTTCTCATAAATTAATATCTCAGCCTAGAAGTGGTCTGCATAGTGTAGGGCCGTGCTGCTCATCATGTCTTCCATAGAATAACAGAACCAGTGTCATGGAGTTTGTTAACATTTGACAAAATCCAACATTCATACATGATAAAACTCTCAGCGAGTTAGGAATAGAGGGAAATTACTCAACCTAAAATTAGAAAATGAATAAATGTCTAAGGGTTTGGATAACAGATTTTGTATATTTATAATGAAATATTATTCAGCAATAAAAATGAATGAAATTCTAAAACATAAATCATGGAAGAATCTCAAAAACATTAAGCTGATCAAAAGAGGCCAGAAACAAAGAGTATATGTGATTCCGTTTATATGACGTTCTAAAACAGGCAAAACTAATTTATCATGTTGGGAATTAGAACAGTGGTTGCTTGAAGGAATGGTTGGTGGAATTGTCTGTGAAGTTGGTGTAAATATTCTCTATCTTTTTTGTGGTGTAGGTTAATAGGTATGTGCATTTGTCAACATTCATCAAACTGAGCATGCAATTTTATGTAAATTATAGCTCAGTAAAAAAGGATAGAAATCAAACCAGAACAACAAAAATTAAATTTCAAAGTGCCTGAAGATGCCTTAAAGTTCGTATTTTTGTCCCTCAGAGGCTCCTATAAAGATATGGTATAAAACCATCTGGCTCTTACACGGCTGAGTCATCACACCCAGTGCACAGTCCAAGGACATAAACCATAAAAGGTAAAAAAAAAAAAATCGCTTTGTAGGGTAGATTCAGCAACCACAGCAGTTACCTACATATGTGTTGCTCCTCCTTGTTCCTCAGTTTTACAGCTTTTGTCCTTTCCAGTTAGTCAGAACTCCCTGCCTGGCTTATTTCAGTTTTGTCCTGAACCCACTTGCTATTCATTTAACCTTCTTTCCTGTTGTCTTACTGAGTCCCACCAGGTTGTGCCTGATGTTATGAGCCATACCTCCTAGGATTGCACTTGGTAGACAAAAACAGAATTCCTCTCCACTCTTACAAGTCTCATAGCTATTCTGCTGGCACATGCCTGGGGAAAGAGAACATTTGTCCAAGATGCAGACATCAGCAGCAAGGGACTCATGCAAGCCTTATTTTAATGCCTGTCTTAGTCATCTAGTGCTGCTATAACACAAATACTACAAGTGGATGGCTCTAACAAAGAAAAGTTTATTTCCTCACAGTAAAGTAGGCTAAAAGTCCAAATTCAGGGCATCAGCTCCAGGGGAAGGCTTTCTCTGTCTATTGGCCTTCTCATCAATGTTTCCTCTGCTCCTGGCACTGCTTTCTTGGTGGTATGAGGTCCCCAGCACTCTGCTTGCTTCCCTTTCCTTTTATCTCTTGTAAGATAAAAGGTGGTGGAGGCCACACCTCAGGGAAACTCCCTTTACATAGGATCAGGGATGTGACCTTAGTAAGGGTGTTACAATCCGGCTTTAAACCTCTTTAATAGAAAATTACAATCACAAAATGGAAGACAACCACACAATACTAGGAATCATGGCCCAGTGAAATTGATACACACATTTTTGGGGGGATATAATTCATTCCATGACAATGCCCAAGTCAGATGTAGTTGGAGGGGGGTGGGAGGAGGAAGGGGAGACCAGGAGGTCCCAGGTCCAACTCAAATGTATTATTGAACGACTCATCGCCATCAAGTCAATTCTGACTTGTAGTGAACCTGTAGGACAGAGTAGAACTGCCCCATAGTGTTTCCAAAGGCTGTAATCTTTAGTGAGTTCGAACTGCTGAACTTTCAGTTAGCAGCTGAGTGCTTAACCACGTTCCCTTAAAAACCCTCTCTAGCATTGCAGCTTTGAAGGTTATTAAACTAGCCAGACCTATAGTTTTTGTAAATCATGAACTATAGTAAAAATGGCACAAGTTAAGTAATCAGGAAGAACCAACTCAAATCCTAGACCACGACTTACTGTGTGCATGACTTTCAAGCAAATTACTTAATCTCTTTGAACCTCAGTTTCCACATCTATCAAATCTAGAAAACAACAGCTATCTGACAAAGTTGTCATGGAATTTAAATGCTTAATATAAACATTATAAAACATCTATCTCCATTGCCATCAGTGATAAGTGTCCATAAAATGATTTTTATTAATCCATTCAATAATATATATTGAGCACTTAGTATACACTAGACACTTTTTATTTATTTTTATCGTGCTTTAAGTAAAAGTTTACAGTTTAAGTTAGTCTCTCATACAAAAATTTATACACACATTGTTATGTGACCCTAGTTGCTCCCCCTATAATGTGACAGCACACTCTTCCTTTCCACCCTGGTTTTCCTGTGTCCATTCAACCAGCTCTTGTCCCTTTTTGCCTTCTCATCTCACCTCTGGACAGGAGATGCCCATTTAGTCTCATGTATCTACTTGAGCTAAGAAGCACTCTCTTCACGAGTATCATTTTATGTCTTACAGTTCAGTCTAATCTATGTCTGAAGAGTTGGCTTCAGGAATGGTTTCAGTTCTGGGCTAACAGAGAGTCCAGGGGTCATATCTTCTGGGGTCCCTCCAGTCTCAGTCAGACCATTAAGTCTGGTATTTTTACTAGAATTTGAGTTCTACAACCCACTTTTATCCTGCCCCGTCAGGGACTCTCTGTTGTATTCCCTGTCAGGGCAGTAATTTGTGGTAGCCAGGCACCATCTAGTTCTTCTGGTCTCAGGCTGATGAAGTCTCTGGTTTGAGGGTACCTTCTGTCTCTTGGGCTAATATTTTCCTTGTGTCTTTGGTATTCTTCATTATCCTTTGCTCCAAGTGGGTTGGAACCAATTGATTCATCTTAGCTGGCTGCTGGCTAGCTTTTAGGACCCCAGAGGCCACTCACCAAAATGGGATGCAGAATATTTTCTTAATAAACTTCATTATGTCAATTGACCTAGATGTCCCCTGAAACCATCATCCTCAGACCCCAGCCCCTGTTACTCTGTCCCTCAAAGTGTTTGGTTGTATTCCGGAAACTTCTTAGCTTTTGGTTTACTCCAGTTGTGCTGACTTCCCCTGTATTGTATGTTGTCCTTTCCATCACCGAAGATAATTCTTATCTACTATCTAGTTAGTGAATACCCCTCTCCCTCCCTCCCCACCCTTGTAACCATCAAAGAATGTTTTCTTCTGTGTTTAAATATTTTCTTGAGTTTATAACAGTGGTCTCATACAATATATGTCCTTCTGTTGCTGACTAATTTCACTCAGCATAATGCCTTCCAGATTCATCCATGTTATGAGATATTTCACAGATTTGCTGTTGTTCTTTATCATTGCATAGTATTCAGTTGTGTGAATATACCATAATTTGTTTATCCATTTGTCCCTTGATGGGCACCTAGGTTGTTTCCATCTTTTTGTTATTGTGAACAATGCTGCAGTGAACATGGATGTGCATATATCTATTTGTGTGATGGCTCTTATTTCTCTAGGATATATTCCAAGGAGTGGGATTGCTGGATGGTATGGTACTTCTATTTCTAGCTTTTTAA
>NW_004443968.1:12284193-12285677 GCF_000243295.1 Trichechus manatus latirostris | reverse complement strand
ATGGTATTTCATTGTAGTTTTGATTTGCATTTCTCTAATGGTTAATGATCAAGGCATTTCCTCATGTATCTGTCAGCTGCCTGAATGTCTTCTTTGGTGAAGTGCCTGTTCATCTCGTTTGCCCATTTTTTAATTGGGTTATTTGTCTTTTTGTTGTTGAGGTTTTGCAGTATCTTGTAGATTTTAGAGATTAGACACTGCTCGGATTTGTGGTAGCCAAAATTTTTTTCCCAGTCTGTAGGTTGTCTTTTGACTCTTTTGGTGGAGTCTTTTGATGAGCGTAAGTGTTTGATTTTTTAGGAGCTCCCAGTTATCTAGTTACTCTTCTGGTGTTTGTGCATTGTTATTTATGGTTTATATTCTGTTTATGCCATGTATAAGGGCTCCTAGCATTGACCCTACTTTTTCTTCCATGATCTTTATTGTTTTTGATTTTATGTTTGAGTCTTCGATCCATTTTGATTTAGTTTTTGTGCATAGTGTGAAGTATGGATCTTGTTTCAGTTTTTTGCAGATGGATATCCAGTTATGCCAGTGCCATTTGTTAAAGAGACTGTCTTTTCCCCAATTAATGAACTTTAGGCCTTTGTCAAATATCAGCTATTCATAAGTGGATGAATTTATGTCTGGATTCTCAATTCTGTTCCACTGGTCTATGTATCCGTTGTACCAGTACCAGGCTGTTTTCACTACCATGGTGGTATGACATGTTCTAAAATCAGGTAGTGTGAGACCTTCCACTTTATTCTTCTTCTTCAGTAATGCTTTACTTATCTGATGCCTCTTCCTTTTCCGGATGAAGTTGGTGATTTGTTTCTCCATCTCTTAAAAAATGCCATTTGAATTTGGATTGGCATTGCATTGTATCTGTAGATCACTTTGGGTAGAATTGACATTTTCACAACATTGAGTCTTCCTATCCATGAGCAAGGTATGTTTTTCCACATACGTAGCTCTCTTTCGGTTTCTTGCAGTACTTGTAGTTTTCATTGTAAACGTCTTACATCTCTGGTTAGATTTATTCCTAAGTATTTTATCTCCTTGGGGGCTATTGTAAATGGTATTGATTTAGTGATTTCCTCTTTGAAGTTCTCTTTGTTGGTGTAGAGGAATCCCACTGATTTTTGTATGTTTATCTTGTCTCCTGAAACTTTGCTGAAATCTTTATTAGTTCCAGCAGTTTTCTTGTGGATTCTTGGGGAATTATGTGTATAAAATCATATCATCTGCAAATAGGGGTACTTTTACTTCTTCCTTACCAATCTGAGTGCCCTTTGTTGCTTTTTCTACCTAATTGCTCTGGCTAGGACCTCCAGCACAATGTTGAGTAAGAGTGGTGATAAAGGGCATCCTTGTCTGGTTCCCATTCTCAAGGGGAATGCTTTCAGACTCTCTCCATTTAGGATGATGTTGGCTGTTGGCTTTGTATATATGCCCTTAATTATGTTGAGGAATTTCCCTTCTATTCCTATTTTGCTGAGAGT
>NW_004443968.1:12255412-12284093 GCF_000243295.1 Trichechus manatus latirostris | reverse complement strand
ATTCTGTTATGATTCTTTTAATTTCAGTTGGGTCTGTTGTGATATCACCCATCTCATTTCTTATTTGGGTTATTTGCTTCCTCTCCTGTTATTCTTCTGTCATTTTGGCCAATGGTTTATCGACTTTGTTGCTCTTTTCAAAGAACCATCTTTTGGTCTTGCTAACTCTTTCAATTGTTTTTTCTGTTTTCTATTTCATTTAATTCTGCTCTAATTTTTATTATTTGATTTCTTCTGGTGCCCGAGGGCTTTTTTTTTTTTGCTGCTGTCTTTCTATTTTTTTGAGTTGTAGGGTTAACGTTTTGATTTTGGCCCTTTCTTCTTTTCATGCGTGTGCACTTATTGCTATAAATTGACCTCTGAGCACTGCTTTTGCTGTGTCCCAAAGGTTCTGGTAGAATGTTTTCATTCTTATTTGATTCTGTGAATTTCTTTATTCTGTCCTTCATTTCTTCTATAACCCAGTAGTTTTTGAGCAAGGTGTTTTTTAGTTTCCATGTGCTTGATTTTTGTTTTTTAAACTGTTTTCTACTTTTATGGCTTTATGGTCAGAAGAGATGCTTTGTAATATTTTGATGATTTGGATTCTGTTAAGGCTTGCTTTATGGCCTATTATGTGGTCTATTCTGGAGAATGTTCCATGTGTGTTGCAAAAGAAAGTATACTTGTCTGCTGTTGGGTGGAGTGTTCTATATATGTCTATGAGATCAAGTTGGTTGATTGTGGCATTTATACCTTCTGTGTCTTTACTGAGCTTGTTTCTGGATGCTCTGTCCGAAAGTGGTTTGAAATCTCCTACTATTACTGCGGAACTGTTTATCTCTCTTTTCAATGCTGTCAGAGTTTGTTTTTATGTATTTTTGGATCCCTGTTGTTGGGTGTGTAACTATTTATTATGGTTATGTCCTCCTGGTGTACTGACCATTTAATCATTATGTAGTGTCCTTCCTATCCTTTGTGGTGGATTTTACTTTAAAGTCTATTTTGTCAGAGATGAATATTGCCACTCCTGCTCTTTTTTGAATGTTGTTTGCTTTATATATTTTTTTCCATCCTTTGAGTTTTAGTTTGTTTGTGTCTTTAAGTCTAAGGTGTGTCTCTTGTAGGCAGCGTATAGATGGATTGTGTTTTTTAATCTGTTCGGCTGCTCTCTGTCTCTTTATTGGTGCATTTAGTCCATTTACATTCAGCGTAATTATTGATAGGTATGAGTTTAGTGCTGTCATTCTGATGTCTGTTTTTGGTGTGTGTGTGTTTTCAGTTTCTTTGTTCCCCTCAATTTTCTGAGCTGAGTCGTTTTTATTTATGTATTTTTTTCATGTTTTTCATTGTTGTTGATTTTGTATTTACTGAGTCTTTATGTTTTTCTTGTTTTTTATTTAGATGTGTAGGATTTTTAGTTTCCTTTGTGGTTACCTTAATATTTACCCCTATTTTTCTAAGCTTATACCAGTATTTTACTTCTTTATATTGCCTTTGACTTCCTCTCCATATGAAAAATCTATCTCTACATTTTTTAGTCCCTCTCTTTTTTTTTAATGTTGTTGTCTTTTACATATTGACATCTCTGTTTCCCCATTTTCAGTGTTTTAGCTTTGATTTACTTTTGTGACTTCTTTTTCTGGGTTGATATGTGGTAACTTTGTCCTTTGGGTTGTTATCTGATGTTACTGATTTTCTAACAGGAGGACTCCCTTTACTATTTCTTGTAATTTTGGTTTGGTTTTTGCAAATTCCCTAAACTTCTGTTTGCCTAGAAACACCCTAATTTTACCATCATGTTTGAGATACAGTTTTGCTGGATGTATCATTCTTAGCTGGCAATTTTTTTCCTTCAAGGCTTTATAGATGTCATTCCATTGCCTTCTTGCTTGCATGGTTACTGCTGAGTAGTCCAAACTTAGTGTTATTGACTCTCCTTTGTAGATGACTTTTGGTTTATCCCTAGTCGCTCTTAAAATCATCTCTTTATCTTTGGTTTTGGCAAGTTTGATTATAATATGTCTTGGTGACTTTCGTTTGGGATCTACCTTATGTGGGGTTCGATGAGCATCTTTGATAGATATCTTCTCATCTTTCATGATATCTGGGAAGTTTTTTGTCAACAAATCTTCAATAATTCTGTCTGTATTTTCTGTTATCCCTCCCTGTTCTGGTACTCCAATCACTCATAGGCTATTCTTATTGATAGAGTCCCATATAATTCTTAAGATTTCTTCACTTTTTAAAATTCTTTTATCTGATATTTCCTCAAATAAATTGGTGTCAAATGCTTTGTCTTCAATTTCACTAATTCTGACTTCCATTGCCTCAATTCTGCTCCTGTGACTTTCTATTGAGTTGTCTAATTCTGAAATTTTGTTGTTAATCTTCTGGATTTCTGATTGCTGTCTCTCTAGGGATTCTTGCTGCTTGTTAAATTTGTCATTATGGTCTTATCTAATCTTGTTAAGTTCCTCTATTGCTTTGTCTGTGTGTTCTTTGGTTTGTTCTGTGTTTTGCCTGATCTCCCTTCTGAACTCTGGAAAAGTTCTGTGTATTAATCTTTTGTATTCTACCTCCAGTAATTCCAAGAAGTTCTATTCCTCTTGATTCTTTGTTTTTGGAGCTTGCTGAAGCCATCATGGTCTGCCTCTTTATGTGATTTGATATTGGTTGTTGTCTCTGAGCCATCAATAAGTTATTACATTTATTTGTTTTCTGTTTGCTTACTGTGTCCTAACTTCTTGTTTTGTTTTGTTTTGATATGCCCAAATATGCTGCTCATGTCAGCTAGTTTGATTACTGGTGTCTTTGAAGCTCTAATGTCTTGTTGCCAAGTGGTTAGATCTGTTACTAGGTATGTGAGTCCAGGAGTCCATTTCCTTTTCTTATACAGATTCAGCTCATGTGTCTAGGTATTTGGTCACCAAATGTGTAGTGCAGGCTCTCATCTACAGTTCTAGATGAGCAGGGGTGATTGGAGTATCCACAGGTATCTGACTGCAGTAGGGGATCACACGCTGAGCAAGTCAGGGGGCTGACAGCTGCCCCTGTGTGTCTAGGAGGAAAGCATGTCCCTGTTCCCTAGAGTACATAGGTGGATGGGTTTTGCAGATGGACTATTGGCACCCAATGCTCCTGCCTGTAAGGACTGGGAGGCACCAATTTATTCTTGGACCCCTCTCTCAGGTGGCTAGATGCTGTGGGTAAAGCCACTAGTCCTCAGGCCCCTTATGTGGGTAGGTGAGGAGGCTGCTTAATGGGTAGAGTGGGGTCAAATGTCATGAACTTGCCACTCCACCACATAGCTGATACAGTTAATGTTAGGCTTCAGGTATATACCCTGTTGTAGTGTGTTAATGAGGGCCTATGCTGTTGAAACAGGTCCACACAGGTCTATGCAGGGGTGAAAGGCATTCAAAGTCCATGGACCCCTATCGCCTGTGCCTAGGCAAAGGAACTGTGCCTGCCCTGAGTTCCAGCTTAGGGAAGCTGGCAGATTATTTTTTCCTGTTTGTTAATTTGTTCCCTCTCCAAGGCCAGGAGAATGACTCAGGGCATGTGACAAGTCCTACTTCCTGTCCAGAGGATGTGACAGTCTCTGATGCTGGCCTGGGACCAGGTGTAGAGCGGGGAGGGTGCAGGTAAATGGGAGAGAGATTCTTCCCAAATGGGGTATTTTTTGATCCCCGCGGTGGGTTAGATGCATGTACTTATCTTTGGCTGATTGAGGGTGGCTTTTCACTGGTTCTGGTGGCTTGAGCAGACTCTCTGTCACTTGGTCTCTACTGATGTGTAAAATGTGTCCTGAATGCCACTGCTTGCCTCATGGCCTGCAGGGAGTCAGTTCCCACCTGGTCAGGTCTGTCAACTCCTCACTGCTTACGAACCATCTCTCCCTTTCCTGCCACTCAGTCAGATTCCTCAACTTTGCCTTTGATGTTTAGGCCTCCTAGATTGTCATATATAGTCAATTCACTTGTTTTTTCATGTCTTTGTTGTAAGAAGGACCACAGGAAGAGTCTGACTACTCCACCATCTTGGCCTCTGGCAGTGTTTTTATGATGTAGTAGTAAACATAGCAATACACATGTCGTTGGGGGAGGCACACAACAAACAAATAACTGAATAGGTATGTAATATAATGAAAGGGAGTGATAAGAGCTCTAAAGGGAAGTAAAGCAGGGCAGGGGTATAGAAAGTGCATAAGGCACTAGTTTTTTTAAATTTAAAAAAACCTTTGAGGAGGTTACAATTGAATAGAGACTTGACTCTATGAGGGAGCAAGCTACTGGAAATCTGTGACTACTTTCCCTCTTTTTTTCTAGAATACTTACTTATGTCAGAAAACTTATCAAGCATAATTATGTCCATTCCTAAGTGAGTGGACCTAGACCCGACCACCCCACATATTTATTTATCTACTTCATTCTCCCACAGTCCCATCAATAACTATATGGAATATTTTCAAAATGAGCAGTCTTGATATACAAAATAAATTAAAAATAGTAAAAGAATGCCCAGAGAATGTGTAAAGAATGGAAGAGCAGTTCCCAGCCCCTTTCTGATCAAAGTGCGAAGGCATTAATGGGCTGCAAGAGAGCTAAGCCTCCTGCAAGTATTTTTGGCACCAAATGGCAGAGCTATTTCTTTATCCCCCCTCCATTCCCTATCTCCCTATGGCAGTGAAGAGCCCTACAGAGCATGGAGCCAGAGGTCCAGGTTTTAATACTTTAGAGATGGCTCTAAGCTTGGACCCTTTACAGATGACACCTTTGGCTTCTTGAGCCACTCCTGAATGCATAACATTCAGTTTCATAGGTCAAGGCACTCCTACAATTTACCAGAATTCAGCTCTTGTGGCTATACCCTGCTCCTCTGAACACATATAATTTATCCTCATTCCTCATGGATTCTGTATTTGCAAACTGCCTGCTCACTGATTTGTAACTCCCAAATCAATACTTGCAATACTTTTGTGGTTATTTGCAGACGTGCACATGTGCAGAGCGGTGAGAAATTTGTGTTGCCCGATGTGCAGATCCCTTGCAGAAGTTGAACAAAGCTCGATCAGTGGCAAAGTCAGTGTTCCTGGTGACTTTTTTGAACGTAACTACCACGAATAACAAGAATCGACTGTACCTGGCTTCACTCACTGTGGTATCATACAAAAAGCCCCAAATTCATAACACTGTTCAAATTATGGGAGATCATCAGACACTGCAAATAAAAAGTTGGGAGCTTTGATATTGACTTTTTTGGTCCATGAAAATATTGGTTTAAGGATCACTTAGGCTCACCCCTCAACTTAACCAGGAAATAATTCCTTCTATCTATAACCCAAATAAACATGGGTCACCCTGTGGTCAGTTTCAGCATTGAATTGCATTTAAAAGAAATGCCAGCTTCATATTACCCCTAAAGTAGCAAAAACTAATTTGAATCTTTACTGAGGTTGCTTGAAGAAATGCTAAAGAGGACCCTACACATGTCTTAAGGATCTTCTTTTACCTTGATTACATTTTTATTATGTTCATTACAGAAGGGGCTCCTCTCAAGTCTTTCTTTTCTCCTCTGTCCCTTCACCAGCTCTAGCTTGCTTGGTTTTTCTCCCTCACTTCCTCTCTCCCCTTAATTTCACCTTTATAATTAGTTCTTCTTCTTTGAATTCTAGGCCCATTCTAATCTAAACTAATCTGGGCTATCTCTATTCTTCCAATTCAGCCACTTTTCCCATTACCTTAATCTCTACAACAGTAATTTAGACCATACCCACATGATCAACGAAGAATATTTCCTTCTTCACCAGCTGCGGTGGTAAGGAGAAGCTATGAATACGTGCCTGATATTATTTTTATAGTTTTTAAAGGTTGTTTCATAAATTTTTTTTGAATGCCTACCATACTCAGCCCAGGGAGTGTAGTGGTGAACCAGCTTCCCAAGGATCTTAAGAATCTACGGTTTTGTGAGGCAGACAGATAAGTTTATAAACTTGTGGTTCTCAACCCCAGTGCTGTGAAACATTCACATGTGAACTATCAATCTTAGGTCAAGATATAAATTTATTTTTGTTATATCTGAGGATATAACCTATCACTGCTATGTCAGTCAGATGGAATTAGACTGAGAAAGTCATGAAATGTGATTTAGAGCCAGATGCCGCTTGCTTTAAGAGAATAAAACAGGTGAAGCGTAATGTCAAAAGGAGGCTATCATCGGACTTCTAGTTTACTGACATAGGAGAAATTTGCTCTGTGTACATATAAGAAGGTAGACAGATAGTAAACATTTCAAACCGCAACAGTGCTGAGGGGTATCCAGATGAAGACGGCAATAACTGTGGGTGCTTTTATGAGCACCGTGAGATATTATTATATTGGAGCAGTGATGGTGTTGTCACTATTACTGACGTTTCTAGAATTAGTCTCAAATTCTAGTATTCATAAATTAGCAGTAAAACTAAAGAAGTTGAGTATCACAAAACGGAAAATTGAAGAACGATGTGTAAATGAACAGGGTGTAATGGGAGCTCCCGGGAGAGGGACTTTCAGTACGTCTGGGAGGAGAACTTCCTTAGGGGTGAATAGGTACAAAGAGATGAAGCTTACAAGGACGGTGGAATAGGATTTGCCTCTGGAACTTAGGAATATTATGTTAAGTGGGTTTCCCAGTGAATGTTCCTTTATGTGTGCAAGTTTCAGGGAGCAAAATAATAATTATTCCTTTTGTGATGCAATGGTTAAGTGCTTGGCTGCTAACTGAAAGGCTGGCAGTTTGATCCCACCCAGCTGCTCCTCAGGAGCCTTGAAGATTACAACCTAGGAAACTCTATAGGACAGTTCTACTCTGTCACAGGGGGTTGCTATGAGTCAAAACTGACTTGGCAGCACCAAACAACAACACTATTTACTCTTCTTCTGCCTTCAATGAACTGGAAGTGGTTGAGCCAGAATTTGAACCCAAGTTGATCTGACCCCCATGCATGAATGATTTCCACTCTGACATGATATTTTTTCTTGATTAACATTCATGTCACACTTTCATGGCAGAAACAGATTCATGGGGAGGGGGGTGGAGGGGAGGCCTATCATTATTCCTTTTTTCTTTTTAAAAGCTGAAGTGTTAGGAATGCTTTTTGAATATCTATTTCAGCAGACAGGTGTTCCATAAAATGAAGTTTGTTTCTATTGATTTGGCAACTAGAAACCCTCAGAGAGTTTCTTCTACCCTAAAATGTGTAACAGCAACAGCTGAGGAGGCAGCAGCCTTAGGTTTGTGTTCTCGAAGCGGCAGTGTCCAGGGGAGACTGTAGTTGCTGCTTTGTGCCAGCTCATTCTTCTATTTTGAGCTCTGACACAAGTGGCAAAGGCTGTTTCTATGCCGATTTCTCACACATATGCTATCCTCTTTCCATAAAACTTCCATTGTCCTTCTGCCTGGTTTTCTATGACGATATTCCACACAGGTATAGATTTAGTCATTATACTTGTTGGTGGAGAGCCAGTCATTTTAATTGTCTTTTATCAATCCTTTACATGACTCCCTTGTCAAATGAGGCAACAAAAGTAAACCTTTCCAAGAAAACAAAAGAAATATGCATAGAAAGAAGGAAGCTCCTTTACTTCTTGGCAATTGGAGGCAAAGTATAATGCTTGAATACTCCTAAACTATCTCAGTATGAAAGGTGTAAATCAACTACCTTTACCTTCTGCCTCTTAATAGCAAAAAAAAAAAAAAAAAAAAAAAGATGAAACAGCATCTGATGGTGACATGTGATGGTATGAGAAACTGCTGCATCAGGAAATCCACTGACTTTCCAGTGTGGACTAAGCCTTGTCTCAGAGTTGGATACATGCTTGTCCCTCCCCATCTAAAAATGCTCAAGACTCTCCATTGCTCAGAACAGAGGTTTTCAAACTTTGTTCAGTCAAAAGTATCCTTTCTTCAAAAGAAATTTTAACCCATAGTCCAAGGAGTCTAAACTCATACAGAAGATAAAAAGCAAAGCTGCTCTGGTGAAATCAGGAAAAAGAATGTTGCTTGTCTCCCTTACTGTCCTCTTTTCCCAAAATGGAACTCCAAAGCTCTGCCAGAGCAGAGTTTGATAATAGATCATTATCCTTAGGTGACTCTCAAACACCTACATTGTCTGGTTCTGAACTACCTTGCCTGTATCATCTCCTGTCTATGTTCCTGATACTGCAGACACTTCAAACATCTTATGTGGAGACTTCTAGGGATCTTTATATCTTCCCGGGCCTAATGTTCAATAGTTGTTTATTAAATTAATGCACTACTGCATGATTGACAGTAAATGGACTGTGGGAGTATGTACGCGAAAAGAAGGATATGATGTGGAGCCTGCTCTCAAGGGTCAAACAATTTAGTTGACAGAAAAAAATAAGAACATGCTAAAAAAATGATGAGTAGTCAACCAAGTGGAAGCTTCTTGTTTACGAAACAAGAACAGTCAGAGAACACTTTTATGGAGGAAGGGGCGTTTGCACTTCCTCAATGGATGAGCTAGGGTTGGTTAAATATCGAGAAAGCTATTCCAGTTGGTGGAAAGAAGTGGAGGTGAGAATTAGCAATGTCTTCTTGGGGTCAGGGAAGAGAGACTGGCAGGGAAGGAAGGGCTGGCATGGGGAGGAGTTGAAAATATGCGTGGATAGATGTTACGGATTGAATTATGTCTCCCAAAAATGTTTGCTCAAGTCCTACCTCTGGTACCTGTGAACGTAGCCATATTTAGAAATAGGTCATCATGGATGTCATCAGTCAAAATAAAGTCCTTAGGGTGAACCCAAATCTCTTTACGACTGGTGTCCTTACAAGAAGAGAAGAGACACAGAGAGTCAGATAGAGGGAAGGAAGCCATGTGAAGAAGGAGACAGAGATTGGAGTTATGCTGCCACAAGTCAAGCAACGTCTGTGGTTGCCAGAAGCTGGAAGAGACAAGGGAGGCTATTCTATTAGAGCCTTCGGAGAGAGCAAGACTCTGTTAACACCTTGAATTCGGACAACAAGCCTCTTGAACTGTGAGAGAATACATTTCTGTTGTTTTAAGCAACCCAGTTTTTAGTACCTTTTTTTTTTTTTTTTTTTAAAGGGAACCCTAGGAATCTAACACAGATGTGCCAGGGCCAAACTGTGGAGAACATTGCAAATCAGGGAGCAGAGTTAGGTGTGATTTGACTTGTAATGGAGAACCATCATCTATTCTTAACTAGGAGAGTGACATGATGAAAGGGGTAAGTTAAGCTCTTGAGGAGAGAAATAAAATGATTCAAGTCACAGACTAATAAAATTAGTCTGGCAGTGTTATGCTGACGAAAGAGAGTAGCTACAAGGCGATTTTAATAATGAATGAGCTCTCTTCTTTCCTGCTCATGAAGAGATGCATATTCCTACACTCAAATTCAGAAACTCCCACATAATTTGCAGCAAATGCTGACATCAGTCCTTGTGGCCCTTCTCGTGCAGATGAAAGCAACCAAATGCTGAGCTTAAACAAGTTCATATGTTTGCAAACAAACACGTTCGAAAAAAAATTACATAAAAACTGCATTCTCACTGTTTTACAAACTCAATGACAGTGTCTTGATAAACTCTATTTTTAAATTCTATTTTTATGCTCAATTACAATTGTGGCAATTTTCTATTTTATTAGCTTCATTTTTTTTTAAAACTCACAATCATAGACGTGCTGGTTTCCGCATAAATTTCCTGACAGTTATATTCTAGCAGAGGTCAAGTGTAGTTTTATGCATTTTAAAGTAGTTAACACTTTATACCCCTCTTTCGGCTTTAGGCTTTAAATGACTTGAGGATATTCTTTCTTTGTAACACCTCATAGTGCCTAGCCCAGTGCTCTGAATATAGTGACTAGTAAGTGAATATTGTAGATCATGAAGCTCTCAGAATATATTTCTGGCAGGTGCCCCTTGTCTTTGCAAAGGTTCGTCACTTTCTTACTTAACTGCCTGTCATTTATCCTGTTTGAAGAAGGGGCAGGAGCTGCTTCTGGTTGTTTTCTTGAATTTCATGTCATCAGTGATGGATTAGCATCACCCTGTCACATCTTCTCACTCATTTTTTCCCTTCCTGTTTTGCTTTTGGGGCTCATCTGCTTCACTGCCATCTTCATTTGGGAAAGAAGACTGCAATAAAGGAACAATGGAATCAACAAGTCTGATATATGAACCAGACACGTTCTTAAAGTGCTTTACTCCAAGGGGGAATTTGCACGCAGAAATTCACATTCATTAGGCTAAAGGCAGAGCGTGTTAAGCCAGTTGCAGGTTTAATAGAGAGGTCAGAACCTTTTCTCTCTGTCATTCCAACTGAAGACATCATTAGACCTACAGTAAAATAAGAGAATGTCGCAGAATGTCAGCCTAGTCATAGTGCAACTGTTCTTTTTTCATTAGTGACTCAGCTGGTTGCTATGGCAACCCCACTCTAGTATCAGGGATACCAGGACTGATGCTTCTCTGCCTCTATTTTCAGTTAGGAGAAATTGCGTCTCTACCTCATGGGCTCCTGCTATGATATTTATATCTGGGTCATGATAATAAAGCCAGTTGGAAATATGTCTGTTGAAATTCTAGCCAGACAGAGAGCCTTCCCACTAAAAGGGAGAGTGAATATAGGATTTCTAGGTTTGATTTGAGCAGCAATTATCCTGTGGGAGGACGGGTATTCCCTATGCCCTGTCTGTTTCATGGGGGAGATTGTAGACTTCTTATGTTCTGTTCTGCACAGTCTCTAGGCTGGCTGAATGGCTGACCCCAGAAAAACTAAGCAGACAATTTTCAGTGTCCCCTCACCGACTCACCCAGCGCTCCAACTATTTAAATGCTTCCTCAGAGTGGGCTCAGTGCCACTTCATTTATTCACTCACTTATTCATTCATTAATTACCGAGTAATTACAATGAGCCAAGCATTGTGTTAAGCAGCAGGCTTCTGGTTTGTATTCTCTCCATTCACAGTCTAATGAGCCATTCACAGTCTAATTTGGGGAAAGGTCCAATTAGAAGGAAAGGAAAACGTAAATAATTGATTATAACACCGTGTTATACATGTTTTGATTGAGGTATGAGCATGTTATGGAAGTTCAGAGGGAGGAGATAGTAACTGCCTGGGCGAGTTGATAGATGCTTCCCACAGTGACTTTTAACTTGGAGTCTTAACTCTAGTTGAGTGCCTCAGTGATTCAGAGCTGGGGTTAGCCTGAAAGACTTTTGTTATAACAAAAAGTCATCTGGATGAAAGTCTGCTTGCTTTTTGTTTTGTTGTTAGTTGCTGTGGAGCAGGTTCCGACCCATGGAGACCTGATGCATAACAGAACGAAATGTTGTCTGGCCATTTTCACAAGTGCCTTCCAACCTAGGGGACCCATCTTCCAGCAATAGAGCAGACAATATTCTGTTGTTTTCTGTAGGGTTTTCATTGGTTAATTTTCAGAAGTAGATCTCCGGGTCTTTTTTTCTAGTCTGTCTTAGTCTGGAAGCTCCGCTGAAACTTGTCCACCATGGGTGACCCTGCTGGTGTTTGAAATGCCAGTGGCATAGTTTTCCATTATCACAGCAACACACAAGATACCACCACATGACAGACTGACAGACTGGTGGTGGGCTTGCTTTTTAAATGTGTGTTAATCCTCATGAACACACAATATGCCCTAGCAACCAGGATGGGGTTCTGTTTAAAAAAGGAAAAAATCTGGAAAGCAAGGAAAGTTTCAGAGAACAGTGTCTGGAATCAGAGCAGACCTGACTGAAAAAGTAGATTGGAAGATTTTGCTGTCAGTTAACCTTTTACTGGAATTGATATATTGTGAGAGGCATCCATCCATTATGTATCTGAAACAAACAAAAAGATATTGAACAAAAGTGTTCTGTGCTCCTTATGGTTGGTGGGGCTTAAAAGGATCCCGCATAGCATCTATTTCCTGTAGAACTGTTGTATTTAATCAGCCTGTGGGATTATTAAAAGCGGATCTCTCTCCAGCATATCAATCATTGTTCGGATCTAGAAACAACAGCCTAATGAAGTCATTATGTAGAATAGGGTTCTTTATGAAATGTATCATGAAACAGGACCCTTTGACTGAAGCAAAACGATAAATATAATGGCCTGGGAAAGTCCTTTCCTCCCAAATCTGTATCACTCCATAGCTCAGAAATTCAAGCCTCACCGTCTAAGATGAATGCTTTCCACAGCATGCTGACAGCAAAGAGCTCTGCCAACATGGTCAGCGAAAAGCAAGAAACAGATGCGTCACAGTATCTGCAGATCAGATGAGGACACTGATGGGCAGGCTCCAGAGGCCTCACCAGTGTCCTTAAACAGTGAGGGCAGGTTTGGAATGGGGAAGAGGCTACTTGCAAAACTGTGTTCCTTATAATCCAATTGACAATAGAATCCAGTAATTGCAGCACGACGATCACTAGCATAAGGTCATTGCATTTTATTTTTTTGAAAAGAATACATTTTTCTGTACAAGTATAAGTACAAGTATACCTTATACAAGTATAAGGTACAAAATTCAAAAAGTATCTGTCTTAGTTATCTACTGCCGCCATGACAGAAATACCAAAAGTGGATGGTTTTAACCAAGAGAAGTTTATTTCCTCACAGTCAAAGTAGGCTAAAAGTCCAAATTCAGGGCGTCAGCTCCAGGGGAAGGCTTTTTCTCTCTCTGTCGGCCTTCTCATCAATGTTCCCCTGGACTAGGAGCTTCTCAGCACAGGGACCCCAGTCCAAAGGATGCGCTCGGTTCCAGCACTGCTTTCTTGATGGTATGAGGTCCCTCTGTCTCACTGCTCACTTCTGTCTAATATATCTCAAGAGATTGCCTCAGGACACAATCCAGTCTTGTAGATCAGGTCCTGCCTTACTAACATAACTGCCACCCATCCTCCTTCATTAACATCATAGAGGCAGGTTTACAACATACAGGAAAATCACACAGTACCAGGAATCATGGCCTAGCCAAATTGATACACACATTTTTTGGGGGACATAATTCAAACCATGACACTATCCAAAGGTTGTTGTGGGATGCCATCAAGTCAATTTCAACTCATAGCGACCCCATGTGAGAGTAGAACCACTCTATAGGGTTTTCTTTGGCTGTAATCTTTATGGAAGCAGATTGCCAGGTCTTTCTCACTTGGAGCAGCTGGGTGAGTTTGAACCATCAGCCTTTTGAGCACTTAACCATTTGTGCCACGAGCGCTCTTATATCTAAAGGTAGACACAGTGAAAGAGCCCCTGATGGCACAGTGGTTAAGCACTGGGTGCTAACGGAAAGGTCAAGGGTTTGAACCCACCAGCCACTCCGCGGGAGAAAGATGTGGCAGTCTGCTTCTGTAAAGAGTACAGCTTGGAAACCCTATGGGGCAGTTTTACTCTGTCCTATAGGGTCACTGTGAGTCAGAATCGACTCGATGGCAACAGGTTTTACAGGAGACACAGTGATAAGTGTGTCTCACTCCCTGGCCAACAGTTCATCTCCTTGGAGAAAACCACTGCTACCAGTTTTTTTCTGTCTCCTTCCAGAGAATCTCATGCTTATAAATACATATAAATACTCAGAAATTTTAGAATACACCTTGATTTTTTTTCACTTAAAAATATTTCTTGAAGATCATTCCACATACCAAATGAGCTGCCCTTTTTTTTTTTTTTAATGCGCCCCGTAGTATTTCATTGAATGGTAGTTTCATAACATTTAACCAATATCTTCTGAATGGACATTGAAGGTAGTTTTCAATCTTTACATGTCACAAACATTATTGTTGTTAGACACCTTAGAGAAGATTTTAGACTCATAGTGACCCCATGTGACAGAGTAGAACTCCCTCATACAAACTTTCCTAGGCTGTAATCATTACAGGACCAGAGAGCCAGGTCTTTCTCCCAGGGAACCGCAGGGTAGGTTGGAATCACCAACCTTCTGGTTAGCAGCTGAGTTCAATGAATATCCTTGGACATGTGTCATTGCACACCTGTGCAAGCATACCTATAGTATAACTCGTAGAAGTGCAATTAATGGATGAAATAGTATGTGTACGTGTAATTTTAATAGATTTTGCAAAATTGCCTATGATTAAGGATGTATCATTTTTTACTCCCACCAAGTATGAAGGAGACTTCTTGTTTCCCCACATCCTCACTATCACAATGGGTTATCACATTTTTTGCTCAGTTGTAAGTTTAAGAGGCAAAAAATGGTAGTTTGTTGTAGTTTAATTAGCATTCCCCTTAGTATGAGTGAAATTGAGCATCTTTGTCAAACGTTAAAGAGCCTTTTCTACTGTTATTTTTACAAAATATTTGTTCATGTGATTTTGTGAATAATTTAGTAGGTTGTTGGTCTCTTATACATTTATCTCTGATATAAGTTGCAAATATTTTCCTCAGCTGTCATTTAAAATAAAAAATTTTTTTCCTCAGATTTATTTTTTGGTATAGGAAATCTTTATTTAATGATTTATAGGTTTTCTAATATGCATAAAAAGCCTTTTCAGCTCTGAAGTTCTTATATTTTTAACATTTAAGCTGTGATCTACCTAGAATTTTAGTATAAGAAGCCCAAGTAAGGCTCTAGCTTAATTTTTTTTTTTTTGCAGATGGCTCTTATGTTTTCCCAACACCAATTATTGAAAAATCCATTTCTTCCCTAATTTGAAATGCCTGATTTATCATATGCTAAATATAAGAATGTGTTTTGGTCATTTTTGATGTTTGGGTCAGTACCACTGACTTGCGTGTGTATTCATGTGCTAGGACCACACAGTTTTACCAATTGTATCTGTGCCACTTAATTACAGTACTAGTGATAACTGGAGTGGCTCCTATAAACATTTCTCCCTCAACAGTAGAGAGTGCTGGAGGGACACTGCAGGAAGAAGGGGCTTCTCTTCCTGGTTGCAGTGTGATTTTCTTCGTTTGCTTCTGCAGCAGCCAGTAGCATGCAGATCACCTTCACCAAATAGTTTACCAGGCCTGGTCTATGGTTCCCTGCCTACCTGTCTCGGCCAGTTAGCATCCCGGTAGCAGGATTTCCTGCTTTAAGTTCCCTGTCTGGCAGCCTCAGCGTGTTGGCACTCCAGTGGAAGAGTTCCTGCTTACCAGCACTGGCTGTTGATTCCCAGCCCTGCCAGCTAGACTTGCCTGCCTGCTATGAACTAGCTCTGGCTTGGGCAAACTCAGGGCCAGAGCATGGGACATCCTTACACTAAAACTTTTTTTCTTATTACCTGGAATACAAATGTAACTGTGCATCTTGTTTTTTTTAACTCCCTTAACTGAGGCATTGAGAAAGGAGTAGTTAATCCTTGAAAAGCTTTATGGTTGTTCTCCTTTGTAGGCAGGGTATAACCATAGGGGATTTGGACGTTCAAATGTGCTCCCTGATTTAATGAGAATGATGGGAACTTAGAGAAGCAGAGGCCAAGTGGCAGCACTTAAGCACCAAAGAAAAGAGAGGCAGATCTACCATAAAAGGCAGCAGGAAAGTACTGGTAACTAGAATGCTTTGGTAATTGCTAATGGATTTGGTAATCATTAATTGATCACAGTGTCCCTAGGAACAAAAGAGATGGTCAATCTTCTAGAGTATTTCTTGATTTATATAATTAAAACAAACAAAGAAAAACTCTAGCTATGGTTGTCAAAAGCCTGACTTGAGTCTCCACAGTGGAGATTCATAGCCTCTCACTTGGTTTCCAGACCTAAGTCAATTCACAAGTCCAAAACCCCTTGGTAGAAGGGGAGTCTGAACCTGAAGATTGGAAGTAGATACTATAAATCTTTCCCCAAGCCTTCCCCAAAGGACCTAGAGTGAGTGTATACTGGAGAAAAGAAATACCCATACTTTTGGGGATATTCCTAGACAATGGCTCTGCATTGACTCAAATTGCCTGAGGATCCAAAATGCCATTGTGGCTTACCAATCAAATGGAAACTTATGGTGGCATGTTAGAGATGAAGTCTTAGCTCAAGCCTGCCTCAGAGTGGACCAAGTTAGTCCAAGGACTCACCATGAGTTTATTTCCCCAGAACATGAATATATAATTGGAATAGATAATTGGCAGAATCCCCACTTTGGATCGCAGACCCTGGGGTTTCCTTTCCACTCGTATCAATATAGTAAACCAAAAGTAATATTGCATCTCTGAGGAGATTGCTAACATCGAAACCACCATCAAAGACTTGAAAGAACCAGGAGAGGTAATACCTATCACATCCCCATTTTAATCACTTGTCTTTGAAGTCAGATGTATCTCGGAAAATGACTCTGGACTACCTTAAACTTAACCAGGTAGTGACCCCACTTGCAGTTGTTGTTCTAGAGGTAATATTTTTACTGGGTCAAATCAGTATGGCCCCTTGCACTTGGTATTCAGCTATTAACTTGGAAAATACCCTTAGAAATTGACAAGGACCTTCAGAAGCAGCTTGCTTTTACCTGGCATGGCAGGGTTCACCTTCATAGTTTTGTCTCAAGGCTGCATCAATTCTCCTGTTCTCTGCCATAGTATAGTCTGTATATGCTGTATGGAGTTTCTGGCAGGTACTAACAGGAGAGTCACAGTGAAGATCTCTAGGATTTTGGAGCAAATCTTCTGCAGATAACTATTCTCATTTTGAAAAATAGCTTCTGGCTTTTTACTAAAGCTTGGTAGAGAGATTGAATGCCTACACATGGGACGTTAGGTGATTATGAAGCCTGAACTTCCCATCATGAGCTGGGTATTTTCTGATCCACCTAGCCATGAGGTCGAGTGTACACAGAAGCAGTATATCATCAAGTAGAAATGTAATATAAGCAACTAAGCTTGGACAGATCCATAAAGTACAGGAAAGTTGCATGAGCAGGTGGTTCAGAATGCATTGACACTGACTGCCTTTGAACTGTCTTCTCTCTCTCGATTCATGATGGTAGCCTCCTGGATGTTCATAAACATCTGACCGAGGAAGAAACAACTCATGCTTGGTTTACATATGGGTCTGCACATTATGTTGATACTTCCCCAAAGTAGACAGCTGCAGTACTACAGTTAAATCAGGAGTAACCATGTAGGACAGTATTGAAGGAAAATCCTCCTACTGGGAAGAATTTTAGGCAGTACATTTGGTTGTCCAGTTTGTCTGTAGTAACGAGATGACTGGAAAAATGGATGTATTTACAGGCAGTTGTTAACTGTTTGGCTGGATGGTCAAAGACTTGGAAGGAATAAGATTAGACAAAAGTCTAAGGAAGAGGTATGTGGTTGGATTACAGACAGTGAAGCTATTTGTGTCCCATGTGAATGATCATTACTTCAGAAGAAGCTCTAAAGAATCAGGTGAATAAAATGACCCATTCTGTGTATGTCAGTTAGCCTCTTTCCCTGGTCACCCAGTGCTTGCTCAATAGGCCCATGAAGTAAGTGGCCATGGTGGAAGGGATGAAGGCTATGCCTGTGCTCAACAGCATGGATTTCTTCTTACTAAGGCTGACCTGACTAAAGCTATAGTTGACTGCCTAATCTGTCAACAGCAGAGACAAATACCGAGCCCTTACATGGCACCATTAAGGTTTGGTGGATGAAGCAGCAAACCACTTGGTGGCAGGTTGATTACTTTGGACCTTTTACATCATGTATGGGGCAGAAAATTATCTCCATTGCAATAGACATATATTCTGTGTATGAATTTGCCTTCTTGCACATAATGATTATGCCAACACCACCACCTGTGGACTCACAGAATGCCCTATCCACTGTCAAGTCATTTTTCATAGCATTGCTTCTGATTAAGAAATTATTTAACATCTGAGGAAGTGCAGCAATAAGCTAATGACCATAAAATTAACTGATTTTACATACCACATCACCTGGAAGTGTGGATCTCACTGAAAGGTGGAAAGTCTTACCAAAGACTTACTTATGAGATTTCTACTTACAGCCAAGATGGAGCAACAGGAACCAGGTTTACCCTCTTACATGATATAATTCAAAAGCCCAGACAAAATACATAAAACAATGGTTTTCAAGACATTGGACTTCAGATAACAAAAAAACCATGATATCTGAGAGATGAGAAATAAATGAGGTCAGCACTACAATTGCCTCAGCTTACTGCCTGAAAACAATTTCCAGGCTGTGGGGTAGGGGCAGGGAAACCAGGCAGAGTCAAGTAGTCTTTCTGAGTTGAAATATTGATCTGGAAGTCTGGGGAAGCCAAGATGACAAGAATTAGCAGGCTAGAGTGCCAAAGAAGAGAGCTACACAGAGAGAGCTTCAGAGTTCTGCAGAGGGTCCTCCTTGAATCTTTGTCTGATTACTGATCAGCAAATGCATGTGAAGAACTACCTAGGCTGGTGTCTTAGTAATCTAGTGC
Source organism: Trichechus manatus latirostris (assembly GCF_000243295.1). Taxonomy (NCBI): domain Eukaryota; kingdom Metazoa; phylum Chordata; class Mammalia; order Sirenia; family Trichechidae; genus Trichechus; species Trichechus manatus. The sequence continues at coordinate 12,265,714 of NW_004443968.1, read as the reverse complement.
TGCTATAACAGAAATACCACAAGTGGATTGCTTTAACAAGGGGAGTTTATTCTCTCACACTCCAATAGGCTAGAAGTCCAAATTCAGGGTGCCAGCTCCAGGGGAAGGCTTTCTCTCTCTGTCGGCTCTGGAGAAAGGTCTTTGTGATGCATCAGTCTTCCCTTGGTCTGGGAGCATCTAAGCACAGAAACCTCAGGTCCAAAGGATGTGCTGTGCTCCCAGAACTGCTTTCTTGGTGGTATGAGGTCCCCCGGTCTGTCTGCTGGGTCTATCTTTTATATCTCAAAAGAGATTGGCTTAAGACACTGTCTAATCTTGTAGATCTCATCAGTATAACTGCCACTAATCCATCTTATTACATCATAGTGATAGGATTTACAACAAATAGGGAAATCACATCAGATGACAAAATGATAGACAATCATACAATACTGGGAATCATGACTGGGAATCATGCCAGTTCTCTGCTGCTGCTGGTCATCTTCTGCTGCTTCTCACCATCTGCATCTTCTCTGGTGTTAACAGTTCTCCTCACTTCCTTCTGAGTCTTTTATCCATTTACAGTATCAAAACTGCTTCCACATTTAGGTATCTGTTAGAGCAGCACCCCACTCCCAGTACCAAATTCTGTCTTTGTCATCTAGTGTGGCTATAACAGAAACACTACAAGTGGATGGCTTTAACAAAGAGAATTTTATTCACTCACAGTCCAGTAGGCTAGAAGTCCGAATTCAGGGCGCCAGCTCCAGGGGAGGGCTTTCTGTTTCTGTTGGCTCTAGAAAAATGTCCTTGTGATGCATCAGTCTTCCTTTGGTCTGGGAGCATGTGAGTGCAGCAACCTCAGGTCCAAAGGATGTGCTCTGCTTCCAGCACTGCTTTCTTGATGGTATGAGGTCCTCTTGTCTCTCCGCTTGCTTCTCTCCTTTATATCTCAAAAGAGATTAGCTTAAGACACTATCTAATCTTATAGATCTCATCAATATAACTGCCACTAATCCATATTGTTACATCATAGTGATAGGATTTACAACACATAGGGAAATCACATCAGATGACAAAATGATAGAGAATCATACAATACTGGGAATCATGACCCAGCCAAGTTGACAGATATTTTTGGAGGACACAATTCAATCCATGGCAGCTGGTAAAAGAACCACCCGAAAGGATTAGAAGGAACAATCTTTGGAGCTCATATAGGGCTGTGTATAATTTGTGTTCCCAACAGCCAGAGTGGAAAACATCATAATTCATGGGGCATTGAATAGAGTACTCGGAGGAGTTTTCCCTCAGCAGTTGGGGAAAACTAACCATAGATTAAATATTGCTATGGTCCCACCTAACAAAGCTAAAAAGCAAGATATGAAAAAAATCTATCTCCAAGTAATTTAGTTGCATCCCAGGACAAAGGTCAAGGATATTTATAATTACAATAAAATATCCAGCTCCCAACAATTCACACGTCTGGAATCCAATCAGAAATTACCAGGCATACAAATAAGCAGGAAAATACAGCCCATACTTAGAAGAAAAGTCAATCAATTGAAATCAACTACAAATTGCTCAGATGATAAAATTAGTAGACAAGGACATTAAACCAGTCATTATAACTTTATTCCATATGTTTAATGAGCTAAAGAAAAATTAATATGTTAAGTAGAGATATCGAAAATATTAAAAAAACCCTCAAATTGAACTTCTAGATTTAAAAACTTCCATAACATTTTATACCTCAACATAAAGAAAACAAAAATCTGTACAACTGGAGCAATAAGGAACATCATGATAAATGAAGAAAATATTGATGTTTTCAAGGATTTCATTTTACTTGGATCCACAATCAACACCCATGGAAGCATCAGTCAAGAAATTAAATGACATATTGCCTTGAGCAAATCTGTTGCAAAAGACCTTTAAAGTATTAAAAAGCAAAGATGTCACCTTGAGGACTAAGGTGAACCTGATCCAAGCCACAGTATTTTCAATTGCCTCATATGCGTGGGTAAACTGGACAATGAATATGGAAGACTGAAGAACAACTGATGCATTTGAATTATGGTGCTGGTGAAGAATATTGAATATACCATGGTCTGCCAGAAGAATGAACAAGTCTATCTTGGAAGAAGTACAGCCAGAATACTTCTCAGCAGCAAGGATGGTGAGATTTTGTCTCACTTACTTTGGATATGTTATCAGGAGGAAACAGTACCTGGAGAAGGACATCATGCTTGGTAAAGTAGAGGATGAGCAGAAAAGAGGAAGACTCTCAATAAGGTAGATTGACACAGTGTCTGTAACAATGGGCTCAAGCATGGCAATAATTGTGAGGATAGCACAGGACTGGATAGTGTTTTGTTCAGTTGTACCTGAGGTTGCTATGCGTCAGAAGTGACTCAATGGTACCTAACAACAAGAACAACATGATGTTTTACTTTATTCTTGATATACAGTAAAAAAATACCTGAGAAGAGATTAACAGCAGATTAGACATTACAGCAGAAAAGATTAGTGAACATGAAACATGAAAAAAAGAGAGTCGGGAGAAACAAAATGAACGAATGAATGAACAAATGAACAAAAAAACAACAACAACAAAATCAGAGCATCAGTGAGCTGTGGAATAAATTTCGTGGAGCCTAATAAATGTGCAGTTAGACTCCCCAAGGGAGAGGAGACATAAAGGGGGAGAGAAAAAAAAAATTGAAGAAATTATGGTGGAAAATTTTCCAAATGCGATGCAAACTATAAACCCAGATCCAAGAAAGTCAATGAATCCCAAGCACGAAAAACATGAAGAAAGGTACGCCAAGTCAGATAATAATCAAATTACTTAAAACCACTGATTAAGAGAAAATCTTAAAATCTGCCAGAGGGAGAAAAAAAGACACATTAAATATAGAGGAACAGAGAAAGAATGACAGTTTTTCAATAGAAAGAATGTAAGCCAGTAGACAATGGAGCAACTTCTTCAGAGTACTGAGAGAAATAAAATTTTCAACTAGGATTCTAATAGGAAAAATATTTAGAAAATGGTGAGGCTTCTAGTTTTAGCTACAACATGTAAAGAGCTTGGAAATCATCACCCTCATCCTTATAACAAGAAAAAAAAAACTGAAAAATAATAACATTTCTTAGGCCTATCAGAGAATTGAGGTACCAAGGGAAACTGTCAGCTCAAAATCTGGAGAGACAGATGAATACAGAGAATTACAGCCAAGATCAGTTTACCTGTAGCAGAAGCCATTGGAGACACAAACTGATTGGAACACTTACTTACATGGTAATTTAGAGGAATTGCTAGAGGCTGAGTGTGGATTAGCTTGAAAGTGAGAAATTTTTGGAGGCTCAGTCTTAAGTGGACCTCTACACGTTTACAGATTTTTACCTCCAAGAGCCCCAAAATGCTCTCAAGATAAAGATCTGAGAAAAATTCCCTCATGTTTCAGTCAGGAGGAAAGAAAAAGTAACCATTGTGAAATAAGCCCCGAGGATTCTCCATAACAAAGACTTGCTCTTGAGGGTAAACATTATACAGACTTCCTTGTTTCTGTTGTGTGGCTTGTTGTTGCTGTTGTCTGCCCAGTCAATTCTGACTCATAGTGACCCCATATGACAGATTAGAACTGTCCCATAGAGTTTCTAAGGCTGTAGTCTTTATGGGAGCAGATTGCCAGGTCTTTTTTACCATGGAGCTGCTGGGTGGGTTTGAACCACCAGCCTTTCGGTTAGCAGCCAAGCATTTAACCATTGCACCACAGACTTTACCAGAACCTTATCTATCTGGGGATAGTGTAATCAGCCACCTCCAGCTCCCTCCCGTCTTGCTGTTTCATCTAAGAAGAAGAAAACAAAAGGCTAAGAAATAGATCTGAAGGCACATCCAAGAGACTCAGACCGGCTAAAAGACTGAAATTTAATCATAAGATTATAGAATTCTTCTCCTCCCCCACTCCTTACCACCATATCAACGGGGCTCCAGTATAATAACAGTGGATTACATCTGAATGAACTGCAAGACACAAACTCTATTTAAGAAGGTGTTCTTAGGGAAACCCAAAGACAACAGAGAGGGAAAAAAAGACACTAGAGGAAACTGAAAAAAATTAACTCTAAAATGGATTATTGGCCTAAATGTAAAATGAAAAACTATAAAGCTTCTAGAAAATTACATAGGAGAAAATAAGTTTTTAGATACAGTACCAAAGTCATGATCCATGAAAGAAAAAATTGCTAAGTTGAGTTTTGTTAAAATTTAAAACTTCTATATCTACAGCAAATAGTAAACACGGCCCAGCTCCTAGTCATATTAACATAAAACCTCACACTAATAGCCTATTTGCCTCGGTTTCTGTTACACAATACATTATGGATAACTCTTACCAAAAATTGCAAGGTATGCTAAAATGCAAGAAAAAACAATCTGAAGAGAAGAAGCAAGCATCAGAACCAGACTCATATATGACAGAGATTTTGGAATTATCAAACCTGGAATTTAACATGGCTATGTTAAGTGTGCTAATGAAAAAAGTAGACAACATGAAAGAATAGGTGGATAATATAAGCAGAGAGATGGATACTCTAAGAAAAAATCAAAAGGAAATGCTAGAAATAAAATTCTGTAACAGAAATAAAGAATGCCTTTAACGGCCTCATCAGTAGATTTGACACATGTGAATAAACTACCTGCAAGAAAAGAAATCACAACAATTAGGGCAAAAATTAATAAAATTGAAAACAGGAAAACAAAAGTGAAGATGAATAAAACCAAGAGCTGATCAGTACAACTGATAAGTCAGACTTATCAATTAGCCAGGCTAACCAAAAAATAAATAAGACAGACAAACATTATTAATACTAAAATGAAAGAGGGGTTATCACTACTAATTCCATGGAAATTAAAAAGATAAATAAATATTATGAACAACTTTATGCCCACAAATATGATAACTTAGATAAAATAGATCAATTCCTTGAAAGAAATAAACTACCAAAATTCACCCAAAGAGAAATAGATAATCAGAATAAGCCTATAATTATTAAAGAACTTGATCAGTAATTAGTAATCTTCCAGAAAAGAAAGAACCAGGCCCAGATGGTTTAATTGGTGAATTCTACCAAATGCTTATGGAATAAATGATACCAATTCTTTACAATCTCTTCCAGAACATAGAAGCAAAGGTAACACTTCTTAACTCCTTCTATAAAGCCAGTGTTACCATAATGCCAAAACTAGATAAAGACATTAAAAGAAAGGAAAACTACAGATCAATATCTTTTTAAACATAGATGCAAAAATCCTCAACAAAATATTAATTTGAATCCAACAATATATAAAAAGAATTATTCACCATGATCAAGCACGTCAGGTATGCGAGGCTAGTTCAACATTCAAAAATTAATTAATGAAGTCCACCACATCAACAGACTAAAGAAGAAAAAAAAAATGATTATACAAATTGATGAAAAAAAAGTATTTGACAAAATCCAACATCCATTCATGATAAAAACTCTCAGCAAACTAGGAATAGAGGGGGACTCCTTCAACTTGATAAAGAGCACCTACAAAATTCTAGAGGTAACAGCATACTTAATGGTGACAAACTGTATACATTCTCTCTAACACTGGGAACAAGGCAAGAATGGCCCCTCTCATCAGTTCTATTCAACATCATACTGGGAATTCTAGCTAGTGCAACAATACAAGAAAAAAAAGTATGCAGATTGGGAAGGGAGAAATAAAACTATCTTTGTTGATAGATGGCATGATTGTCTATGTAGAAAAATGCCAACCAATTGACAAAATTACTCTTGGAACTAATAAGTGATTACAACAAAGTAGGAGGATACAAGATTAATATATAGAAGTCAATTGCTTTCCTTTATGCCAGCAATGTACAATTGGAATTTGAAATTAAAAACGCAAGACCATTTACATTAGCATCCCAAAAGTGGAATACTTAGGTATAAATCTAACAAAATATGTACAGATTCCATATGCAGAAAGTTACAAAACTCTGATGAAAAATATCAAAGAAGATCTAAATAAATGTAGAATATTCTATGCTCATGGATTAGAATACTCAATATTGTTAAGATGTCAGTTCTTTCCAGCTTAATTTATAGATTAAATGCAATCCCAAACAACAGGCCAGCATGCTGTTTTGAGAATACTGACAAACTAATTCTAAACTTTATATGGAAAGGCAAAAATGAAACAAAACAAAACAGAATAGCCAACACAATACTGAATAAGAAGAACAAAGTTGGAGGACTCGCATTACACAACTTCAAGATTTACTGGAAAGCTACAGTGGTCAAGACAGTGTGGTATTGCATAAAGAATAGAAATATAGCTCAATGGAACAAAATAGAAAGTACAGAAAAAGGCCCCTACAAACATAGTAACTGATTTTAGACAAAGGAGCATCGTAATTCAATGGAGAAAGGATAAACTTTTCAACAAATGAAGCTGGACAGAATAGGTGTCCATATGCAAAAAAACGAGTCTACACATAGGCTTTTCCACCTTTGACAAAATTAACTCAAAATGGATCATAGACCTAAATGTAAAATGAAGAACCATAAAACTTCTAGAAAATAACATCGGAGAAAATAAGTTTTTAGATAAAGTAGCAAAGTCATGATCCATGAAGGAAAAAATTGCTAAACTGAGCTTTGTTACAATGAAAAACTTATATCCTATAACAGAAACTGTTAAGAGAATAACAAGACAAAGCACAAACTGGGAGGGAATATTTGCAAAACAAGTAGCTGATAAAGGACTTACATCCAAAATATACAAGGAATTCTTAAAGCTCAACAGTAAGAAATCAAACAACCTAATTGAAAAATGGACAAAAAACTGGATACCTCACCAAAGAAGATAACATACAAATGCAAATAAGCATGTGAAAAGATACTCAACATTATTTGTCATTAGGGAATTTCAAATTAAATCAACAAGATACCACTACACAGCTATGAGAATGGCTAAAAACAAAACAAAACAACCTGACAATACAAAATTCTGGCAAGTATGAAGAAAAACAGGTATTCTCATTCATTGTTGGTGGAAATGCAAAATGGTACAGACACTTTGGAAGACATTTTGGCAGTTTCTCACAAACTAAAACATAGTCTTAACATACAATTCAGCAATCACGCTTCTAGGCATTTATCCAACTTACAAAAAAAAACTTACATCTACGCAAAAACCTACACACAAATGTTTATAGAAGCTTTATTCATAATTGTCAAAAGTTAGAAGCAACCAAGATCTACTTCAAAAGGTGAATGAATAAACAAACTACGGTACATCCATAAAATGAAATATTATTAGTGGAGAAACTCTGTGATTGTTCTCCTCCAAATCTATAACCCTAATCCAATCATGAAAAAACATCATACAAATGCCAAAAGTGGGGCATCCTACAATATACCTCTCCACAAGGAAAGTCTGAGAAACTATCACAGAACAGAGGAGCCTAAGGAGATATGACATTTCAATGTCATGTGGTATCCTGGATGGGATACTGTAGCAGAAAAAGCATATTGATAAAAATTAAGGCAATCTGAGTAAATTATGTACTTCAGTTAATAATAATGAACAGTATTGGTTTATTAATTCTAACAAATGTGCCATGCTAATGTAAGATGCTGTGTGTGAGAGAGAGTGAGAGGGAGAGAGGTATATAGAAATTTTTGTACTATCTGCTCATTTTTTCTGTAAATCTAAAACTGTTAAAAAATAAAGTCTATTATTAAAAAAATACTGAGAGAAGAAAAAAAGGTGAAATAAATACTTTTTCTGACATGTAAAATCTGAGATTCATCAACACCAAACATGAACTACAAGAAATGTAGTACCTTTAAAGGCAGAAAGGCAGAAAAGAAAATGATACCAGATGGATATCTGGACCCACACCAAGGAATGAAGAGCACCAGAAACCATAAGTACGTTGATCGACTTTCTCTCTTATTATTTAAATATATTTAAAAATATCATTAACTAATTAAGGCAAAAATTAACATCAGTGTATTGTGGGATTTATAGTATGAATGTATACATACTGTATGTATAGTATGTATATGTAAATTGTATGGTATCAATAGGGAAGTATACCATTTTGTTTCTTATACTATATGTATTTGAAGGTATGCTGTGATAACATAAAAACATATACTATAAATCCTAAAACAACTATTAAAATAACAAACAAAAAGTCTTGGTTAGTAATCCAACAAAGAAGATAAAACAAAATAATAAAAATATTCAATCCAAGAAAAGGCAAAAAAAAAAAAAAAAAAAAAAACAGGGAAAAAGGAACAAAGAACAGATGGGCCAAACAAGAAACAATTAATAAGAGGATATATTTAAATCCAACTATAGCAATATTCACATTAAATGTAAATGGTATAAATACACCAATTAAAGGCAGAGATTGTCAGACTCGGTAAAAAAGGAAGACCAAATCACATGTTGTCCACAAGAAATTCACTATTAATATAAAGACATAAGTAGGTTAAGAGTAAAAGGGTGGAAAATTATATTCACATGATGCTACTCAAAATAAAGCTTGGATGTCTATATTAATATTAAAATAGATTTCAGAGCAAAGAATATTACCAGGGATAAAGAATACTGCCATTATGATAAAGAATATTATCATAATTATAAGGACGCAGAATTATCAAGAGATATAATCTAAACATTTATGTTAATAATAGAGTACAAGCTGCCACCATCCCAGTTTTTCACTTTTAAACAATAGGCATAATGTAAGAATTGCACTGCCCATTAAAATAGCCTTTAAGTGTGTTATTGGGAGACTTTGACCCTCAGGTTTTGCTGGTTTTCTCAGCCAATACATCACTCAATTTTGAGCACCAGGATTCAGTAATGCTGAATTAGTAAAAGGGTGCTATTTTGACATTTGGAGTCCCTGGGTGGAAGAGACGGTTAAGCAATTTGATACTAACCTAAAGCTTAGAGGTTTGAACCCACCCAGAAGTGCCTCTGGAGAAAGGCCTAACAATCTACTTCCAAAAAAATCAGTCACCGAAAATCCCATGGAGTGCAGTTTTACTCTACACACAGGAGGTTGCCATGATTTGGAATTGACTCTATGGCAATTGGTATGTTTTCTTTTTCTTTTTTTTGCTATTTTGACAGTTGCTGCGACTCTCTTCATATACATTTTTTTATGAGAAAATAAAAAGAAGAAAACACATAGCCTGGATTTGTTTTAACTGCAAATGTTAGTCTTTGTTAGGGCTGGTCTAGTAGCATCATTATAAGGAACATTTTGTTCTCCTTTTCACATAAAATTCAGAGTGTAGGTAGCACAATGTGGTGTCAACATATTGACCAAATACAAAGAGCTTCCTCTTAGGGTGACACAACAGCAGTAAAATAATTAAAAACAAGACCTCTATGAGTCATTTGATGTTGATCTTTCATCTTTACTTCCTGAGAATTTTTACTTTTTTTATTGTACTATAGATGAAGGTTTACAGAACAAATAGTTTCTCATTAAACAATCAGTACACATACTGTTTTATGACATTGGTTAACAACCCCATGACATGTCAACACTGTCCCTTCTCAACCTTGGAGGACTTTTTTTTCTGGTGAAATATACATAGACAAAGTTACGCCATTTCAAAACTTTCTACATGTACAATTCAGTGATATCGATTACATTCTTCCAGTTGTGCTGCTATTCTCACTATCCTTTTCCAAATTATTCCATCACCATTATCTTCAACTCACTGCCCGCTAGGCTTCCCATCAAACCTTTTGAGTTGCTGTTGTAAATTTGATCTCACATAGATAATCCTCTTTTTTTTTGTACCTTAGATGAAGGTTTACAGAACAAATAGTTTCTCATTAAACAGTTAGTACACACATTGCCCTATGACGACAGTTAACAACCCCACGACATGTCAACACTGTCCCTTGTCAACCTTGGGTTCCCTATCACCAGTTTTCTTGTCCCCTCCTGCCTGCTAGTCCTTGTCCCTGGACTGCTGTGCCTCATTAGTCTCGTTTGGTTTTATGAGGCTGTCCAATCCCTGGCTGAACGGTGAACCTCGGGAGTGAATTCACCACTGAGCTAAAAGGGTGTCTGGGGGCCATACTCTCAGGGTTTCTCCAGTCTATCAGACCAGTAAATCTGGTCTTTTTTTGTGAGTTAGAATTTTGTTCTATATCCTTTTCCAGCTCTGTCCAGAACCCTCTGTTGTGATTCCGGTCAGAGCAGTCAGTGATGGTAGCCGGGCACCATCTAGCTGTACTGGACT
>NW_004443968.1:12239021-12249944 GCF_000243295.1 Trichechus manatus latirostris | reverse complement strand
TGGTGTTTTATTTTGGACCCCTACTGGAACCATCCTGTCCTGTTTTTGTAAATGTTTTGATATTGTCTGCTGTCTTCGGGGCATTCGGTAGTTATTTTCCTCATTTATTGATTGTAGATTTGATTGTTTCATCCTGCTTTTTTGTTTTGTTTGGTTATGTCTGAGCAGGCAGGCTGTGCGTTCTTTATTGTTTGCTCATCTGTGGGCCTGAAACTTCACCTCCTTCTCCAATGGGCAGGATCAGTCACTCTGGTATGTTACAGCACAGCAGGTACAGCTGAAGGGGAGTTGCTGGGATGGGTTGTTTGTGGCACGTACTAGGGCTGACAGTGCGGATTGGGAATCAGTGTAGGGCAGGTTCCAGTATGCCGTGTCTGTGCTTCTTGGGAGTGTGATGTTCAGTCCCAGTGCAGGTAGGCAGGAAGGAAGGGATAGATTGTGATGTGTGGAGCTAAGATGGGTATGGGAAAGAGGAGAGAGAGGAAGAGGAAAAGGGCAAAAAACATACACACAAACAAAAAAGAGTGCTAAGGAAGTTTGCTATCAGAGTGGAGAGATGAGAGACTGAGAAATGGAGAAAAACAAAAATAAAAAAAAAAGAAAAAGCATAAAAGAAAAAAATGAATAAATCAACAAAGTGATAATGAAGAAAGACAAAAAGGGAATAAGAGAGAAGAAAACAAAACAAAGAAACAAACAAAAAAAAAAAAAACAAGAAAAAAAGAAATGCCCCCAAGGAAGTCCCTGTGCTTCTGCGCAGAGTAAGGGAGTAGCTTCCAAGCCGCTCAGTACTGCCCGGCTAGAAGGGGCTCCCAAGCTGAGAAAGAAAAGGAAAACAAACAAACAAATCAAAACTGAAGAAATCAGAGCAAACAAACAAACAAAAGCCCCAGGGTCCCACCAGCATGGTGGCACAGGCTGGAAAGCAGTTTCACAGTCGAGCGGTGTTTCGCAGCCGTTCAGGAAAAAACAAAGATGGCACACGGAGCCAGGTATTTGACAAAAAGGAGGAGGAGGTGGTGAGAGGTAAGGAAGAAATCTAAAGAAGCGGAAAAAAGCAACACCAGCAGCTAACAAATGGCACTTAGGGGGCTGGCCAGTGCAGGCGGGTGGAATCCAAGTGACCAGGGTGAAGCCAGTGCTTCCCTGCCAAGAGACAATGGGCGCAGGAAGCAGAGGAGGCCGAGTGGGGGTGTAGAAGGGTGGGGGGTGAGAGAGTGTATATCACTGGTTGTTCTGTCTCCTGCTGAAACCTCCGTGAAGCTGCTTTCTCGTACCTCCTGTTTGCTGATCTCTGATAGGAGTTCAAGATGGCGGATCAGTGGTGCGGTAGCTGATAAGGGATCTCTGCATGTATCTCTCCTTGCTCTCTGTTCTTGGTCAGTTTCTTATTCCATTCGGTGCTTGGCTGAGTTCTTTATCTCTTCATTTGATGCTTAGGGTTTCAGGATTGAGGTGTGACTCTGTTTGACTTAGTCTTTTGGATCTTTGCTGTGGAGGGATGGCATGGTGCTTCTGACTATAGTGCCAAGTTGCCTGGAAGTCCCCTGAGAATTTTTTAAAGTCCCAAATTGTACAGGTGTAGTCATCTGGTATTTCTACATTCAATGATGTAGTACAGAGACAGTATTTCAAGGCCATTCCTTTTCTGGCCAGAGGAGCATGTTAGCTGAAGAGGGTAAGGGAGGTTTTATGCATGGTTGATAATCCAGTGTTTCAATAATACATCTTTTTTTACTTTTTATTTCAAAAGGTCCATGTTGCAAAAATGTAGCATTGAGGTAAGTCTGGGATCATTTTATAGCTATTTGAATATCTATTATTTTTTCCTCCTGATTCTATTATCAGTTCAGAAATTCAAGAGATATTCCAAAGGTTGATGAAAATTTTCTCTGCATTTTAGATAATTGGTCATATACTTTGCCAGCCTATTGTTTGTTGTTATTAATCTATATGCTTCTAAATGTTTTTCAAAGAAAGTAAGCTTTCCAAAAGATTTTCCAAACATTACCTCATTTCCTAATAGTTGTAGGAGAGGAGGATTGTCCTTTTAAAAATAGGCATGATATAAGGATTACATCCTTTCATTCTTAGGTAGTTTCATATCTGTATCAATTACCATTAATTTACCACTTTTCCTAAATGCTTAAAATTAACTGCTACTTGTATCAAAGAGTCATTCCAAGAACCTGACACTGTTCTTGATAACCTACATGATGGGCTGAAAGAAGCTACTCACTGGAAGACTTAAGGGACACCAGGTAACTCTGGTTTGCTGACTAACCACTGTTTACCTTGTACATAGGTTGTATGATCTGACTGGACTTTTCCAATGGGTGAGGGAGGTAACAGACAGAATCTGTCCACTAACTGGGAGATAAGGTTGGAGTAGAATCTTCTATAGGGAGATATTTTAGGGAAAGCTCTGAGATGATCAGTGTAAACATAAAGGAAACTTTTGTTACATGAAATGCAATATAATCTTCTCTTCTCAAAAACATCATTGGAAATATACATTAGACATCACCAGTTTTGGTGGAGGAAATTTGCTGAGACTGGCCTTAGGGAGACAGCAGCATGGCCCAAGGGCCTCAGTGACACTGAGGAGATAGTAGTACCTCCAAAACAAGAGAAGAGAAAGTTATTCACCCTTTGCTGCTCCTCTTTCATTTTTCCTGTTGCTTCCAAGGATTGCAGATTGTCTATAGGTAACATGGATGAAATAGAAATGAGATGAGGTTTACCTCTTTGGAAAGGATATGATGAGTCATTTGCCATGAGAATTGAAAAAATAAGGATTCTTTATTTTTTCCCCTTCCTGTGTTGCTCACTGAAATATAACAATTGAAGAGTTTTAATAACAAGTTCTCATCTCAAGGCCATCAGTGGCTCATCATACATGCATGTGTCTCCATCTATACAAATTAGATGACTTTTAAAAAAAACTATAGTACAACTGAAGGGGAACAGAGAGTACTTGGAAAACTTCAATGGGGGCATGATGGCTTATATACTATTTTAACTAGAGGAAAGTATATTTAGACATTTTTACAAAATCTACTGAAAGTTTTATATTTTTCAGTAAAGAAGCCAAAGAGCATCCATTTTTAAACTCAGTTCTGAGTTAAAAGAGCCCTGGGGAGAAGTGAAGATGGTAACTGAGTTGGATTAAGGGTGTATAGAACAGAGCTCAGGAAGTGTGGGCTTCAATCTGGCACGAAGCCACAAAACCAGTAGGAGGAGCTCATATATTCTAGCCACTATTTTGAAAGCTTTCCTTTCTTGAAATCAGCCTTCATCCTTTAGTCATATTTTTATCCCCCCATGAGCTCCCATCCAAGCCCCATATCTGACTTAAATGTACAGTTGTTATTGTGAGGTGCCATAGAATCAGTTCCAACAGAATGAAACACTGCCTGGTCCTGTGCCATCCTCACAATCATTGTTATGCTTGAGCCCATTGTTGCAGCCACTGTGTCAATTCATCTCATTGCGAGTCTTCCTCTTTTTCGCTGACCCTCTACTGTACCAAGCATGATGTCCTTCTCCAGGAGCTGATCTCTCCTGATAATGTGTCTGTCATGGATTGAATTGTGTCCCCCAAAAAATATCTGTCAACTTGGCTGGGTCATGATTCCCAGTATTGTATGACTGTGTAATCTGATGTGATTTCCTTATGTGTTGTAAACTCTATCACTATGATGAGGTTATATGTAATCTTATGTGTTGTAAATTCTGTCACTGTAATGAGGTTATACTGATGAGGTTTACAAGATTAGATAGTGTCTTAATCTAATCTCTTTTGAGATATAAAAGAGAGAAGCAAGCAGAGACACATGGGAATCTCATACTACCAAGAAGACAGTGCCAGGAGCAGAGTGCATTCTTTGGACCTGAGTTTCCTGCGCAGAGAAGCTCCCAGACCAAGGGAAGATTGATGACATGGACCTTCCTACAGAGCTGACACAGAAAGTGTTCCCCTGGAGCTGACGCCCTGAATTTGGACTTGTAGCCTACTGGACTGTGAGACAATAACTTCTGTTTGTTAAAGCCATCCACTCATGGTATCTCTGTTAGAGCAGCACTAGATGACTAAGACAGTGTCGAAAGTATGTGAGATGTAGTCTTGCCATCTATGCTTCTAAGGAGCATTCTGGTTGTACTTCTTCCAAGACAGATTTGTTCATTCTTTTGGCAGTCCATGGTATATTCCATATTCTTCACCAACACCACAATTCAAAGGCTTCAATTCTTCTTTGGTCTTCCTTGTTCATGGTCCAGCTTTTGCATACATATGAGGTAATTGAAAACATGGCATCGGTCAGGTGCGCCTTAGTCTTCAAGGTGACATCTTTGCTTTTCAACACTTTAAAGAGGTCTTTTGCAGCAGATTTGCCCAATGCAAAGCGTCTTTTGATATCTTGACTGCTCTTTCCATGGGTGTTGATTGTGGATACAAGTAAAATGAAATCCTTAACAACTACAATCTTCTCTCCACTTGTCATGATGTTGCTTACTGGTCCATTTGTGAGGGTTTTTGTTTTCTTTATGTTGAGGTGTAATCCATACGGAAGGCTGTGGTCTTTGATCTTCATCAGTAAGTGCTTCCAGTCCTCTTCACTTTCAGCAAGCAAGGTTGTGTCATCTGCATAACAGAGGTTGATAATGAGTCTTCCTCCTAATTCTGATGCCATGTTTTTCTTTATATAGTCCAGTTTCTTGGATTATTTGCTTAGTATACAGATTGAATAGCTATGGTGAAAGGATACAACCCTGATGAACACGTTTCCTGACTTTAAACTATGAAGTATCCCCTTGTTCTGTCCGAACGACTGCCTCTTTATCTATGTACAAATTCCTCATGAGCACAATCAAGTATTTTGAAATTCCCATTCTTTGCAATGTTATCCATAATTTGTAATGATCCACACAGTCTAATGCCTTTACATAGTCAACAAAACACAAATAAACATCTTTCTGGTATTCTCTGCTTACAGCCAGGATCCATCTGACATCAGCAGTGATATCCCTGGTTCCACATCCTCTTCTGAATCCAGCTTGAATTTCTGGCAGTTCCCTGTTGATATACTGCTGCAGCTACTTTTGAATGATCTTCAGCAAAATTTTACTTGAGTGTGATATTAATGATATTGTTCAATAATTTCCCCATTCTATTGAATCACCTTTCTTGGGAATAGGCATAAATATGGATCTCTTCCAGTTGGTTGGCCAGGTAGCTGTCTTCCAAATTTCTTGGCATAGACGAGTGAGTGCTTCCAGTGCTGCATCCATTTGTTGAAACATCTCAGTTGGTTTTCTATCAGTTCCTGGAGCCTTGTTTTTTCGTCAATGCCTTCAGTGCAGTTTGGACTTCTTCCTTCAGTACCATCAGTTCCTGATTATATGCTACCTCCTGAAATGGTTGAATGACAACCACTTCTTTTTAGTATAATGACTCTGAGTATTCCTTCCATCTTCTTTTTATGCTTCCTGAGTCATTTAATATTTTTCCTTCAATATTACAACTCGAGGCTTGAATTTTTTCTTCAGTTATTTCAGCTTGAGAAATGCCGAGCATGTTCTTCCCTTTTGGTTTTCTATCTCCAGGTCTTTACACATGGCATTATATATAATACTTTACTTTGTCTTCTTGAGCATCCCTTTGAAATCTTCTGTTCAGCTCTTTTACTTCATCATTTCTTCCTTTTGCTTTAGCTATTCTATATTCAAGAGCAACTTTCAGAGTTTCTTTTGACATCCATTTTGGTCTTCTTTCTTTCCTCTTTTTAATGATGTTTTGCTTTCTTCATGTATGATGTCCTTGATGTCATTCCACTACTCGTCTATCTTCAGTCATTAACGTTCAACGTGTCAAATCTATTCATGAGATGGTCTCTAAATTCAGGTGGGATATACTCAAGGTCGTACTTTGGCTCTTGTGGACTTTTTCTAATTTTCTTCAGTTTCAACTTGAACTTACATATGAGCAATTGATGATCTGTTCTAAAGTCAGCCCCCGGTCTTATTCTGACTGATGATATTGAGCTTTTCCAACATGTCTTTCCACAGATGTAGTTGATTTGGTTTTTATGTATTCCACCTGGTGAGGTTCACAGTTCACGTGTATAGTCACCACTTACGTTGGTGAAAAAAAGGTATTTGCAATGAATAAGTCCTTGGTCTTGCAAAATTCTATCATGCCATCTCATACGTCATTTCTCTCACCAAGGCCATATTTTCCAACTACCAATCCTTCTTCTTTAACTTTCGCATTCCAATCACCAGCAATTATCAATGCATCCTGATGGCATTTCGATCAATTTCAGACTGCAGAAGTTGGTAAAAATCTTCAATTTCTTCATCTTTGGCCTTAGTGATTGGTGCATAAATTAGAATAATAGTTGTATTAACTGGTCTTCCTTGTAGACGTATGGATATTATTCTATCACTGACAGCATTGTACTTCAGGATAGATCTTGAAATGTTCATTTTGATGATGAATGCAAAACCATTCCTCTTCAAGTTGTTTCCAGCATATCAAGTTGTCATTTCCGACATAGTAGACCATATGATTGTCTGATTCAAAATGGTCAATACCAGTCCCTTTCAGCTCACTAATGCCTAGGATATCAATGTTCATGTGTTCCATTTCATTTTTGATTATTTCCAATTCTCGTAGATTCATACTTGGTACATTCCACATTCCGATTATTAATGGATGTTTGCAGCTGTTTCTTCTCATTGTGAGTCATCCCACATCAGCAAATGAAGGTCTGGAAAGCTTGACTCCATCCATGTCATTAAGGTCGACTCTACTTTGAGGAGACAGCTGTTGCCCAGTCGTATTTTGAGTGTCTTCCAACCTGAAAGGCTCATCTTCCAGCACTATATCAGACAATGTTCTACTGCTATTCATAAGGTTTTCACTGGCTAATTCTTTTTAGAAGTAGACCGCCAGGTCCTTCTTCCTATTATGTCTTAGTCTGGAAGCTCAGCTGAAACCTGTCCACCATGGGTGATCCTGCTGGCATTTGAATACCGGCATCATAGCTTTCAGCATCACAGCAACACACAAACCCCCATGGTATAACAAAATGACAGACACATGGGGGGAAATGTATAGTAGGCCACTACATTATACTTTTACTCACTTCCCCTTTCTAAATAGCATGTTTATATAGTTACAAATATTTCTACTTCAAAAGATAAGACCTTTACTAATCCAGCTATTAAGGAAGTGAGGCATTTTCTGTGGCATTGTCCCAAATTATTATTAGCATCTCATAGCCCTCATAATGTTGTACAGATTTGACATTACAATTCAATGAAGGATTACTTTGAGATATGTGATGGATAAAGAGAAATAAAAATTTATTATCATTCCTGAAATCCATGATTTTTTCCTCAAATGTCATTCTTCTATATGTGTGCCTTACTTTCCTCCTTTCCATTTCCATAATTACCTCGCGCTCCTCAGTATCTATTCATTTTTTAATCCACTTCAATATGTCTTACATCCCAATCACATACTGAAACTGCTCTTGTCACAGACACTTTGGTCTTCATGTGGTCAAATCCAATAGACACATCTATAACCTCATTTATTCAACCTCTCACAGGCACTGGATCTATATAGGCCACCCCCACTTTTTTAACTACCTTAAATATTTAACATATGGTTAAAAGGTTAAAAAGTACCAAAAGGCCTATAATAGAAACAACAGTCCCTGGTTTAGCAAATAAAAATACAAGACATCTATTTTTTAGTGTAAGTATATCCCATGCAATATTTGGGATATTCTTACACTAAAGAATTATTTGTTGTTTAAATTCGAATCTAACTAGATGAACTGTATTTTATCTGGCAGCCCATGCCACCATGTCCTATGCCCTGTCCTGATCCCCAGAGACAATAATTTCTAACTTTTGAAAGTTATTCCTTCCGGTAGATAGCTCCATATTTCTAAATAATGTAACAAAAATTTCCTGCTTTTCTGACATTATCTATTTGCTTCTGAAATGATAAATGAGGATTTAGCTCCCTTACATCATTCCTATTCCTCCGTTCCCCATTCTCACAATAGAACTATATATTCTATGTTCATTGCTGTTACCTTATAATATTTAGTAAAATACCAACACTTCCAAATTCTCATTCCATTGACTGTAGGTAGTATATTTGACTTCTTATATGGTGAGGCAGTTAGTGCTCCTGTCTTTCCCTTTATCTCTCCTTCCTCCTTTTGCCTCCCACTTTCTGCCTTATGTACTTTCTCCATTGCATTGACACAGTTGATATCATTTATCATCTGTTGTGTCACAACAATTAGGTCTGTAAGTTGATTCTAAAAATTGCAAACCAATAAAGTGCTTACATTATTGTAACTTTGTAAATATTGTTCACTGAAGAGCCAGCAATTCTTATGATTACATTTTATTTATCTTTTTTTTCTTGCAACTTCTAGTTGCTTTTTTGTCATGCATTGTTTGCAAGAAGTATGTCCTCACGTTTTCCAACTCTTCACTCATCTACATCAGTAATTCCAAACAGTTTGCCTCAGGACACTTTGACATTCTTAAAAATAATTGAGGACCCCAAAGAGGTTTTTAAAAGTGATGGGCCATATCTATGTTATTTACTACATTAGAAATTAAAACTGAGAAAAATTTAAATATTTATTTATTAATCTATTTAAAAATAAGAATAGTAAAATCATTATGTGTTAACATACATCACATATCTTATAGTAGATAATTTTATTTTCCCAAACAACAAATAATTTAGCAGAAAGAGTGGCATAATTTTATATTTTTGCAAATTTCTTTAATATTTGCCTTGATAGAGACAGCTGGGCTCTTTTTTCTGCTTCTGCATTGAATCTGTTGTCATGGTTGAAGTCTGGCCTCACACAGATATGTAGGTGAAATAGAGAGCCGCGTTTAATAGCATTTTTAGATAATTGTGAATATTTTTCTTTGATACTTCACCCAAACTGGACAAGTAGCAATTTTTTAAATGTTAATTGCCATGTGGAATCTGAAATCTTATCATTGAAGTTTTCAGACTCTGTTATATTAAAACTTTATTGATCTCATACTTTGAATAGATCTTTTACCCATGTATGATTTTGTAGCATCATGCATTAGTTATTTAGAAAATGTTGGTTCAATAAGTTATGAAGATTCTCTCAGTGTTGACATTTTCAATATCAAATGATAACATTTGTTAATATCACCACAGATACCATCAAAACAGCTTTAAGTACTGAGAAGCTGTCAAGTTCATAGTGGCGGCTACAAATAGTCCAAAAATCTGATTTCTACTTGAGAGCTTCTATTTTATCATTGGCAATAAGTACTGTCAGTTGTTTTCTTTGATGCGACAAGCTCATTGTATTCTTTTGAGGGGAGATATCTACCAAAAATTCTCTGTGTTTGAATAATCATACCTTATCTATCTGTTGTTCTTTCAGGTAAAACTGGTGTTCCATGACAAACGCGGCAAGTTCATCTCACAACTCAAACAGTTACACAAGTGCTTATCCCAAGAACTCCATCATACATGGGTAAACAGAGGAAGTACTTTATGCATGCTTCTCATTTTGTCATACAGAATATTAAAGATGCATACCCAAGGGTCAAGATTAATAAAATTAATATTTTTTACTGCTTCATCAAAGACATTTTATAATTAAAACAGCATTTTGTTTTTTACTGGTGTGCATGGCAGAGAAGAATTCATGAGTTGGAATCGACTCGATGGCAACGGATTTTTTTTTTCTGGTGCCACCACATTGGTCAATGCTAAAGCACCAATAATTTTACCCACCCTTGCTTATGCACTAGCAGTGTAAATTTCAAAACAGTGAAAGAGGTATATTATGTCTTCATACGATTATGAAAATAATTTTGATCTCATGGACACCCTGAGATGTCTCAGTGTCCGTCAGGAATCCATGAAACACAATTTGAGCACAATTAAGTTAGTTCGTTCGTGGAGACTTTCCTCCAAGGACTCTCTTAACTTCCTCTCTCTGGGCTATAGTCCTGAGACTTCCCTTCATAGTTCTCCTGGGTTAGAGCTGTTATTTTCTGGACCTCATGTCATCTTTTCGTGGTTGTTTACCTCTTTGTTTTATTATTGCACAAAGAAAGTTGCATGGGAGATACATTTTCCTGAGTCCTTGCATATATAAAAGTATGTTAATTCTATTTTCATGCCATGATGGTTTAGCTAGATGTGGAATTATAGGTTGAAAATAATTTTCTCTCAGAATTTCACATTGCTCCATTGTCTTCTAGTACTCAGCATTTCTGTTGCAAAGTCTGATGAAAAAGTGGTTCTTGTTTCTTTGTAAGTTGTTTCCTCCACATCCCCATTATGGAAGAATTTTAGATATTGTTTGTATCTTGATGTTTCTAAATTTCAAAAAGATGTGCTTAGGTATGAGTCCTTTTTTCATTCATCATGATAAGCCCTCAATCCACCACCACCACCATCATCAGTTGCTGTCTAGTGAATTCTGTCTCATGGTGACCCCATGTGTGTCAGAGTAAACTGTGCTCCATAGGGTTTTCAATGGCTGATTTTTCAGAAGTAGATCGGCAGGCATTTCTTCTGAGGTACCTCTGGGTGGTCTTGAACCTGCAATATTTCAGTTAGCAGCCAAGCATGTTAAAGCTTGTATCACCCAGGGACTCCAAACACGCAGTTGCTGTTGTGTGCTGTCAGATCGATTCCAACTCATAGCAACTGTCTGGGATAGAGTAGAACTGACCCACAGGTCCTTTAAGTCTGTCATCATGGCCCGCAGTTGTTTGCAACATTTTTGTATTATTTCTTTGGTAATTTAATCTCCTGTATCATCTGTTTACTGTTTCTGGAACTTCTATTCGTCAGTTGTTGGAACCCCTTAATATATT
>NW_004443968.1:12214463-12238921 GCF_000243295.1 Trichechus manatus latirostris | reverse complement strand
AGTTCTTTATCTCTTCATTTGATGTTCTAGGGTTTCAGGATTGTTGATTCTCTGTTTGGCTTAGTTTTTCGGATCTTTGTTGTGGAGGGACGGCGTGGTGTTTCTGCCTAGAGCGCCATCTTGCCCTATTTTCTATATCTTTGACTTTCTATTCTACCTTCTGAAGAATTTTTCCATTTTGATTTGTAATTCTTCTATTTAAATTTTCATTTTGGCAGTCATCTTTTTAATATCCAAGACCTCTTTTCTGTGTTTTGATTGTTCCTATTTTCATAGCACTCTTTTCTTTTCTTACCAGGCAAATATCTCTAAAGACATGAAATATTTTTCACTTCTCCATTGCCGTTTTTACCTATTGATTTATCTTTTTGAATATTTTATTGTGTTTTAGTTGAAAGTTTACACAGCAAATTAGATTCCCATTCAACAATTCATACACAAATTTTTTCATGATGTTGGTTACAATCCTCGTAATGTGTCAGCGCTTTCACCATTTCCACCCTGCCTGCCCATTTCCAGCCATACAGTTTCCCTGCCCTGCCTACCTCCTCATCTTTGCTTTTGGATAAATGTTGACCGTTTGGTCTTGTACAGTTGATTGTTTAAAGAAACACATTCTTCACAGGTATTACTGTTTATTTTGTAGGCCAATCTATTATTTGGCTGAAAGTGACCTCCAGAGGTGGCTTTGGTTCCAGGTTAGAAGGATATCTTAAGGTGAGAGTCTCAGGGGCTCCTCTAGTCTCTGTTGGTCCAGTAATTCTGCTTTTATTTATGAATTTGAGTTTTGTTCTACATTTTTATCTCATTCTAACTGGGACCTTCCATTGTGTCCCTGATCAGAACGGTCAGTAGTGGAAGCAGAGCACCATCTAGTTCTGGTCACAGGCTAAAAGAGGCTAAGGTTCACATAGGCCATTAGTGCTGTGGACTAATTTCTTCCTTGAGTCTTTGGTTCTCTTCACTCTCCTTTGTTCCAGACGGGAAGAGACCAATAGTTGTATCTTAGATGGCTGCTCACAAGCTTTTAAGGACCCAGATGCGACTCACCAAACTAGAATGTAGAACATTATCTTTATGAAATAAGTTATGCCAGTCGATCTAGCTGTCCCACGAAACTATGGTCCTGAGCCTTCAAACCCATTAAAGCAACCCCACAAGGTGTTTGGATATGTCTAGGAAATATCCCTAACTCTGCCCTATGTGCTTGATTGTATATATGAATATATGCAGCACATGTAAAAATGTAAATACATATGCCCATAAGTACACCTATATATACACAGGCATATACTCCCATATGACTTCCCACACCCGTATAGTATATACTAGTAACCACTAGCAACCACTCACATATTTTTTGCTTGTTATTATTGTTTCAAAATTATATATGTTATAGCATTTACCATAGCTGTCCTTTATTCTTTCCTATCTCTGCGTCTTCATTTACCTTGGTCAAGTTGTGCTGACTTCCCCAGATTGTCTATTGCCTTTCCTATTACCAGAATTAACACGTGTCTACTATCTAGTAAGTGATTCCCCCTCCCTCTCCCTCTCATCCCTGGTAACCATCAAAGAACGTTGCTTTCTGTGTATCTACCTATTCTTGACTTTTTATAGAAGTGGTATTATGCAATATTCGTCCTTTTATGTTTGACTTATTTCACCCAGCATAATGTCCTCTAGATTCATCCATGTTATAAGATGTTTCACAGACTCATCATTGTTCTTTATCGTTGCGTAGTATTCCATTATACGTACGTACCACAATTTGTTTATCCATTCATCTGTTGATGGGCACTTAGGTTGTTTCCATCTTCTTGCTATTGTGAATAGTGCTGCAATGAACATGGCTGTGCATATGTTTATTTGTGTCACTACTCTTAGATCTCTAGGATATATACTTAGGAATACGATTGCTGGATCATAAGGTATTTCTATTTCTAGCTTTTTGAGGAAGCCCATACCTTCTTCCATAGTTGTCGTACCATTTTACAATCCCATCAGCAGTGGATAAGAGTTCCAGTCTCTTCACACCCTCACCAGCATTTATTGTTTTCTGTTTTTTGGATCAGTGCCATTTTTTCAGGGGTCAGATGGTATCTCATTGTAGTTTTGATTTGCACCTCTCTAATGGCTAATAATTGGAGTATATCATCATATGTTTTTTAGCCACCTGAATGTCCTCTTTGGTTAGGTGTCTGTTCATGTCCTTTGCCCCTTTTTTTGATTGGATTGTTTGCCTTTTTTTGTTGTTGAGTAGTTGAAGTTTTCTGTACATTTTAGAGATTAGACCCTTGTGAGATATATCATTACCAAAAAATTTTTCCAGGCTGGAGGTTCTCTTTTTACTCTTTTGGTAAAGGCTTTTGATACAGTCTTTTGATGAGCATAAGTATTTAATTTTTAGGTCTCAGTTATCTAGTTTATTTTCTGTTGTTCATGCATTTTTAGTTGTGTTTGATAGTGTATCTATGCCATAAATTAGGACCCCTAGCTTTGTCCCTATGTTATCTTACAAGAACTTTATAGTTTTAGTTTTAACATTTAGGTCTTTCATCCATTTTGAGTTAGTTTTTGTGTATGGTGTAAGGTATGGATCCTGTTTCAGTTTTCTGCAAATGAATATACAGTTTTGCTAGCACTGTTTGTTAATGAGACTGTCTCTTCCCCATTGAATGGACTTTGACCCTTTGTTGAAGATCAGCTGTCCGTAGATGGATTTACTTCTGGGTTCTCAATTCTGTTCTATTGTCTATGTGTCTGTTGTTGTACCAGTACCAGGCTGTTTTGATTATTGTGGCTGTATTGTAAGTTCTGAGATCAGGAAGTGTGAGGCCTCCTGCTTTGTTCTTCTTCAATATTGCTTTAGCTATTCAAGGCCTCGTTCCTTTTCATATAAAGTTGGATATTAGTTTTTCCATTTTGTTAAAGAATCTTTTTTAGGATTTGGATCAGGATTGCATTATGTCTGTAGATTGCTTTGGTTAGTATTGACCTTTTCACAAGGTTAATTCTTCCAATCCATGAACAAGGAATATTTTTCCATATGTAGGTCTCTTCTGGTTTCTTGCAGTAGTGTTTTGTAGTTTTCCTTGTATAAGTCTTTTACATCCCTTACTAGATTTCTTTCTAGGTATTTTAAGCTTTTGAGGGATATCGTAAATAGTATTACTTTCTTGATTTCCTTTTCAGAGTTCTCTTTGTTAGTGTAGAGGAACCCAACTGATTTTTGTATGTTAATCTTGTACCCTGCCACTTTGTTGAAACTTTTTATTAGTTCCAATAACTTTTTTGTGGAATCTCTGGAGTTTTCTATATACAGAGTCATGTCATCTGTGAATAGGAATAGTTCTACTTCTTCCTTACCAATTTGGATACCCTTTATTTCCCTTGCTTGTCTTATTGCTCTGGCTAAGACTTCCAGTAGAAGATTGAATAAGAGGGGTGATAATGGGTTTCCTTGACTCGTTCCTGTTCTCAAGGGGAATGCTTTAAATCTCTCTTCATTGAGAATAATGTTGGCTGTTGGTTTTGCATATATGCCCTGAATTATGTGAGGCATTTCCTTTGATTCCTGTTTTGCTCAGAGTTTTTACCCGGAAAGTGTGTTGGACTTTATCAAATGTCTTTTCTGATTGATTGAGATGATCATGTGATTCTTTTCCTTTGTTTTATTTATGTGGTGAATTACGTTGACTGATTTTCTAATGGTGAACCACCCTTGCATCCCTGGTATGATTCCACCTTATTATATTTTTGATATACTGTTGTATTCTGTTGGCTAGAATTTTTGTTGAGAATTTTTGTGTCTATATTCATGAGGGATGTTGGTGTGTAATTTTCTTTTTTTGTGGTATCTTTGCCTAGCTTTGGTATCAGGGTTATTCTGGCTTCATAGTATGAATTCAGGAGTATTCCTTCCTCTTCTATGTACTGGAATAGTTTGAGTAGAATTGGTGTCAACTCTCTGAATGTTTGGTATAATTCTCCAGTGAAGCCATCTGGGCTGGGGCATTCTTTTGTTGTTGGGAGTTTTTTTCTTTAAATGATATTGTCAATTTCTTCTTTTGTTATGAGTCTGTTTAGATTTTCTACCTCTATTTGTGTTAGTTTAGTTAGATAGCATATTTCTAGAAATTTGTCCATTTATTCTAGTTTTCAAATTTGTTGGAGTACACTTTTTCACAGTATTCTGTTATGATGTTTATCTGGTTGGTTTTGTTGTACTGTCACCCATTTCATTTCTTATTTTGGTTATTTGCATCTTCTCATTTTTTTTCCTCTGTCAATTTGGCCAGTGGTTTGTCAATTTTATTGATCTTCTCCAAGAACCAACTTCTAGCTTTGCTGATTCTAATTTATTTATTTCTGCTCTGATCTTTATTATTTCCTTTTTTTCTGGTGACCGTGGACTTCTTTTGCTGTTCCTTTTCTATTTGTTCAAGTTGTTGGGTTAAATTGTTGATTTTGGATCTTTCTTATTTTTTGATGTGTGCATTTATTGCTATAAATTTTCCTCTGAGCACTGCTTTTGCTGTGCCCCAGAGGTTTTGGTACGTTGTGTCTTCATTTTCATTTTATTCTAAGAATTTTTTAATTCCATTTTTAATTTCTTCTATGACTCAGTAGTTTTTCAGTAAGGTATTATTCAGTTTCCATGTATTTATTTTTTTTCCTTACTCTTTCTGTTATTGATTTCTAGTTTTATAGTGTTATGGTCACAGAAGATGCTTTGTATTATGTCGATGTTTTTGAATTTATTGAGAGTTCCTTTGTATCCTAGAATATAGTCTATTCTGGAGAATGATCCATGTGAGTTGAAGAAGAATGTGTACTGTGCTTCTGTTGGATGGTGTGTTCTGTATATGTCTATAAGGTTCAAGTTGGTTGAATGTGTTATTTAGATCTTCTGCATCTTTATTGAGCTTCTTTCTAGTTGTTCTGTCCATTGTCAAAAGTAGTGTGTTAGTCTCCTACTATTATTGTAGAACTGTCTATTCTCTTCAATTCTGTTAGATTTTGTTTTATGTATTTTGGAGCTCTGTCATTGGGTGCATACATATTTATTATTGTTATGTCATCTTGGTTAATTGAACCTTTAATCATTATGTAATGCCCTTTTTGTCTCCTATAATGGATTCTGATTTAAAGTCTATTTTATCCAAAATTATTATTGCCACTTGTCTTAGTTATCTTGTGCTGCCATAACAGAAATATCACAAGTGGATGGCTTTAACAAACAGAAATTTATTCTTTCAAAATCTAGGAGGCTAGAAATCCAAATTCATGGTGCCAGACCCAGGGGCTTTCTCACTCTGTCGGCTCTGGGGGAAGGTCTTTGTTATCAATCTTCCCCAAGGTCTAGGAGCTTCTCAGTGCAAGGACCCCAGGTCCAAAACACATACTTCACTCCCAGTTCCTCATTTTTGGTGGTAGGAGGTCCCTCTTCTCTCTACTTGCTTCTCTCTTTTTATCTCAAAAGAGATTGATTCAAGATACAGCCTAATCCTGTAGATTGCATCCTGCCTCATTAACATAACTGCCTCTAATCCTGCATCGTTAATATCATAGAGGTTACGATTTACACATGAGACAAATACATCAGCTCACAAAATGGAGGACAGCCACACAATACTGGGAATCATGATCTGTCCAAGCTGACACACATTTTCACAGGACACAATTCAATCCCTAACACCACTCCTGCTCTCTTTTTGTTACTGTTTGCTTGGTATATTTTTTCCATCCTCTGATTTTGAACTTATTTATGTCTTTATGTCTAAGATGTGTCTCTTGTAAGCAACATATTAATGGGTAAATTTTTTTTTTTCCTATGCATTCTGCCACTCTTTATTTCTTGACTGGTGTATTTAATTCACTTACATTCGGTGTGATTAATGATAGGTATGAATTCATTTCTGTCATTTTGTTATACTTTTTTTGTGGTGTTAACAGTTTCTTTGTTCTTCTTAATTTTCTGTGCTGAATTCTTTTGTATATGGGTTTTCTTTTCCTATTAATCATTGTTGTTGTTTTTGTGTTTACTGAGTCTTTTTTATTTTCTTCTTTATTTTGGTGAGTAGATTTATTAATTTTCTTTTGTGATTATTTTGGAGTTTACCTTTATCCTGTTAAATTTAAAACAATCTGTTATATCTTTAAATTGCCTTAACTTTCTCTCCATATGGAAGTTCTGTAACTACACCGTTTATTCCCCCTTTTTGTTTTGAAGTTGTCATTGTTTATAGCTTAATTTCTCTGGTTCCCTGTAGTCAGTTTTGTAGGTTTATTTTACTTTTTAAAAATCTTTATCTGTGTTGGTGTCTTAGGCTGGGTTCTCTAGAGACACAAAACCAGTAAAACATACAAATATATATACATATATATATATAGAGAGAGAGATTTATATCAGATAAATGACTTACAAGCTTGTAGAGACTGGAACGTCCCAAGTCCGTGGGGCAGGCTGGAGGCTTCTCCTGATTCATGTAGCTGTAGAGGCTGGTGAACCCAAGATTGGCAGATCAAAGAGCAGAGCTGTTGCTTATAGGCTGCAAAGATCCATGAATCCCAAGATCGGCAGGCAAGATAGCAGGTAAACTGCTAGCCCAAGTCCCAAGAACAGGAGGTCAGACAAACAGGCGCCAGCTGCAGGATCCAGAGTGAGCAAAAGCCTACGAGCCTTGCCAGAATGTCCACTTATATTCGATGCAGGCCACACACCCAAGGAAACTCCCTTTCAATTAATTGGCTTCTCACAGCAGATCCCATCATGGAGGTGATCACACTATATCAAATCTCATCAAAGAAGTGATCACAACATCACACAACTGCCAAAACCACTGAGAATCATGGCCCAGCCAAGTTGACACACAACCTTAACCATCACAGTTGGTTTCTGGGTGATGCTGTTGTGTATCTTTATCTCAGGTTGTTGTCCAATGTCATTTTGTTCTCTGTACGAAGGACTCCCTGTAATTTCTTGTTAGGCAGGTCTGGTTTTTACAAATTCCCTTAGTTTCTGCTTAACAGGGAATCTCTTAGTTTTGCTATCATTTTTGAAAGACAGTTTTGCTGGATATATGATTCTTGGTTGGAAATTCTTTTCTGTCAGGTTTTTATATATGTCATCCCATTGCCTTCTTGCCTGCATGGTTTCCAATGAGAAATCAGCACTTAGTCTTATTGGTACCCCTTTGTAAGTGATATTTCATTTTTCACGAGCTGCTTTCAGAATTCTTTCTTTTCTTTGGTTTTGGAAAGTTTGATTATGATCTATTTTGGTGAATTTCTTCTGGGGTCTATCCTGTATGGGGTTTGTTGGGCTTCTTGGATGGAAATCTTCTTGTCTTTCATATTTGGAAGTTTTCTGACAATATATCTTCAAAAATCTCTGAACTTTTTTTCTCCTCCTCTTCTGGAATTCTTGTTACATGTAAATTAGTCCTCATGATGGTGCCCCACATAATTCTTAGGCTTTCTTTATTTCTCTTCATTCTTTTTTTCTGATTGTTCCACAATTAGTATCAAGGGATTTGTCCTCTATTTCACTGATTCTTTCTTCTATTGATTCAATTCTACTTTTGTTTCCTGCCATTGTGTCATCTATTTCTGATATTTTATTGTTAATCTTCTGAAATTCTGGTTGTTGTTTTTGTATGGTATCTGATTGTCTACTGAGTCTGTCATTTTGTTCTTGTACTGTTTTCTGAATTCTTCTAGGGCT
Source organism: Trichechus manatus latirostris (assembly GCF_000243295.1). Taxonomy (NCBI): domain Eukaryota; kingdom Metazoa; phylum Chordata; class Mammalia; order Sirenia; family Trichechidae; genus Trichechus; species Trichechus manatus. Next base: position 12,231,192 of record NW_004443968.1, on the reverse strand, counting down.
TTTTTTTTTCCTCTCTGTTTTCCTTGATCTCTTTGAGGATCCTAAATGTAAGTCTTTTGAATTCCTTCTCAGGTAGTTCTATTATCATTTCTTCCTCATGAGTGTCTTCTTTCCCTTTATTTTACTCACTTGTTTGAGCCATTTTATCCTGTTTCTTCATATGATTTATATTTTCTGCTGTCTTTGAGGTGTTAAGGTGTTATTCTATCTATCTATCTATCATCTATCTATCTATCTATCTATCTATCTACCTATCTATCTATCAATCTATCTATCTAGTATATTCGTTTGTTTTGTCCTGATTTTTTTGTTTTGTTTTGATGTACCTAAGCAGGTGGTGCGGGCATGCTTCGCTGATCACTGGTCTGGTGGCATGGGTGTGCTTGCCACCAATTGCCAGGTGGGTGGAGTGGTGTTACAAGTGGAGCAAGAGGGGTGTGTGGGATGGGCACATGTGGCCGATCACTGGGCAGGTGAGGTGGAGGCAGGGCGTGGTGGAGTGGGCAGGTGCTGCCGCTGGTCATTTGTTGGTGGTGCAAGATAACTTGCTGCCACTTGCCTGGTACATGGGGCGGTGAGGGGAGGTGGCAGGCAGGGTGAACACGTGTCACTGGTCATGGGCGAGGCAGGTCTAGGGGGCTGAGGGTTGGCTTGTACTGTGGTCCCTGGGTGGGGGAGTACTCACATGACTGGTCACCAGGAGGGCTGGGGGGAGGGGGAGTGTGCTACTCTGGTTCACTGGGCTTGGGTGCTGTGGCAATCCCCATAGGCTGCAGCAAGCAATCAGGACCTGGCCCCAACCAAATGTGAGGAGGGGAGGCTTCCCAAAGTCTGGTTGGGCGGGGGACCTTCTGATGACACTCTATGGATCTATTACTCTGTGTGTGCCACCCACCCTAATAGTCAAGGACTGCCGCTGATCAGTGGTCCTGTCTCTGGTTCCTGGCTCCCTCTCTGCTCTGCAGTCTCCAGGATCCCTGGAGCACTTGCCTGGCTTCCTGTACTTTCCCTTCTTAGATCCAGTTCATGTCCTGCTCACTTTGCTTCACTCCAGGTTTGTCTACACAGTTTCTCTGCCTCCTATTGGGAATTCTGTAAAGTTGCTTTCCTGTGCTCTTCCCTCACGGTTGCTGCTTGCTTTGTCTCAAGATGGCCATGTTTCACTGGGCTGGTTGGCAGGGCACCTCTGATGTGTAACTCTTCTTGTTCATTGTTTTTGTTCAGTTTCTCCTTCAAATCAGTGTTCTATTTAATTCGTCCTCCTTCCTTTTGATACTCAGGGTTCCAGGATTGTCATCTGTATCTGTTTCACTTGGCTTCTCAGGTCTTTGTTGTAGGGGGATGGCATGGTGTGTCTGACTAAGCCTCCATCTTAGACCATCTTCTCTACTGATTTATCCTTTTTTTAATGCTAAAAGCATTAAAAAAAAAAAAAAAAACAAAAAAAAAACTAATGATACTTACTTATCTATTCATATTTAAGAATGAAGCAATGAAAAGTTGATTGGGAGTTCTGGGTACATGGGCAGGCATTTAAACAATTAATTTAAACAATTAAGGTGTTTGCTTAGGGAGGCAGAGAATCCCTGGCTGGTGCAAAGGGTTAACCTTTGTCTGCTAACAGAAAGTTCTCATGATCTACTTCCAAAAAATTAGCTGCTGAAAACTTTATGGAACACAGTTCTACTCTGACATACATGGAGTTGCCATGAGTAGAACTGATGCTACAGCAACTGATTTTTTGTTTACTTGTTTTAGGGAGGCAAACTTCTTTTTCTCAGTAAAGGGCTGTCTCTCTTTGCAGGGCTTTTTCCTCTTGTTTCCTTTTCCTGAATTACTCTTTTCTTCTTCTTTATTTGCATGGCTAGTTTCCTTTCATCCTTCAACCTGAATTTACATGTCACATCCTTAGAGAAACCTTCTGTAATTACCTTATATAAAGTTGTTCCTTTCCTCCCACATTTTTCCCCCTTCCAGCCCTCTATTTTTGATCATTATAGAACTTTTCAAATTTGAAATTATTTTTTGTTTACTTTTTTTCTGTCTTTCTTATCAGATTGTGAAGCTCACTGCAGGTGGGGACTATGCTGTCATGTGGCTCACTGCTTTCCCAGCCCTAGCACAGTGCTTGCACATCAGAAGATCTTAACAAATATATGTAGAATTGATAAATACAGTTTAAAATGAATGCTGAACTCTCAGAAAGTTTTCTTATTCAATCATCTGAAAATTGCCTTAAGTGGACCTCAAAAAATACTGGCAAAACTCATCTGACTGCTTACTAAATTTTTAAAACTTATATGAAACCTGGAAACTTGGCTCAATTAAAACCTAAAACTTTAATGTTTCAAAGCATAGTTTAGACCAGAATACTGTATGGTTACCTTTTAGCTGGCATATATCATTTCTTGAAGTATTCTTAACCATATATAGGCTTATTAGCTCCAAGTAAATTGTCTCTCGATCTTTTCTTTTTGTCCTTACTTGACCCAACTTTATGAAACTGACATGGTTTGTTTGATAAGGTCCACAAATATTCGGTTCAAAGTGAATTATGAATCATGACATCACCTGAGAACATAGAAATAATAAAGAGGCAAGGCTTCCTGCTAAACCCAGACAATGCTGTATATTTCACTCCTCTAAACCTGCCAAATAAAACGGTATGAAATAAATCAGATGGATCTAGAGGATCTCATTGTCAGTAGGAGCCACATTCATCAGGTACATACCAATTGTCCTGCTACAGATTCTTGGCTTGATTCCCGACTCCCACTTCTTCGGGAAAGAAACAGAATCACAAGACAGGTTATGCAGAGAACTAAGCTCCAAGAACTGACAGAATAAGATATTATTAATGACTATGGATGAGATATTTTGCTCAGTCCAGTCATCACCACAAGAACCTTCTATTATCTCTTGGTACTAGAAATACATACTTGTGCTAACCTTACAGATGCTATGAAATTATCATAGGGAAATAATGTCATATATGCTGTAATTCTTAATTTTAATGGAAAAATTCTTAGGAACTATTATTTTACGTATTTTTTTGAAGTATGGTACATATTTGGGCAGAAAAGATTAGTCTTCTATTTCTGTGTAGTAATAAGAGCTGGTTTTTTCACATCCAAGGGAAACCAGCTGCTAAGGGAGAGCATTTATTCTGTCACCGTCATCTTCTAAGACACTTGAAGCATTTTCATTATTCTCCTTCAGGTTACTCTTACCCTGTGGGGATGTTGTTCACAGGAAATCATATTCTCCTTGTGATTCCTTCCTCTGGTTTCAGAGGAGGTGTAAATGAAAGCAGGAGGGGCCCAGCGACAATGGTTGCTAAGAGAGGTGACTATTGACACAACCACAGGTAGGGAGGAAGTTGTGCTAATTAACTGGATCTGACTCTACTGCTTCTCTGGTCTCCTTTGCCTGGGATGACATCTCCCTTCCTCAGTGTGCTCTGGCTAAGCTTATGAGACTGAATACACAGCTCTGAATTCTAAGTTTGAATAACAGCTCTGCCACTAGTTGTATGACTTTATTAAGTTTCTTATCATCTCTGAGTTTTAATTTTCTCATCTGAAAATGTGTATAACATTGGAATCTCTCTCTTTGGGTTTTTGTGCAGGTTAAATGATAAAGTTCTTAGAAATGTGATTATATGAAATGAGTAGTTAATAACTATTGTGAGTTGCCATGGACATTGTGGCTATCTTCCCATCATTTATTCCTGTCTCTCTAGAATTTGCTTCGCATACCCACCCCCACATGTCCTTAAGACTTTGGGTAAAGGTCTCTCTACAGACTCCTGGCTCCATATACCTCTGGCTCTAGAAGTGGGCCCCCAGCTTAGGCCTCATTTAATCAGCATAGTCCCACCTCCTGGCCATGGATATTAGTTACAGGGTGGATTTGTGACCTAATTTTGTCCACTGAGACTTGAAATGATTGCTAGGGACTTCTGGGAAAGAAGCTTCCTTATTTTCCTGAGAGAGATTTCAGAAGGGAGGTGGCCTTTGTTATTATTATTACTATTACGATTGTTGTTATTCTTCTAGGTTTTCTTGAGGGTCCTGGCAGTTGCCTTTTATTACCTGTTGAATCTGCTGTAGAGAGAGGAGTCAGAACTGCACACAAAACAGACCAAAGGAATTTACTGAACTTCTCCATGACCTTAGGGTGCAGAGTCCAGGTTAGAATCCTCACCAGGATTTCCCATAGATTAGACCCTCTGAGATCAGGGCTGGGGAGCTGAGCAACTTAGGGTCAAGTATTGTGCCTCAAGAGATTTTTGAAGATGCTTCATAAATTTTTTACTGCAAGAGGACATCAAGTTATATGACATTAACAGTCTTGAAAAACCAAGTTCTCCAAGGTCCCTGCCTTTCTTTCAATAACACGGTCACCATAGAGAGAAATGTTCTGATGGCTTCTTACAAGTTTCTCATAGCAACAACAATGGCATCTCTGAGAATACTGTGGTCCCAAAACTTGCTGTTCGAAAACCAGTTATGAGGCACTAATGTAGGCATCGGGAAACTATGGCATATGGACAATTATGAGACACAGACCTATTTTCATTGTCAGGGGGTAAATTGTCACCCTCCCCCACCACCAAAGTTCCCTCTGACTGAAGGCCAGTATAAACAGCAGCTGATAAATGTCTTCAGCCTCATGTTGGCAGTTAGATAGGCTCACTGGCCTTTGGGAGGCAACGTTGGCATGCCAATTTTCAAAGCTTGCCAACTTTTTACAGTGAAGTTAAGTGACATTTATATTTTGTTTTGCTGCTCAGTCTCCATTAATGCTTATATTTTCCTGTGGCTTCATTAAGTGGTAACTAGGCCCAGCATTTATTTTTAATTAACCAGAAACACCAGATTACAGTTCTCTGGCAAAAGTGAAGACCTCCAATGACATTTAAGCAGACAAATAATATTTAAGTAGGGGAAAGGAAGTACGAAACGGGAATGTAACCAAGTCTGATTCTCATCAGCCTTTTGAAAACGCTTCATGAATTTTTAACTGCACGAGGGCAGGAACTTGTCCTTATGACTCAGTTGAAGGATGGTTCCTCATAACCCACTGGTGTTATTTGAAGTTTGGAAAAAAGAACATTATCTATTAAATCATCAACATCCCTGGCTTTAACATCTTGGGTTTCTCTTGGAGATTTTGTTCTGGCACATAAATTGGTAACAAGCTCCTGGTACAGTGAGATATCCACAGTGTTAATAGAAAATAACCTCCCGCCACCACCAGCAATTTCAACAAGGGGAGAGCCCCTCCCTGGGTCTGGTCTCTGAGTAATCCAGCTCAAACATAACAATTTGGGCTAATGAATTTTAGCAGTCATGATGGTCTAAAAAAGGGTCGATAATGATGTGATTAGTGTAACATAACTGTGGGTCCGGTAACATAGAATAGACCAAGTTCTTGCCCTCAAAGAGTTTATAATCTAAGAAGTGACTAAGCAAGCTGTGCGGAAACAGAACAAAGGATGAGACAAAGGCACATCTTTTTCCTGTCTCTTTCCTGCTAGCTGGAATCCAGTTTCAGAACCTGAAGCTCCAATAGTGATCCCAGGCCCTGAAGTAGATGTTGTAGGTTGAAGATGAAGAGCAGAAAGATGGAAAAAGTCTGGGCCGTGATGACCGCATAGAGATTTACCACCAGACCAGGACTGCTTGCCTTCAGACTTTTTTCACCTGAGAGATAAATAACCTTCTGTCTTTTAAAACTATTATTTTGGACTATGTTTTCAGAAGAAGTGATACAGCAATTCCGTAATACTAGAGTAAATATGGAAGTTATGAGGTTGATATTTTCAACAATAACATTCGTGTGTGTATGGATATGTCTACTTATTTTTGTAGAAGAGAAGCTAGGTTGAGTCTGTAGGGTGCAGCCATAAGTAGGCTCATCATGTATATATGCCTGAGTGGCTGAGGAGCCTCCTCGGGTTGAACCCATACTAAGCAAAGAGAAAGCCAGGTATACAAACTGGTGTGGTCATTGAGCTAGAAGGGAGAGTCTGAAGCTATTGAACATGTAAAATTCAGCTAGTTTCCAAAATCTGGCTTGCTAGAATTTATACTCAAGTCATAAGGGTCTGAAAATCAAAACTGAATAAGTTACGTTCCTTAGAATATTTGGAGAGATTGAGAACACACTTCAACAGCATTGAGTCCTGCGTAGCATAACCATGTGCATCTGGAGGAAGCAGTGCTGGTGGTGGTAGTAGCATCCTTTGCATGCAGACCTGGGAGCATCTTATGGCACCAAAAACTCTCATTATGAGGATGGCTTCAAAGTCAGAAGGAAGCAGTGCCAGTGGCTGGAGGCTTTCCAGTGACATTGAGGAAAATGGAAAGTGGCAGAGCTGCCCAACGTCCTGGCCAGCAGGAGATGGGCATCGTCAGCTGCAGATACCACGGTGGATGAGAAACACGGCGGATGCCATGTGGATGCTGAGATGACTTAACCATTCTGAAGCATTTCAAACATTTCTTAGGCCCCTCAGAAATATCTGAGGATGGAAGAAACATTTGCAAAACGTTTGAGGTCTTATAGTATTGAGTGGGGGTCAGAGCCAGAAAAACGCTGTTTATTACTCTTAATTTGACTCTTTTTACCCGGAGGTTTGTGTGGCCTCAGGAAAACATAGGTTACATTTTCTGAAAAGCTCTTTACAGCTAACTGTTGCTGTTTTCCACTGTGCAACATCAGTTTACCAATGTACAGCCTTGAGACAGGTTAAAGCGGTCCTTTCCAAAAACAACCTAAAGGCATTTAAATTAGATAAGAAGGATTTACTTTCAAGAAGCTATTATTGTCTTATGTATAGAATGTGTAGGAGGAAATAAGTAGGGAACAATACTGACATACTATGCTACTAGAACTGGGAAAAACTCCAATGAGAAACAATCTTTTACATTTGAAAAGTAACAAGAATGGGGAGTGGGAGGTCAGCCAATAAAGCAAGTGTATTTTATTTAGAAGGTGCACTTGAAAAACAAAGGTTTCTAATTTGGTTTTAGAATAAGACCTTGAATCCTAACTTCTGTAGCAACACTGAATAAACTGAAAACAAAGGTAGATCCATAAATTATTCAGAGTGCTGCGCCTATAAATCATAACAACCTCTCTTTTACTAATACTGATTGCTTCCTAAAACTTCAGTGTATACTTGTTCTAAAAGACATATATATGTGTGTTTATGTGTATGTGAAGCTCCCTGAGTGGTGCAAATGGTTTGCACTCAACTATTAACCTAAAGGTTGGTGGTTTAAACCTACCTAGCAGCGCCACAGAAGCAAGGCCTGGTGATCTGCTTCCATAAAGATTATAGCCAAGAAAACTCTATGGCGCAGTTCTATGCTGTAAGGGTTTGGGTTTTTTTGGTCATTATTATTATCTCATAACTCTACAGAACATTTTGTAACAGCAGTGACAGCCACCAGTGTGAATAAAGGCGTGGAAGAGTAGTTGGGAATTGCCCTGAGTCCTGCGGCAGTTTAGTAGCTGAGGAGGCACACCCCCACCCCTCTCCAGCCCTCTGAACTTCAGTGTTTTCCCCAAAGGTTTTTTTTTTTTTTCCTGCTCATTGATGCAGCAATGGTGAGTGCAGAAACATTTCTGACTGTCAACTTGCTTTAACAGCCCAGGCTTCTTACACAACTCCTCTGCAGCCACGCCGATTGCCAGCTCCATTTATATATTCTCCCCAAATCTCCTCCATATCTGATTTCACATGGAAATAATTACAGGCAGAGTGTTTATGCACATTTCCATGGTTACAATCCATTCTCCAGTCTCCACGGTGACACTTGCAAACACTTATAACCTCTCAAATTCATTTTGTTTGTTTTGAAATTTCTACTGATTTGATTTATCAGCTGAAGCCATGCATAACAACACAAATCAACTTCTTTCCAGGAATAAAAAGAAAGGAGAGAAAGGGGGAGATAATGAAGTGAAATAATATTTAGAGCATGTCTCATATGAGAATGATCCTCTAAAAAATCAATTGGAAAACCAAAACAAAATTTATGTTTCATACTTTAAATATATGAGGGATGCATAATTAGCACTTAAACTTATTCACAAATTGTCTTTAATGGTATAATAATTAGATTCTGGCTAAAAACAAAGATTTGTGGGACAAACATGGCTGGGTTAGTAATAGACTTGAAATCTAGACCTAATTTTAAGAAGACCCACTGTCCCAAGACTGTCCTGGCACATGAGACTTTCAGTGCCAAAGCCAGCATAGTCCTGAGCAAATTAGGATGGTTGATCACACTAGTGTCTAAACTGGAAGTGATTAAATTGATTTTTCTGTCCTAAGTTTCTTCATATTGTTGAGGAGCTGGAGAAAGGCATTACTGCAATCTCTTCCAGATAGACTTCAATAAAACAAACAAGCCCATTGCCGTCGAGTCGATTCCAACTCATAGCGACCCTATAGGACAAAGTAGAACTGCCCCATAGGGTTTCCCAGGGAGCAGCTGGTGGATTCAAACTGCCTACCTTTAAATGGGTAGCCGCCGGGCTCTTAACCACTGCACCACCAGGGTTCCAATAGACTGATTAGGGATTCTATAAAGTAGAGCTGGATGTTTTCCCCAGGGACACCCTAGTTTACTGCAAGGATGGTATATCATACGTCATTTCCCACATGTAAATGCATTTCTCTTAGAGCTAAGTATGCTTAGATGTGACAGTCAGGCAACCAGTCAAGCAATGAATTCTAACCAACTGACTTAAGTTGTACTGCGTTCTTGTTGCTGTTTGTTCACCAACATTTTCACCAAATAAGGAAAATCTCTTGTAGGGAGTAAGAGTAAGTTGCATTTACTTTTCAAAACGACTGTTCCTTTTAGGGCACATCATTCTGTCATCAAAGAACAGCTCTAATCACCGCAAAGAAACTCACTGGCGTACAGATTTCTGCACCCTCCCAATTTTGTTTAAGAAGTAAGAGTGATGCTTGGCCAACATACTTCCTTGTTCTATAGGAAGAAAAATGAGGTGCTTGGACAACATATTTCTTTGTTCTATAGCAAGAGAATAAATAACCCGCCAAAAATACAAGTAATTATTCAAAACAAGTCTTCTAGTTTTACATAACTGGAAGGTTCATCATGTTATTCAGGAGTGTGGGAGACCAGTAAGCTGGGTGGAGATGTTTTAAACAAAAGCAACATGCTGGTTTTTCATTTTGATTCACAGCATTTCTATGTCTCATGCAACATTTTCTACTTGAAGAAAAAGAATTACTTCTGTAGCAAGAATATATGCAGAATTCTTTTTGTTCCCTGGGATGCATGTTCACCACGTAAGGAAATGCTTCTTTTTTCATAGATAATTCTTTCCCAACTTTGTGACTCTGATGAAGTCATGGCTCATTCACCATAGTTTCATCATGTGTATGCCTCAGTGTGTATTGCAGGTTTATTTGCCTATCTATCTATCTGTCTGTCTGTCTATCTATCCAACCTATCCATCCATCCATCCATCCATATATCCATCCATCCGTCTATCTATATCTATCTACCTTTATAGAAACTCTTTTAAAAGCATCACAACAGCCTTGAAGAATATTATTTATAAACCAACAATTATATGAAGAAAGATTAAAGGGAAAAAAACACCCTTGATTATAATTAAATACCTTTCTAAGAAATCCTTCGGACTTATCCACCTCTTTATTCCAATTCTATTTTCCTACAACTTTTTAAAAATAATTTGACTGGTTTTCTGTATCATTATAAAATTAATCCATTGCTTATTCTTTTCTGTAGCAGGATGAAGTCTTCTGTCCCCTTCAACTTCTTTATTTCTCCCCATTGTTTCCCCTGAAGGTGAGAGGATGTCATTTAGAACAAGCATACACTGAAGTTATAAGAAGTGATCAATATTAACAAAAGGAAGGTTTGTTTGTTTCATAGGTGCAGCACTGTGAAGAATTTAAGGACCCACCTTTGTTCTCTTGGGCTAGAGACAGGGACAGGTCTTGCTGGCCTTGATCACAGGGGGGAGCGTAGGATGGATTGGAACCCTGTGGACAGGGCAGAGAGTGGTAAAGAGAAAAGAACTTTCCTGTGTACATCCCTGGTCAATTCTGTATAGTCTGAAGCACAGCCTCCATAAGAGTAATAAATATTTTGAACTATTCTCTGAACCCCAATATACTTCCAATCAGTTATAGATAAATTTGGGTTCATTCTTGTGATTGATTATACCTTCCAAATATAGGGTGGGAGGACAGGCACTGTTGAACTGCAGTATGGGAACTGGCTAAAGAAAATGAAATAAGCCAGGACCACTCCACCACTGCAGACAAATCATGTGCAGACCCAACTTGAGCTGTTGGGGGTTTTGTTGTATCCTCTCATCAAGAGAGAAACATCAAAGGGACAGATGGAATTTGTGGTGTGGACTGTACAATGAGAAAATGGATAATGTCTCAACAGAAATCTGGAGCTATGCTTTCATGTGAAAGCATATCAGCATGGTCACCATAAGAGATATCCTATATAAGATATTGAAGGAATGAGGACTAGGGACTCCTGTGTGGTCCAACACAGAACTTAAAAGAAGGTTGAATTTGTCCTAGGGCAGGATGTAAAAAGTAGGAATGGAATGCTAAAACTGGTGGGAGGACCCTGTCACTATCAAATCTGGTCTTTCACCTCCAGCACACACATGTGCCAGAATCCTGGGCTGGCAGCATGGTGCAAAAATTAGGAAAGCAATGAAGTTTGTGTTCTAGAGCAACAGGTGCCAGATGCACAAGCAGATGATATTTGTGGAGGATGAAGATCAGGTGCCAGAGGAAGAATTGGAACTGTTGATTGAATACATTTAGGAAATGTTCTAGAAATAGAATGTCTCAGAAATTAGGAAACGCAAGAAGATTGTGGTGAAATCAGAGGGTCTCACCCTCTACTTGATGCATGGGGTAGAAGTTGAGAAGGTGGTGCACATCTGATTGTTTGCTGTCCCCAGAGCAGGTCTTTGGCAGAGATGTGGTAGTCAAGGAAACAAACACTAAGCACCTGGCCAAACAAAGAGAAGATGAAAGACTTTTCAGTTTTATTCTCTGAAACTGGTTCAGAAGACCCAGAGAAGGCTCAAACCCAGCAAGCAGGAACCAAAAATGGTCAGAATCTGTTGGCCTAACTTGGGATGTCAAGAGGCCTTAGCATCCTGGAAGTTTCTCTCTGCTGTCTCCATGAATTCTGATGGAAGATGAATGGTCAGACATCACGTTCAGCTGGAAAGAACAAAGATTTTTCTCTTCATCTCAAAACCCGGTGGCTATATCCTTTAGGGTCCTGTCAGAAAACAGAAACTGGTCTATGAACTTCAAACAGAGGACATTTTATACAGAAATTTGTTACACAGGCAATAAAAGAGCTGAGAAACCAAACAGGATTCAGTGAGGAAACCTACTGATTAGTAACTGGAGAAAGCCCCAGGTGCCCAGTGGAGAGAGAAAGGGAATAGATGGTAATATTAGAATCCAGAAGCCAAGACCACTTGGCAAAACGTAGAGATTTCCCTGAAGAGGGAAGCTTGTTTTGTGGCAGCTGGAATTACTCACCCATTGCCAGACTTCCTACGAAGCGTGGCGAAAGGGGAAGAAATACTCTAGTTTTTCCCCTTCTCTTGCCTCCCAGTATTCAAATTGTGCCTCCCATTGGCTGAGTCTCTCTGGAACACTGAAGACAAGTGAGTCTGTCATTCCCTGAACAACATTTTCAAAGTAAAACTGAGAAGAGAAGGAGTGAACCTGGAGAAAACAGCAGAGTTACCTGTAATATGGCTTACAAATGTTGTTGTCAGGTGCCACTGAGTTGGTTCCAGTTCATGGTGGCCCTCTGTACAACTGAAAAAACACTGCCCGGTTCTGTGCCATCTTCACAATTGTTGTTATGTTTGAGCCCATTGTTGTAGCCACTGTGTCAATCCATCTTGTTGAAATGTTATGGGGTTTATTTTTCCTCTCACTTAAAAGAAGTCTGAAAGTAAGCATTCTAGCTAGTAAAGTGGCTCCAAGACTTTAGCAGGAAGCCAAGCTTCTTCTACCTTTCTACTCCACCATTCTTAGTGTGCAGCTTTCACTTTACAGTCCAAAAATGACTGCTGGTGCTCCAGTGATCACATTCACCTTTCAAGCAGGAAAAAGGAGGGAGGGACAGGACAAAAAGAGCTTTCCAGAAACCTTGCCCAAAGACTACTACTTACATCTCATTAGCAACTTCCATAGGCAAGACAGGCTTAAAAATGTAATTTTTCAACTTGGCAAATTGTCCAGGATTCTGCCTCCAGGAAACAGAAGATTGGGGGCTGGATAGACAATAGGCAACCTCTGTCACAGAAGAAGAGAAAGACTGACCTTTAAGAAGTAGCATAAACAGATAGACTGGCAGGCCAACATTTCAGACACAAGCCCAAGTCCCATGATATAAAGCCAAGACAAGGTAAGAAGGATTGGGAGTGTCGGGTTAGGGATGGGGGTTAGCATTTTATATAGCTCTGTTCAAATCTGAGCAGAAAAATGCAGAAAGTATTAAACTTTGAATATAAGTAAAACCTGTGAAAGCAGGAACTGTGTAAGTTGGAAACCTGTCAGAGAAGGAAAGCAAATATTTTCTACTAAAACAAGCAATAGAAAAGTGGTAAGACTGCACACTGTAAACCGTAGAAAGCTTGTGAGACCTGGAAAAACAAGGTAATCCCTTCAAGTTCTGGCTCTCACAGGTTTTGATCAATTATAAGTGCCAGTTACCAGCTGCTCTCGAGTCAATTTTGATTCATAGCCACCCTATGTGTGTCAGAGTAGAATTGTGCTCCATAGATTTCCAATGGCTGATTTTTCAGAGGTAGATCACCAGGCCTTTCTTTTGAGGCACCTGTGGGTGGACTTGAACTTCCAACTTTTCAGTGAGCAGCCGAGTGTGTTAACTGTTTGTACCACCCAGAGACTACTCCACGATTACAAGTAAGGTTGAGTTGTCACTGGGAATAGAGTATATTTCCAGATATTTGTGTACTTGTAAGAAGTATCACTGTTGTTGTCAGGAGCCATCAAGTCAGTTTCAACTCATAGTGACCCTGTGTACAACAGAACAAAACACTTCCAGGTCCTACCTCATCCTCACAATCACTGTTATGCTTGAGCCCATTGTTGCAGCCACTGTGTCAATCCATCTCATTGAGGGTCTTCCTCTTTTTTACTAACCTTCTACTTTACCAAGCATGATGTCCTTCTCCGGGGACTGGTCTCTCCTGATAACATGTCCAAAGTATATGAGACGAAGTCTCGCCATCCTTGCTTCTAAGGAGCATTCTGGCTATACTTCCAAGACAGATTTGTTCTTCACCAGCGCCATAATTCAAAGGCATCGATTCCTCTTTGGTCTTCCTTATCCATTGTCCAGCTTTCGCATGCATTTGAGGCAATTGAAAACACCATGGCTTGGGTCAGGTGCACCTTAGTCCTTAAAGTGACATCTTTGCTTTTTAACACTTTAAAGAGATCTTTTGCAGCAAATTTGTCCAATGCAATACCTCGGTTGATTTCTTGACTGCTGCTTGATTGTGGATCTAAGTAAAATGAAATCCTTGATAACTTCAGTCTTTTCTCCATTTATTATGATGTTGCTTATTGGTCTAGTTGTGTGGATTTTTGTTTTCTTTATGTTGAGGTGTAATCCATACTGAAAGCTGTGGTCTTTGATCTTCATCAGTAAGTGCTTCAAGTCTCTTCACTTCCATCAAACGAAGTTGTGTCATCTGCATAACGCAAGTTGTTAATGAGTCTTTCTCCAATCCTTATGCCCTATTCTTCTTTACAGAGTCCAGCTTCTCGGATTATTTGCATAGCATACAGTTTGAATAAGTATGGTGAAAGGATACAACCCTGACACACACCTTTCTTGACTTTAAACCTTGTTCTGTTCAATCGACTGCCTCATGTTCTAAATACAGGTTCCTCATGAGCACCATTAAGTGTTCTGCAATTATCATTCTCTGAAACGTTATCCATAATTTGTTATGATCCACACAGTCGAATGTCTTTGCATAGTCAAAAAACACAGGTAAACATCTTTCTGGTATTCTCTGCTTTCAGCCAAGATCTATCTGACATCAGCAATGATATCTCTTGTTCCACATCCTCTTCTGAATCCAGTTTGAATTTCTGGCTGTTCTCAGTCGATGTACTGGTGCTGGGCTCGGTGCTTGGGACACCCAGATGAACAGACAGAGCCATACCTGAGCTCATCAAGCTTACAATCCTTTTTGCAGGCTCCTTAGTCTCTGGCCCAGAGATCTTGCGTGAATAACCTGTGAGATCCATACATGTATTTTGTTTGCTTGTCTTACCACAGAGTGTTAAATAATGCAATATTTTAAAAAAATTGCTCGCAACATTTTGAAAATCAGGATTATTTTTACATAAAGAAATCAGATTTCAAGTTTCTCTTGGAAAAGAGCAGATCTGCGGCACTGGACTCAAATCTTACACAACAACAAGAATGGTGGCGTTTAGTACCCACTGTTCTCTCCAGGTGTATCAGTTGAGTGGTTTGCTTTTCTATCTGGCTCTTATAAGCATTTGTATTTGTTTTCTGCTGCCTTTAGCTTTATTACTTGCTTCTGGCCACAGCCTTACCCTATGGACATGACCCCAAATTTGGTATTGTCTGAGAAAGCAGGTTTGTACCCAAATCTCAGTGGAAATTTCCCGGCTCATCCCATTTAGTATTGCTGTATCTACACTCTTTTCCCCACTTTATTTTTCTCCATAGCATATTATCTATCTAGCTATCTATTTATTTATCTATGTATTTTTAAGGAGACAGTGATGGTTCGGTGGTAGAATTCTTGCCTTCAATGTGGTAGACCTGGATTTGATTCCCAGCTGATGCACCTCATGCACAGCTACCACTCCTCTGCCAGTGAAAGCTTGCATGTTGCTATGATGCTGAGAGGTTTCTGTGGAGTTTTCAGTCTACAATGGACTAGGAAGAAAGGTCTGGCAATCTACTTCTGAAAATCAGCCGGTGAAGACCCTATGGATCACAGTGATCTGATCTGCGACTGATTATAGGAATGGTGCAGGACCAGGCCGCATTTTGTTAAGTTGTACGTAGGGTCGCCAATAAAACTGCCATGAGTCAGGGGCCCACTTGATGCAGCTGACAACCAAAAATATTTTTAACTTTTTTATTTTGTATATAGTCTGTCTTCTTCTGTTAGAATGTAAGTTCCCCAAGGGCAGGTAACCCTGGTGGCTGACCAAATGTCTGCATTTCAAATCTGCCAGGTGCTCCTTGGAAACCCTATGGGGCAGTTCTACTCTGTCCTATAGGGTCACTATGAGTTGGAATCAACTTGGTGGCAGTGAGTTTTGGTTAAGGGCAGGTATTTGTCTTTTGTTCACTGTTGTAGCCCCAATGCCTAGAGCAGTGCATCCCCCATGAATAGAGAAACTATGGAATGTTAAAGCTGGAATGAACCCCAGAAATCAACCAATTTAATATCCACATTTTTTTTTTTTTTAACCCTCTGACCAGGGCCTGGAGAGGTGGTGTGACTTGCCAAAGATCGTGTGACCTTTCAGTAATGTGTGAGTCAAGATCAGGACTCAGCTTTTCTGTCCCCCAGTCCAGTGATTGTTCTTTGGTTTCAAGATCCCTCCCTTGCTCATGTAGTCATGGTTTATAGATCTTAGTACAGAATATCAAAATGGTAATACAGACCTGAGAGCTTTTATGTATTCCATCTAATAACTTATCTGCTAAACGCTTTCAGAACAAAATTGGAAGAAATCTTAGTTTATGTTCTTGGTATTGAAAAAGATGTCAGAAGATTTACTGCCTCTTTTATGATTATTCATACTAAAGATTTATTTATTAGCATTTATCGAGTACTTTTTTTTGATTCAAGCATTGGAAGAGAACACAACCAATTCCTTGATGGCTATATTCTCTGTCCTTTCCTAGCAAGGGAGGAAAAACTACTCGCCCCATCCACAAGGTTTGAAATATAATATGATGCTAGGAAATCAAATGATTAATTAACCCGTCCAATTTTTATGGGAAAAAGTTCTGTCGAGTTATTAAAAAGAGAATACCAAGTCACAAAGAGGTTAGCACGTATTCACCACTATATGTAATGCAATCCTACTATGATCCAGATCTCTCTGAAAAATAAAAACAGATAATGTAACTACCCTTATAGAGCTTATGTTCTAGAGCCATGTTTCCAAATTGCCTAATGACAGCATCTCCTTAGGGGTGGGAGGTACTTGTAAAAAATACAGGTACTTAGGCCCTAGAACTACAGAATCAGAATCTCAGGAAAAGAATCAGGAATGTCTGTGTTTACCAGGCATCTGAGTTCATTTTTAAGAGGCAAATTTTGGAAACACAACTTTAGTGGGAAAGTTTGACATTAAACAAGTATTTACACTAATACATGTGTAACGTGCAAAATAAGTACTATGGAAAATTGTATACAGCAGTTGCTTATTGACTTTTTTTTTATTTTTTAAGAGAATTTTTTTTTTTTATTGTACTTCAGGTGAAGGCTTACAGAACAAATAGTTTCTCATGAAACAGTAGTACACATATTGTTTTATGACTTGGGTTAACAACCCCACAACATGTCAACCCTCTAACTTCTCAACATTTTCTTTTGGTGAAAATACACA
>NW_004443968.1:12192927-12207142 GCF_000243295.1 Trichechus manatus latirostris | reverse complement strand
CCGGGATCCCACCAGCACAGCAGCCCAGACCGGGAAGCAGCTCCACACTCAAACTGAGCTCCACAGCCCCTCAGGAAGAAGCAAAGATGGTGCACAGAGCCAGGGTATTTGAGTGAAAGGAGGGGGAGGTGGTGAGAGGTAAGGAAGAAATCAAAAGAAGCAGAAAAAAGCAACACCAGCAGCCAACAAATGTCACTCAGAGAGCCAGCCCATTCAGGTTTGTGGAATCCAAGCAGCCGGTGTTTCCCGGTCGAGACTGTGGCCGCAGGAGGCAGAGGAGGCAGAGTCTGGGTGAAGAAGGGTTGGGGGGTGGGAAAACGTATAACGCAAATTACTGGTTGTTTTGCCTCCCGCTGGACGCTCCGTGAGGCTGCTTTCTCATACCCCCTGTTTGCTGGTCTCCGATAGGAGTCCAAGTTGGCGGATCCACGTTGTGTTATCTGGTAAGGGACCTCTGCATGAATCTCTCCTCACTCTCCTTTCTCTGTCAGTTTCTCACTCCATTTGATGCTTGGCTGAGTTCTTTGTCTCTTCATTTGATGTTTTAGGGTTTCAGGATTGTTGTATTCTCTGTTCGGCTTAGTTTTTCGGATCTTTGCTGTGGACAGTGCTTCTGCCTAGAGCGCCATTTTGCCAGAACTCCTAAGATCGCTTATTGACTTTTGAGCTCCTACTGTGTGCCAAACACTATTCTAGATACTAGGCATATAGCAGTAAACAAAACAGATAAGATCCTTGCCCTCACAGAGCTTTCATGTTAGTGAGGGAAACAGACAATGAACACATACTCAAGTAGGATAATTTCACATGGAGTAAGTGCCATTCCGTTCTGGGAAGCCCTTCTGTGCCGGGTAAGCAGTCTAGGAAGAGAAGGAAAGGAAGGGCAAGAGACTGGATGTGCAGGTCCTTGCCTCCCTGTCACTCTAAGGGCCAAACCTCAGGGGATAGGGGAGAAGTAGTTAGATAAGTCTGGGGTGATTAAAAAAAAAAGTCTTGATATCTCCTTCTCCAGGCCCATTCTAGAAAGACTGCATGAATCTCGGAGAATATACAACATGGCATTTGGGAGTGGAGTAGAATTGGCTGAGAAAAACGCCTAAAAGATCATATGGAATATCCTCTTCTGTCCCATTGATTCTCTACAGGTTTTCCTGGGGGCATAGGGGAAACACACACTTAAGGAAGTTTCTGAATGTCTGGGGCAGCAGGGAGGGTGGGATGGAAATAAGGGGTCATGCAGATGAAAGCTAAAGATTCTGGACGGTGAACTTATCAGACAGGAGGGATAATTGTTGCAAAGGAAAATGGAACTCTATAATTAAGGGTCACAAGTAGACCACTCAAGAAGCCAGGAGTACAATAGAATTCTACCCAGGCCTCCAAGCAAATGGGCAATAAGAAACAACGTGGCCTCAACCATGGTAGGCTAATTCGTCTCAATTACATAAGGTAGATCCCTCAGAGGCAGACCCAATGCGGACCTAGAGGACACCATAAGGGTCAACTCTGAACTATCCTTTACTCCACAAGGATGTAGTAGCCTCCCTTAACAAGAAGCCATCTTATAGGAGAATGAAACTATTTTAGGCTAGAAGAGACTTTTTTAAAATTATGATTATTTCCAAATATACGTAAGAATAAGACCGTATAATGAACTTGCACATATCTATCGCTCATATACTAGATTTTTGTCACTCTTATATCTTCTATAACTACACCTCCTTTTTGTTAAAATACTTTACAGCAAATCCCAGACATCATGTCATTTTGCTCCTATATACTTCAGTATGTATGCCAAAAAATAGACAATTTCTTACATTATCACAACGCTATTGTCACACCTTAGAAAATTAAAACTTAGAAAGGAGAGTGTTGACATGTTGTGGGGTTGTTAACTGATGTCACAAAACAATATGTGTACTAACTGTTCAATAAGAAGCTAGTTTGTTCTGTAAACCTTCATCTAAAGTACATTTAAAAAAAAAAAGACAAATGTAATGTTGGGAAACTCGACACTAATTGAATTGTAATCTTTTTAGTGTGGACCCACAAAACTCTTGTAGCTAAATTGTGATTAGACCAAAGAGTGGTTCACTCTGATCTATTAAAAATATATATAATTCGTGTGGTTAGGAACTTGCCTGAAGCTGATAGCCTCTAATCTTAATCAAGAAGCCCAAACATAAGGACAGGAGGAAAGAGTCTCTCTTTTTTATCTCTCTTGCATTCTTAATCTCTGCTTCCATTGTACTCACTGAAACAAAAAAAAGTTAATGTATGCCATGAGAATGAAAATTATGCTGATAATGTATATTTAAATAGCTTTCTACAAATAAACAATGACTAAATTGCTGTACACAGATTAGAGCAAAACAAAGGCAAGAAAAAAAAGTAAAAAAATTATTAAATGGATTATTTAATATGCCATCCATTTTATGTTTCTGATTGTCTCAAAATGCTTTCTGCAGTTGGCTTGTTTGAATCAGGATTTAATCAAGTCGACATGCTGTATTTGGCTGTTATGTCTCTTAAGTGTCTTTTTAGACTAGAGCACGCACCACACACCTGTTGCTGTTGTTGATCATGACTCATAGCGACCGTATAGGACAGAGTAGAACTGCCCCATAGGGTTTCCAAGGCCGTAATGTTTATGAAAGCAGATTGCCACATCCTTCTTCTGCGGATCGGCTGGTGGGTTCGAACCTCCGATCTTTCAGTTAGCAGCCGAGCACTTAACCATTGCACCATCAGGGCTCCTTGTCTAGAGCAGTCCCCCTGTAATCATCCAGAATTGCGATTTAAGAACAAAACAAGATCAGCAGAAAATTAGCCAAGTTACCCTATTTGCCCACCTGAGTCTGAGTGTATACATTTTAACCCCACTGCAATGATAATAAACATTAACAGTCATGGAGACTGTCATCCAACTGGAAGGCAACGTTTGGAAATTTTTCTGGGTGAAATATATTTGCTAAAAACGACTGCAACCTACTAGAGCAAAGGCTTTTATTCAGGAAATATTTTTATGCAGTATTTCTAAAGGCCACTGGGTGGACATGCCCCTCAATTTCTCACTTGCCTTCTTATAAATCCTGTAGTACTCATTATCAGTAGCACCTACTCTGACTCACAGACTATTAAAGCTTATTGAGAAATAACTTTGACTTCCCAGAAGACTAATTTACGTCAGCAAGCAAAAGGATAATCACAGTCATAAATCTTAGATCCCATCCTTGAGCATGGCTAGTTAAAAAAAAAAAAAAAAAAAATTCAATAGTATTTTGTTGCTTTCAACTGAAAGAAGTCTTTGCTTTTTTTTAAAAAAAGTAATCCACAACGTCTGAAAAGTCACCCAACTTTTTTGCTGCTCCTTTCCTGCTACTGTACAGGGCAACTGAAGGGTCAGAGTTCGTTGTTAGCTTCCCTTTGGTCTGTTTTATAGGTTGTTGGGAAACCAGAGAATAAATTTTCCAAAGAAAAACATCAGAATTTAGACAATGGTACAAGTAAGTATAGAAAAATTCCTCACACAAAAGAAGCTTTATTAGTTTTCATTTCTGTATATTCCCATTTTTAGAAATTGAATTTATTCCCTCTTATTGGTTTATTGGTTAATTGCTACAAAAGTGCCTCCGGGAATAACTTCTAAAAATGGTGATTAGAACAGTCTCCTGAAATACAGCCTTTCTCAGTAACCAACCCAGCTCATTTCCCTCCGTGCTCACTTTCTATTTCTCTGTCCGGTATCCGGCCAAAGATGGATTATTTATAGCAGATGCGCCAGAGCTGAAAGCATCCTGCTTACCTTTTGTTGTCAAGGTAACAACTTAGATTTCCCCTCCTCCACTGAAAGGTCAGATTTCTTATGATATGAATCACAGAGCTCAGGGGGATTTTAAAAATTGAGATAGCATTTTTTCAAAGACAAATTAAAAACCAAGACTTTGTAAACACTCAGACCATTTTAAATTAAATTTGAACCATAAGGTGGTTTACAATAATTAACCCTGACGTATCCAGGGTTGTGCTGTAAGGAAGTGTGCATTCACTGCTTTCAGAGATCTGCACCAGGGATTCCAGCTCTCCCAGCAACTTCCTGGGTCTGTTATTTGCTGATTATTTCTCTTTTGCAAGAGAAAAATTCAAACAATGTATAATTATTAGTACTTTGTTATAAAGTGGTGGATAGGGATTGTTTAATACACTTGAAAAAAATTAGATTTAGATATTTCTAAAACTGCCAGTGGGGAAGGTTATTTTGGGACTCACATTAAAAGGGAATTTTATATCTATGATAATAACAGCACTTACTGAATCCACCCAGCGGTGCCATTGTCCAAGAGTAAGAACACTCACTCTGTTAAAGTAAAGGCAAAGAGATTTATTGAGGTTAACACAATTCCCAAATTGGGGAAACACAGGACAAAGAGGAATCTACCACATGCTCTGAAGCATGGAGGGAGAGGTGTGCTTTTTATACTAAAAATGGGAAAGGGAAGTATGTGTGGTCACATGGTCACAAGGTAGATACGTCATCAGCAGCTACCTTCTTCCTAGGACATCCTGAGTAAACTCGTTCCTCTACAATCGCATTCCTGACCCTCATCCTTATTTACTAAGAGCTGCTAAACTGCATTCCTGACCCCCACCCTTATTTGACATGAGTCATCTTGGGGCAAGAGTTAAACCGGTTAAACAAGATGATTGAGACAGGGTCTTCTGATCCCATCCAGCCAGAGGCCCAAGGCCAGATGCATATGAATGGGGAGAAGCCAAGGTGCATTCTCAGGAATGCCGAAGCAGGAGCCTGCAATAAAATGGAGTTTTGATTCAGACCTGACGTCAGCCACCTTATTATGCCAAGTGCTTCAGTTTTAGAGGTTTGCGAGCGCACTATGGAAGAAAAGACCTGGCAACCTGCCTCCATAAGATTATAGCTAAGAAAACCCTTTGGAGTGCAGTTCTACTCTGAAGCAAATGGGGTCACCATGAGTTGGAATAGACTAAACTGCAAAGGTTTTTTTTTGTATGTGGCCTGACACTATCTAAGCACACATATTAACTAATTTAATTCTTAAAACAATCCCCTGAAGTAGGGACTATTATAATCCCAAATGCCTTTTTACTAATAAAGAAGATGTAACACAGATTGGATAAGCAACTTAGCTAAGATCCCAGGACTAATTAGTGGCAAAGGCAGAATTTGATCCCAGACAGTTTAGTTAATAAGTCCGCACTCTTAACCACTCTGCCATGATTTCTCTAAACAAGCATGGCTCTAATTAAGACATAAACCAAAAAAAAAAACCAAACTCATTGCCATCGAGTCAATTCCAACTCATAGTGACCCTATAGGACAGAGTAGAACTGCTCCATAGTTTCCAAGGCTGTAATCTTTATGGAAGAAGATCACCACATCTTTCTCCTTCAGATAGGCTGGTGGGTTCAAACCACCAACCTTTCGGTCAGCAGCCAAGCTATTAACTGCTGCACTACCAGAGCTCCTTAATTAAGATATAGGAAGGCCCTAAAGTGGCATTCTTCTCCTGAGGGAGGGGAACTGTATTACTTCTGCTTTCCTTGGGCCCTCCAACTCCCATAACATCCCCTCCCTTTTTAGCCAAATTGCCAGCTCTTTCCCTCTCACCCACACTATGGGTAGGAGCCCTGGTGGTGCAGTGGTTAAAGTGATCAACTGCTAATCAAAAGGTCAAAGGTTTAAAACCCCCAGCGGCTCTGCAGGAGAAAGATGTGGCAGTCTGCTTCCATAGAAATTTACAGCCTTGGAAACCCTGTGAGGTCACTATGAGTCGAAATTGACTCAATGGCAGTGGGTTTTTTTTTTTGGAAGGGCCTTTAGGAGCCCTGGTGGAGCAGTGGTTAAGAGCTTGGCTGCTAGCTAAAAGGTTGGCAGTTCAAATCCACTAGCCACTCCTTGGAAACCCTATGGGGCAGTTCTACTCTGTCCTATAGGGTCACCATGAGTTGGAACTCTTTCAACGGCACATAACAGCAATGTGGGCTTTTAAGAGAATTTCTCTTTCCCAAGATGCATTCTTCCAATCACATATCTTGGGAAAGAAGAGAGTTAAATAAAATCCCAGAAACTCCTCCTCTGGACTCCACAAAATTCAACTTGGAGTATCAAATTTTTGAAGTGTGGTGAATTAACTGTTATTTAAGTCCCAGGCATAGCAACCAACAAGCTACTTTATTGATAATAATACCAGTTGTCCTTGAGTTGATTCTGACTCATCCTGACCCCATATGTGTCAGAGTAGAACTATGGTCCATAGGGTTTTCAATGGAAGATTTATCAGAAGTTGATTGCCAGTCCTTTCTTCTGAGGCACCTCTGGGTGGACTTGAACTGCCAACCTTTAAGTTAGTAGCCAAGTGTATTTATTGTTTGCACCACCCAGGGATTCCACTGATGATGATGATGATGATGATAATAATAAAACCAAACCTTTGCAGTCGAGTTGATCCTGAATCATAGTGACCCTATAGCTGCCGTTTATTAAGCACCTACTATGTCCTAGGGATTCTGAATGAATTATCTTTTATCCTCACATCCTCCCTGTGAAAAGTAACCGATCCAATCAGGAAGGAACTGAGGTCAGGAGGAGGGTGAGGAACCAGTCCAAAGTCACACAACTGGGAAGGGGCAGAGTCAGGATTAGAACTTAAGTTTGCATTGTTCCAAAGCCTATTTTCCTTTCCCAGCATAATTTTCTCCTTATTTTAACAAATAACAAATCAAGGATATAAATTTTTTAGCACCTCAATCCAACCTTGTTTAAAGAGAGCTACAGAAACATAAGGTTTTGAAAATTTAGGTACATAGTGTTAACGCTTTATGAAACACTTTGCTCCTTTGAACTGATCATAACAATGATCATGAATCGGAGTGGATTCTTTTTAAAAGGTAAATAATCTTGGCCCATATACCAGATTTACAATAAATGTTAGCTGCTTTTTACTATGTGTAGATAGCTTTTCACAATTACTGGAAAACCAGCTCATTCTCGATAATGACATTTGTGTTGTAGGCTTGCAGTGTGGGACAGGGTGAGGAGTGCAGGGCATCTTGGGTCATTCTCAGAGTCCTCTCCAAGGGAGAAAAACAACCACAGGCCCATCCTTCTTCCTAAAGTCAAAAGCAGCAACTAATTTCTACAGCAGCTCCAGCCTGTCATATTCAGAGGGAGATCAAGAACACTAAGGAGTTTCAGCTAAACCTATTCTTTTGGTGCTCTCTATATAGCTGCACGATGTGGGTTCGTTCTAATTTATAAAAGATTGTTTAGCTCCTGGGAACATCTGACTCATATGTGTTCGAGATCTGCATAACCACAGTTACGATTCGAATAGATGCACCGATTTTGTATATCAAAGAAAAAACTGTTACAATGTGGTGGGTTAATACACAGATTTGGATGAGCCACAGTGTAAATCACATTGCCTCCTCAAGAGTAGTGTCTATAATTAGCAAAAGCTTGGTGTTATAAAGAGGGGAATGAATTAACGTTTATTTAGCTAGTGTGCTCTCTCTCTCTCTCCCGTCTCGTTTCCTCTGCTCTTAGTATGTCTGGTCCTTCTCATTCTCAAGTCTCAGCTCAGATATTCCCTCTGAGCTGGTAGCCTGAGCACTCAGACTAATGCAGCAATTACCTGTTATTCTCTCTGGGCTGTTTTTTTTTTTCCCTCCACCTTCAGAGTCCTCATCATAATTGCAATTATGTATTTATTTGTTTGTTTATAGTCTACCTACTCAACAGTTAAGGAGCCCTGGTTGTACAATGGTTAAGCACTTGGCTGCTAACCAAAAGGTCAGCCGTTCAAATCCACCAGAGGCTTCCCAGGAGAAAAGAACTGGCGATCTTCTCCCATAAAGATTACAGCCTAGGAAACCCTCAGGGAAGTTCTACTCTGTCCTGTAGGGTCGCTGTGAGTAGGAGTTGACTCGATGGCATATAACAACTACAACAACAACTCGATAGTTTGTACACTCTCGTGCCAGCAGGAGCTACACTCATCTTTTCAACAGCAACATATACTGGATGCTTCGGGGCAGTTGTGGTTCAGTGATAGAATTCTTGCCTTCAGTGCAGGAGACCTGGCTTTGATTGCTGGCCAATGCACCTCAATCACGGCAACCAATCGTCTGTCAGTGGAGGCTTGTGTGTTGCTATGATGCTTAAAAGGTTTCAGCAGAGCTTCCAGACTAAGACAGACTAGGAAGAAAGGCCTGGAGATCTGCTTCCAAAAATCAGCCAATAAGAACCCTATGGACCACAAGGCGGCGCTTTGTTTCATTGTGCGTGGGGTTGCCAAGAGTCGGGGGCATATTCTGTGGCAGCTAGCAACAACATATGAGGTGCTTGATAAACACTGAACAAATATTTAAATGAGCCACTGAATAAATAAATGAAAGAATGAACCATCTCTCCAGGCATTATGCTGAGTATTTGAGTGATTCTATAAACATTTATTGAGTACCTACTATGTGCCTGGCCGTGTGCTAGGTTCTTGGAAGGCTGTCAAATATCCTTGCCATTAGAGAGCTTACATTATATACATTCTATCATTATCCCACTAAATCCCCATGGCAACTCTGTCAGGTAAAACTTGAAAACTATAAAGGTTAATAATTAGCTTAAGGTCATAAAACTTGTAAGTAGCAGAACTAGAATTTGAAAAACTTCTTTCTCTGGGACCATGACCTTGTCATCTCAAACCACCAGCACAGAGTTTAGTTTCCCTTCAGGGAACTAGAATCCACAGTTCCTACAAGTCAGGGAAACTCTAGCCTATCATTTCCCAGGCATTCAGGAGGCTGATGGAAGAAGTCCCAAAGAAAACCATGAAGTACTGTGCTGGTGAAGCACCTGCTAGCAGCTTCTACCCAGCTAGTGGCAGCAGGAATGGCACGGTGACCCCCAGAGCTGCTCACACTCCAGGGCGGATGCATGCTGGATGCCTCTGTTCTAGCCTCTTCAGGAGGAGCCTCAGTTGAGTACTCTTAGCCTAAGAAATCTGAAAGGGACTCCTTCAGCCCAGCACAAGGAGGCAGGTCATGGAAGATGGTGGCAAAAGGACTGACAGCCCATGGTGGTTCTATGCTTTCCTTTGTTAGCAGAGTTCTAAACAAGGCCTATCCCTCTGAGTTAAAAACTCAGCAGGAATGGAATAAGCTTTAAAAATAATGTCATTGAATTGTACATGTGAAGGATGTTGAAATGGCAAGTGATTTGTTACATATATACTTGCCATAATAAAAAAAGAACAAAAATATTCCTTTTCCTTATTTCTATTACTTTTACTGCCCTTGATTCTATTTTTAAAAACATTTCCAAATGATGCTCAGAATTTTTATTTATCTTTTTAGTTTGGGTGATTTCAGGGCAATTACAGTCTTGAAAATGAGACCCAAATGTTTTCCTTAAGAATGTGTTTGAAAGTTGGCAGGTTTTTTTTTTTTGTAAGAAAGTTAAACAAACATACACTTACCATATATTCAGTAATCTCACTCCTTGGCAGTTATCCAAGAAAAATGGAGACATATGTCCACACAAAGATTTGTATGCAAATGTTCATAGTACAGCTATCATAGTCAATGGCTGGAAACAATCCAAATGCCCATCACTGTTGTATATACAGTGGAATATTTCTCAGCCAGAAAAAAGAATAAACTAATGCAAGCAACAATATAGATGAACCTCAAAAACAGTATGCTAAGTGAAAGAAGCTAGATACAAAGGACCACATATTGTATAACTGCATTTATGCGACATTTCTAGAGAAGACAAACCTACAGAGACAGAAAGCAGATCAGTGGCTGCCTGGGCTGGAGGTGGGAGCAGGGATAGACTGCAAACGGTAAGAGGAAACTTTGTGAGGTGATGGGGCTGTTTTATACCTGGATTGTGGTGATGGTTGTACACTGTATATATTTGCTAAAACTCATCTGACTGTACACTTAAAATGGGTGAATTTTATAGTATGTAAATTGTACCTCAGTAAAGATATTAAAGGGGGCAGTGGTGGTTGAGTTGTAGAATTCTCAGCTTCCATGCAGGAGACCTGGGTTTAATTCCTGGCCACTGCACCTCTTGCGTAGCCATCACCTGTCTGTCAGCGGAGGCTTACACGTTGCTATGATGCAGAACAGGCTTCAGCAGAGCATCCAGAGTATGACAGACTAGGAGAAAAGGCCTGGCCGTCTACTTCTGAAAATCAGCCAAAGAAAAGTTTTTGGACCACAACAGTCCGATGGCTCAGCACCAGGGACCACTTCTCTTCGTTGGTTGTGCATGCGGGTCATCATGAATCAGGCTGACTTGATGACAGCTAACGACAATAAAGATATTTAAAAAAGAGAGGGAGACAATCCATGTAAGCAGTGGCCTTTCTTTATGATTAAAAAAAAAAAAGAAAAAGAAAAGAAACAAAACACACATAGATTAAAGAAAACAGAAGTATCCCAAACACAAAACCATATTCTTTGGGTATAATTTAAATTTGAAATCTGCTCATGAAGAAATGAGTGTTTGCTCAAACACAGCTATCATCTGACATTTCAAGCCGGTCTCTGTGTGGGCTGAAATATGCAAGCACATCCGTGTTACCCTCTTCTTGGAATTCTCTGGAGGACTTCTTGACAGGATCGGAGGATAAACTGCCACCGTGCACGGGAAACGAGAAAAGAGACGAACAATAACTGCTCTGAACTGGATGTGCTGGTGCAGCTGAAAGGGCCGGACGGAGTGGGGGAGAAGATGGAGCGCGCTCGCGCTCAGGGATGAGCTGGAGACTGGGAGCAAGGTTTTAATTCTCCTCCCAACAACTAGCCTGCTGAGAGGGCTTACAGCCTGCATTTGAACGACGTTCAACTGGCCCTCAAAAGAAGCAGACTCTGGACAAAGTGACATTTTAATAAAAGCAGACAGCTGCCTCCTGCCCCCATGTCAGCATCCCTGCAGCCTTGCCACTCACTCCTCTCTCTCTGTGGGAAAGCCTGGCGCAGGCATACTGCCTGGCAGCACGAGGGTTCTTTTTCTATTTCTTTCTTCTTCTTCTTTTTTTTTTTTTTTAACCAGCGTGAAGCTCGTTCATGTCAAGACTGTGAGTGAAGCACTCTTATGAAATATGAAAAGTAGGGTGCAGGGCAGGGGAGGAAAAGTCAAATACTGTGGAAGTGTCAGAAAAGGTGGGATAAAAGCAAGAAGAGGGTGAGCCCTGTCATTTTAGCGGCTATGTTTGGGGCTTCTCTCCCCTCAAGTGAGACTATCAGAAGGAATCCACGTTTTTCAATAGAGCAGCACGACACTAAGCGGATGGTTCCTGAACACGGGCACTTGAGGCCGTGGGGTCTCTGCAGGTGGGTTTTGTGCTCTGCTCTTTGGTTGTTGGAATATAAACCCTACATGAATTGTGCCGCAGAAGCAGCAGGCTTTTCGGAGAGCAAAGAGGATTATGTGAGGTGGGGGTGTGATTTTTTTTTTCTTCCTTTCTTTTTCGTCTTCTTCTTTTTAATAAAGGCACTCCACTTCCCAGAGAAATGGAAATATGTCTTCAGAGCTAAACTGAAAGGGAAGTTTGAGGCAAAGCTCTAATAATTCAGGCCAAAGAGAATTTGTGCTGGCCACCTCTCTGCACTTCTCCCTCACAAGGGATAATATATTGTGAAAAAATATTTCTGAGACAAAAAAAAAAAAAAGAAAATTGGGCAAAGATTATAAATAGACAACTCGCAGACGAGTATATATAAATGAGAGTCGATGTATGAAAAGGCTCGCACCCCTGGTAACTAGAGAAATGCAAACCGAAATAGCAATGAGAGAACTCTTCTCACATTTCAGATTGACAAAAGTTAGAAGTTGTGATAGTACACAGAAGGCAGGGAAGAGGCCTTTCAATATATTGCTTGAAGGAATGTAAATTATAATAGCCTTTTGGGAAAGCAATCAAGAACTAGCTTGTAAAATTAAAAAAAAAAAAATCCTCAAGTCTCCTTCTTAGTAATCTACCTTACAGAAATAACAAACACTAGCATGTTGGGTGACAGGAAATCTGGTAATGACCCAAAACCATAACAAAGGAAGGATGAAGAATTATGATGCATCTGCAGCAGAAGAAAGGGCTAGAGATCTGCTTCTGTAAAGATTACAGCCCAGAAAACGCTATGGGTCACAGTTCTGCTCTGTAACACTTGGGGTCATAATATGACGAAATCAACTTGACAGCAAGAAGTTTGGTTTTTTGTTTTTATTCTTGCAGATTATAGGATATCATGCAGATATTAAAAGGAATGAGTTAGAGTCATATTTATTAACCTGGAAAAATTTCCATGGTCTTCTGTTAAGTGTGCAGGTGTTTTTAGATAACATATATAGTAGATCTAATATTTAATAAAAAAATATATATACTCCCTCTTCTCCCAAAAACTATATGGGTGCAAGTTTATTTAAATAGATAGACAAAGAAAGAAAGAGCGAGCTAGGTAATCTTAATTAAGGGAGTGAGAGAGTTGTGAAATTATTAATTTTTTCATTACACATCTTTGGGATGTTCACTTGGAACAATGAACACATGTTGTCGTTAGGTGTCATTGAGTCAGTTCCAACTCGTTAGCGACACTACATACAACAGAACAAAACACTGCCCAGTCCTGCACCACCCTCACAATCCTTGTTATGCTTGAGCCCATTGTTGCAGCCGCTGTGTCAATCCTTCTCGTTGAGGGTCTTCCTCTTTTTCACTGACCCTCTACTTTACCAAGCATGACGAACATATACTACTTTTTAATTAAAACTGTAAGAAAAGAAATATCGCCGTAAACAACACTGTGTGGAGATACTGTTAAATTTAAAGTCATGTTTCTGCCTTCAAAAAGCTTACAACCTAGTCCAAATAATAACATGAACAAAGATAAAATCAGAAAAAAATAAATGGCAATACATGTCAAGACATTCTGTGCCTTTAAATGCTGAGCAGCAATGCAAGCCAAGGCAAGAGGGTAGAATTATGTGTTGTTTTTATTTGGTGGAGGGCAGTGTCAGGCATTTGAAGTATAGGATTTGTGTTATAGGTAGTTGGGCAAGAAATAGTTAAATATACAGGGTGATCTTTTTAACTGTGTTATTTCAGATCTTCCATACCCTTACTGTTTGTTTTTGTCTTATAAAATTACTGAGACAAATGTGTTAACATTTTCTACTCTGATGGCATATTTGTCAATTTCTTTTTAAATATTATTTAAACTGGGTGGTGGGCATGGGGGGAGGTTCACTGCATTGTTTATGTCTTATACATTTTTTAAAAAATTGGTATTCATTTGATATTTGTAGAAACAAAACAAATATTTTTTTCTGGTCAATGCTTGCATTTTATATTTCTTTTTTTATATAGTTTTATTTTTGTTGTTGTTGAGAATATACACAGCAAAACATACACCAATTCAACAGTTTCTACATGTACCATTTTGTGATACTGATTACATCCTTCAAGATGTGCAACCATTCTCACACTCCTTCTCCGAGTTGTTTCTCCCCCATTAACATAAGTTCACTGCCCCCTAAGTTTCCTATCTAATCTTTCAAGTTGCTGTTGTCAATTTGATCCCACATAGATAGTTCTTAAAAGAGCATAATGCTCAAGGCAGACTTTTTTTTTTTTAAATAGTACTTTATTGTGATTAAGGTGAATGTTTACATAACAAATTATGTTCCCTTTTAACAATTTCTACACAAATTACTCAGTGATGTTGGTCATGTTTTTCACAATGTGTCAGTATTCTCATTCATTCTGTTCTGGTTTTACCACTTCCAGTACTCTAGTTTCCCTGCCCCCTTACTTTCTCATCTTTGTTAGTTTTTTTTGTACTTTAAATGAAGGTTTACAGAGCAAACTAGCTTCTTATTAAACAATTAATACACA
The DNA here is from genome assembly GCF_000243295.1 of Trichechus manatus latirostris. Lineage (NCBI taxonomy): Eukaryota > Metazoa > Chordata > Mammalia > Sirenia > Trichechidae > Trichechus > Trichechus manatus. The sequence goes on along the minus strand of NW_004443968.1, from coordinate 12,193,202 downwards.
TATTGTTTTGTGACATTGGTTGCCAACCCCATGACATGTCAACACTCTCCCTTCTCGACCTTAGGTTCCCCATTACCAGCTTTCCTGTCCTTTCCTGCTTTCTCGTCCTTTCTCCTGGGCTGGTGTGTCTGTTTAGCCTCATTTTGTTTTATGGGCCTGTCTAATCTTTGGCTGAAGGGTAAACCTCAAGGGTGACTTCATTGCTAAGCTAAAGGAATGTCCGAGGGTCGTACTCTTGGGGTTTCTCCAGTCTCTGTCAGGCCAGTAAGTCTGGT
>NW_004443968.1:12190230-12192248 GCF_000243295.1 Trichechus manatus latirostris | reverse complement strand
TTACATTCTTCCAGTTGTGCTGCTATTCTCACTTTAGATGAAGGTTTACAGAACAAAATAGTTTCTCATTAAACAGTACACATATTCCCCTATGACAAATGGTTAAGAACACCACTACAAGTCCACACTGTCCTTACTCAACCTTGGGTTCCCTATCACCAGTTTTCCTGTCCCCTCCTGCCTTCTAGTCCTTGACCCTGGACTGCTGTGCCTCATTAGTCCCATTTTGTTTTATGGGGCTGTCCAGTCCCCAGCTGAATGGTGAACCTTGGGGGTGACTTCACCACTGAGCTATAAGGGTATCTGGAGGCCATACTCTCGGAGTTTCCCCAGTCTCTGTCAGGCCAGTAAATCTGGTCTTTTTTGTGTGCTAGAATTTTGTTCTATATCCTTCTCCAGCTCCTTCCAGGACCCTCTGTTGTGATCCCGGTCAGAGCAGTCAGCAGTGGTAGCCAGGCACCATCTAGCTGTACCGGACTCAGTCTGGTGGAGGCCTTGGATCTTCTATAAAATCTTTAATCAAAATGTTTAGTAGTGGTATCCGGGCATCATCCATTTCTGTTCTCATGGCAAAGGAGGCAGATGTTAATGGAGGTGATTAGCCACACATTCTGTTCTCCTCCTATTCCTAACTCTCCTTCTTCCTCTGTTGTTTCAGGCAAACGGAGACCAATTGTTGTACCTTGGGAATTTTGTATTTTTGAGGCTACTTAAATTAAGAATTTTTATATCTTCTGGTGAATTAAACCTATTATGATTATGTGGTTACTGTTTTTATTACTAATAATGCTTTTTGCCTTAAGGTCAATTTTGTCAGATATTAATGTTATTACACAAATGAAGTGTTCTTTAATTACTATTTAACTGGTAGGACCAGTATACGCCTGGTTACCTCTCAGGTATGTCTCTGATAAACTGTTTATAATTTTTTTTTTTTTATTGTACTTCAGGTGAAGGCTTTCAGAACAAATAGTTTCCCATGAAACAGTAGTACACATATTGTTTTATGACATTGGTTAACAACCCCACAACATGTCAACCCTCTAACTTCTCTACCTTTTTTTTTTGGTGAAAATACACATAGCCAAAGATACACCATTTCAAATATTTCTACATGCGCAGTTCAGTGACATTGACTACGCTCTTCCAATTGTGCTGCTATTTTCACTTTAGATGAAGGCTTACAGAACAAAATAGTTTCCCACTAAACAGTTACTACACATGTTGCCCTATGACAATGGTTAACAATCTCACAACACATCAACACTATCCTTACTCAACCTTGGGTTCCCTAACACCAGCTTCCTTGTCCCCTTCTGCCTTCTGGCCCTTGTCACTGGACTACTGTACCTCATTAGTCCCATTTCATTTTACGGGGCTGTCCACTCCCAGGCTGAACAGTGAACCTCGGAGATGACTTCACCACTGAGCTAAAAGGGTGTCTGGGGGCCATACTCCCAGGGTTTCTCCAGTCTCCTTTGGGCCAGTAAATCTGGTCTTTGTTTTGTGAGTTAGAATTATGTTCTACATCCTTCTCCACTCTGTCCAGGACCCTCTGTTGTGATCCCGGTCAGAGCAGTCAGTGGTGGTAGCCGGGCACCATCTTGCTGTACTGGACTCAGTCCGGTGGAGGCCTTGGTAGCTGTGGTCCATTAGTCCTTTGGACTAATCTTTCCCTTGTATCCTGTACTCTTCACACTCCCTTGCTCCTGAAGGGATGAGACCAGTGGAGTATCTTAGATGGCTGCTCACAGGCTTTTAAGACCCGAGATGCTATTCACCAAGGTAGAATGCAGAACATTGCCTTAATAAACTGTGTTGTGCCAGTTAAGCTAGATGATCCCTGAGACCATAGTCCCAACAGCCCTCTACCCAGCAATTCAGTCCCTCAGGGAGTTTAGATGTGTCTATGGAGCTTCCATGACTTTTCCTTGTACAAGTTGTGCTGGTTTCCCCTGTATTGTGTACTGTCTAACCCTTCATCCAAGATACCACTTATCTATTGCCTATTTAGTATT
>NW_004443968.1:12153586-12185322 GCF_000243295.1 Trichechus manatus latirostris | reverse complement strand
AGTTGTGAATTTATTTTGGCATTTGTTCCTGCATTATTTTCCTGAATTCTTCCAATTTTTTGTCTGTATTTTCCATGAATTTGTTTATTTTTTCCTCATGTTTGTCAGCTTTTTGCCTTAGCTCTTCGAGAATTTTGAGTATTAGAGATTTGAATTATGCATTTTCTTCCACTGGAGAGTCATCTGGTGTTTTATTTTGGATGCCTACTGGAACCATCCTGTCCTGTTTTTGTGAATGTTTTGATATTGTCTGCTGTCTTCGGGGCATTCAGTAGTTATTTTTCTTGTTTATTGATTGTAGATTTGTTTCATCCTTTTTTTTTTTTTAAATTTGGCTATGTTTGAGAAGGTGGGCTGTGTGTTGTTTGTTGTTTGCTCGTCTGTGGGCACAATACTTTTCACCTCTTTGTTCAATTGGCAGGGTCAGTCACTCAGATATGGTACAGCAGGGCAGGTCTAGCTGAAGAGGAGTTACTGGGATGGGTTGTTTGTGGCACTTACTACAGCCACCAGGGCCGGTCAGTAATCAGTGCAGGGAAGGTTCCAGTAGGCCGTGCCCGTACTGCTTGGTGGTGTGATGTTAAGTGCATGGTGCAGGTACGCAGGATGTAGCGGGGAGATTGTTATGTGTGGAGCTAAGATGGATATGAGAGAGAGGTGAGAGGAACAGGAGCCAAAAACATACAAACAAACAAAAAAGAATGCTAGGAGAGCTTGCCATTAGAGTGGAGAGATGGGAGACTATGCAATGGGGAAAAACAAGAAGGGGAAGAGGAAGTAAAAAAAGAAAAGAAAAGAATGAATAAATAAAAATCAGAAAGGTTAAAGAACAGCAAATTCCCAGGGATCCCACCGGTGCGGCTATGAGGTCTGGGGAGTTGTTTTCAGGTGTTGCAGTACAGCCTGGCTAGAAGGTGTAGAGGTATACAACGCCAGGTATTCAGGGAACAGAAAGAGAAGGAAGATATAGAGAGATGAGAAACTGAGTAATGAAGAAAGACAAAAAAGGGAAAAAGAGGGAAAAGAAAACAAAACAAGTTAAAAAAAAAAGAATGAGAGAAGCCCCCCAAAAAAACAGAAAAAAAAGGAAAAAAAAAAAAAAAACAACACAGAAAGAAATGCCCTCAGGTATCCCTGTGCACATCTGTGCAAGCCAAGGGGGTAGTTTCCAAGTGACGCAGCACCGCCTAGCCAGAACGGACGCCTAACTTAAGAAAAGGAAAAGAAAACAAACAAACAATTCAAAACAAACAAACAAAGCCCTGGGATCCCACCAGCGCGGCAGCCCAGACCAGGAAGCAGCTCCACACTCGAACGGAGCTCCATAGCCCCTCAGGAAGAAGCAAAGATGGCTCACGGAGCCAGGTATTTGAGCAAAAGGCGGGTGAGGTGGTGAGAGGTAAGTAAGAAATCAAAAGAAGCAGAAAAAAAGCAACACCAGCAGCCAACAACCGGGACTCAGTGAGCCAGCTAGTGTGGGCTGGTGGAATCCAAGCAGCCAGTATTTCCCGGATGAAAGACTGTGTCCGTGGGAAGCAGAGGAGGCCGAGTGGGGGTGAAGAAGGGTGGGGAGTGGGAAAGTGTATATCGCAAATTACCCGTTGTTTTGTCTCCCGCTGAAAGCTCCGTGAAGCTGCTTTCTCGTATCCCCTGTTTGCTGGTCACCGATAGGAGTCCAAGATGGCGGATCTGCACTGTGTTAGCTGATAGGGGACCTCTGCATGAATTTCTCCTTGCTCTCCATTCTCTGTCAGTTTTCTCACTCCATTTGTTGCTTGCTGAGTTCTTTATCTCTGCATTTGATGTTTTAGCATTTCAGGATTGTTGTTTTCTCTGTTTGGCTTAGTTTTTCGGATCTTTGCTGTGGAGGGATGGCGTGGTGCTTCTGCCTAGAGCGCCATTTTGCAGGAAGTCCTGTTTATAATTTTTTAATTGCTACTTCTAATCGTTGTCTTTTAAGTGAAGAGTTTAGTACATGCACATTTACTGTATCTACTGGCTTATTGTTTATAATATTATTTTGTACTGTTTTTGTGTCCCAGACCTTGTTAATCAATAACTTCTTTCCCTGCTTAATGCCTCTGGTGTTGGACCTATTGCCTTGTATCTGGATCTGGTCTCTGTCTAAGTTGTCAGGTTGACAACTCAGCCAGGCACTCTACCCGACTTTCTTTTGGTTATGAGTTTGTTAACTTTCTTTTTATTTACAGTTGGTATCCCACTCTGCAGCCCATTTTACCCCATTCCACATTGGCTCAGAACCTCATGGCAGAAGGTCAGATCCAGTACCTGGGACTGTGGCTTTTCTTGTTAGCGGAGCTCTAGTCATTGGATTCATCTTCATTCCTGCCTTTCATTGTCAACAAGCTTTGACCATTGTTTCTTAAAATACGTCTCTCTTTCTCTTTTTCCATAAAAACTGGGGTTAGGTTCCTAACACTTTTTAGTTATAAATTTAATAGATGCTATAGTGGCTCTGCTAGCCACAATTTTTTTTCTCCCCAGGACCCTTGTCATCAAGTTCACCTTCCTATCAGAGAGATCTGATCATGTCACTACTGTATTCAAAAATTTCCACTACTCTTCAAACAAGTTAAATCTGCCCTCAGGGTAGCATTCCAAAGCATCTTAATGTACTTTTTCAGCTTCATCTAATTATTCTCTAATTGATTTACTAGCAACGGTCTTGTCTGTCTTCTAGATTTTAAGCTTCCTGATCATAGGTATTATACCTTGTGATTTTTTTTTTTTTTAATCTGCGGTCTTACTGTCTTGATGTTTTGCTGACCAAAATCTTGATTATACCTCAAGACTATTAGATTGTAAGTTTCTTGAGGGCTGAAATTGGCTTTCTTATCCTTGTACCTTACCACTAGAAAAACGACTGGAACATGGTAGCTACTCAGAAAAGATTTGTTTACTTACTACCATGTATTGGTTGACCTGCTAATAAGCCATAGGCAATGTTTATCTACCTAGTCCCAACAACAACAACAACAAAAACAGTTGCAGTTGAGTCGTTTCCCACTCGTGGTGACCCCATCGGTGTCAGAGCAGAACTGTACTGCATAGGGTTGCTAATGGCTGACTTTTCAGAATTAGACTGCCAGGCATTTCTTCTCAGGCACCTCTGGGTAGACTTGAACCTCCAACCTTTTGCTTAACTGTCCCACCTTTCAGCTAACAGTCAAGTACTTAACCATTTGCACTGCCCAGATATTGGGACTCCCCTTGTCTCAATATCTAAGTATAATGATACTTGGTGGGTTCTTAATTCAGAATTTTATGAACGTACTTGTGGCATATGAGGTTTGTTACCATTTGAGCAGATGCTCTTCCCTTCCCCCATGTTAACTGAACCCTAGTTTTGTGCAGATATTCGTAGAGACTTAAAGAAGTTTGCCTAGCCCCATATGACAGATCTTGATTGTCTAGACCGGGAGTGGTGATCCCATTCCCTTCACAGGTGATCAGTTTTAGACTTTCTTCTGAAGAATGAGATAAAAGGCAACATCTGCTGGGGAGTTCTTAGAAAAGTTTTTCTGTCTAAGGAAGAGACTCATGAGGAGAAATTGGCCTTCCTGTTTCGGGATGTAATTGTACATAGAAGTGATGCTGAAACTGAGACCACCATTCTGTGATTACAAAGGGATAAACTTGAAGATGAAAGTCAATATGCTGAGAATGAAAGCAGAAATGTGGAAAGAACGTGAATTATTGATGACATCAACCCTGGAACCACCTATTTTTATACAAATTATACTCAGGTATTTTTCTACCTATAGCCCTAAAACAAAATAGCTTAGAATGTGTGAGTACCCACATAGATTGATGTCTATACATAGACATATTGTTACACAGTTAACTTAAAGTAATTATATAAGCAAAGCATAATATTTATAAAGGCATTGATGTTCATTTTGATACAAATTTTACCCAATCCTTCCATATTAAGCTCTGGATGGTGCAAACAGTTAACATGCTTGGCTGCTAACCAAAAGCTTGGAGGTGTGAATCTATCCAGAGGTGCCTTGGAAGAAAGTCCTTCTGATCTACTTCTCAAAAATCAGCCATTGAAAACCCTATGGAGCACAGTTCTACTCTGGCGCATATGAGGTCACCATGAGTTGAAATCTACTGAACAGCAATTGGTTTTTGTTTTTTTAAAAGGTTTAGCAGTTGAGGTTAAAAGAGTTGTTTCTGTTCTGATTCTGTCCTTCTTGCCACTATGTCCTTATATCAGGATCCTTGCTACCACTTGCAGAAAAAACAAATCTCAGCCCCTGCTCATGTGATTACTAAATTTTCTTTCTGGGTATTTCTTAAGTTATTGATAAGAAGAGGTCCTTAATACATTCTGCAAATTACCTACCACAAGCTACTGTGACCCTTGTATTGTACTGTTACAAAGGAGTTTAATATTTTCTACAAAGGCCTGGGGCTCCTTTCTTGTTATCTTGGTAATGGCTCAGGCTCTGCTTCATCTTGCTGTTTCTGGACTACCCCGATTCCTCTCTGTCCTCTATCTCTGTACTATGAGTGATTTGGAGAAGTTCAGGCACTGCTGAATAGGGAGACAAGACATGTTTTATATTTTGACTCTTGGAAAGGTTGCTTTCAATGTATTTCTTCACAATAAAGAAACACGAACTCTCTGCTACTTCCTGTGTAACATCATTAAATCTCCTCCCTGTTGTGTTTCAGGCCCAGAGTCTCATAGCAAGCTCAGTGTGATGGTGGGGTAGGCAAGGTTGCACACTGGTTTAGAGTTTCCCGGGCACTGAGCTGTGTTTGAGGGTTTGTTATTGCAGCTTGCTTAACAAATTTTAGGAGCTCTGGTGGCATAATGGTTAAAGCACTCAGCAGCTGCTAACTGAAAGGTTGGCAGTTTGAACCTGCGAGACGCTCCGAGGGAGAAAGATGTGGCAGCCAGATTCCATAAAGATTATAGCCTTAGAAACCCTATGGGGCAATTCTACTCTGTCACATGGGGTAGCTGTGAGTCGAAAATCAACACAACGGCATCTAACATCAGCAACAGTTTTAGTTAGTGAGGAAATTCAGTCCATTCTTCCTTTATTCTCTCTCTAGTGGAGAGATGAGATGCGGGGGGCAGGAGTAAAATTAGATTGCAGGACAAAGGAAAACATCCCTCTTCTCCGTAGCTGTGAGGCCAGGGTACTTCATTCTGGCTGAAGAGGAAAAAAAAGGAAAAAGATTTCAACCTGGTAGAGAAGTGAAAATGGTATAAAAATGTTATAAAACTATATATAGAAACTGTAATGTAATGTAAAGTAGAAATAAATCAGAGTTAGATATTTTTATATATAGGGATCTGACTCCCAGAAAGGCAACTATTCTCTCTGTGGTTTTTTAAAAATAAAACAGTTGTGTAAAGCATTGTTTCTATCCCTTAATTTCGGACAAACATTTTGGTCCATAGAAAATAAAATTATCTGTAGTGTTTATCTGTAGACTTTATTGATCTTTTAAGCCATTTCTTGATTAACAAGATTGGATTTTTTATGGTAAAAATAAGACTATCTTTATGTGATACACACATTTAAAAAAAAATGTTTTTCCCACTCCCAAATCAATTGTCCTGTTATTTTGAACTCTACTCTGAGTCATTCCACTTCACAGAAATTTTTGGGGGCATCTCCATTGCTACACTCCCGTAATTAATCATTTCCTTTTCAGTTGATTTAGCATGGGGCTTCTTGTTAGTCTGACATCTAGTCTCCTCTTCTCGGCTCATATTCTTTAGTTTTCTCTACTTCCCTAAACAATCTTCACTGAAGTTCATTTTTGTCATTCAGTCATTCATTAGCCAATGGCACTGGGATGGAAGAGAATGTAATTGGCTGGTGGGAGTCTTTAGTGAGTAGAACTAGTGAACATTTTTATTTCCAAAAAGAGAAAAACAATTAGAACCCACAAGAAAGAACGCGCCATAGATTCAAGTGATCTGGAAAACTTTCCTATGTGAGAAAAAAAGTTTTGCTGATAATGTTATCTTAGGGGGATAATTTGCTAGATGGAGTAGAAGGAGATCCCAGTGGCTGGTTTGATTTAGGTGCAGATCAGGTTCATTCCAGTAGAGTCCCTATAATATATAAATTTTTAGAAAAATGCCTTTATTATGGAAAAATTGAAACATACACAAAATTAGAGAGAATATTATAATGAAATTTCACAGCAGCTTAAACAATGATTACTCTCCATGGATTTCTTCAATTTTTTTCTATTAAACAGGGCTGCCCTGTACCTTCCATTGGCTGAGCTTTCAAGAATCAGTCTCCCTTATAAAAGAGTGAGTGGCAGCCTTGAAGATCCCTTCCAAAATGCTTTTTTTTTTAAAAAAAAGTTAATTATTTTATTCAAGCATTACATACATAAAGAAAAGTGTACAAATTCTAACTATATAGCTCAATGATTTCTTATAAACTGAACATACCTGTGTAATCAACACCCAGGTTAGGAAATAGAATATTACTAGCATTCCCAAATCCCACCCTGTTCTTCCTTCTAGTTGCCATCCCCTCTGGAAGTATTATGCCGTTTCTGTCACAATACATTAGTTTTGCCTGTTTTGGAACTTTATAGAAATAATTGAATTTCATAGTACATACTTTTTTGTGTCTGACTTCTTTCTCTCAACATTGTGAGATTCATCCACTTTGTTTTACGTAGCTTTAGGTTATTCATAATCATTGAGTATAGTGCTCCTTTGTATTAATATACTACAATTTATCCATTCTGCTATTGATAGGCATTTGGGTTGTTTTCAGTTTAGGACTGTTACAAATGATGCTACTATGGAATCTATATATTCCTATATATGTATTCCTTTTGGGTATATACCTAAGAGTGGAATTACTGTCTCACAGGTTTTGTATATAATCAGTTTAATACTCCAGTTTTCCAACATGGTTGTTTCTATTTATGGTCCCATCTGCACTATATGAGAGGATGAGTGTACCACATCCTAATCAGCATTTGGTACTATTAGTTTTCCTAATTTTCGTCATCCTGGTGGGTGGGTATCACATTGTGGTTTTAATTTTAATATCGCTGAAGATTAATAAGTTTGAGTACCTTTCCATTAGCCACCTGCATATTCTCTTTTGTGAGGTGCTTCTTTAAGTGTCTTGCCCATTTTTCTACTAGTTTGTGTGGGTTTTTTCTCATTGAATTATAAGAGTTATATGTTATATATATATATATATATATATAATATATATATATATGAGTTTTTTGTTATACATTTGCACTGTAAATATCACATCTTGTCTTAGTCATCTAGTGCTGCTATAACAGAAATACCACAAGTGGATGGTTTTAACAAAGACAAGTTTATTTCCTTACAGTAAAGTATGCTAAAAGTCCAAATTCAAGGTGTCAGCTTCAGAGGAAGGCTTTCTCTCTCTCGGTCTTCTCATCAGTGTTCCCCCCGGACTAAGAGCTTCTCAGCGGAGGGACCCCAGTCCAAAGGACGCGCTCTGCTCCCGGCACTGCTTTCTTGATGGTATGAGGTCCCCCAATTCTCTGCTTGCTTCCTTTCCCTGCAGGCCACACCCCAGGGAAACTCCCTTTACATTGGATCAGGGAGGTGACCTGAGTAAGGGTGGTGATACAATTCCACCCTAATCCTCTCTAACATAAAATTACAATCACAAAATGGAGGACAACCACACAATTCTGGGAATCATGGCCTAGCCAAATTGTTACACACATTTTTTGGGGGACACAGTTCAACCCATGACACCTCTCATTTAGTGGCTTACCTTTTTACTGTCTTAGTGTTCCTTGATGAACAAAAGTTTTATTAAAAAAAGTTGGTATTTTTTATATCTTATTTTGTTTATTCCAAAATAATTTCCCAGTTTTTTTCTGAAAGTTTTGTTGTTTACACTTCACATTTAGATCTGTGATTAAACTGGAGTTGATTTTTGTGTATTGTATGAAATAGAGGTCAAGGATTCACTTTTTCCTATCTGGGTACACAATTAACACCATTTGTTGTAATGAGTGTCTTTTCCCCACAAAAGTGCAGTATGGTTTTTATCATAAATTGTGTATATATATGTGTGGGTATGTTTCTGGACTCCCTTATTTCTGTTACATTAGCTTATTTTTAAATGTTTATACCAATATCCCACTGTTACTATAGCTTTATAATAAGCTTCAATAGCTAGGTAGAACAGCTCCCCCAGTTTTGCTGTTCTTTGAAATCAGCATGTGAATTTTCACACACACTCACACACACACACACACACACACACGCACACAACCCTGCTGAAATTTTGGTTGAAATTGAATGAATATTTGGATCATTTTGGGGAGTGGCCTGTTAAGTTCTCTCTGTATAGCAGGTGGGAGAGTATGAAGAGAGGGGGTTAGAAAGAGAAGAGGGTCCAGATAAGGCAGGGCGTAATGCAGAAACTAGGAAAACAGGCCAAGTGATCTACTTATAAACATTAGCCAATCAAATACTTACGGATCACAACAGAATATTGTCCAATATAGTGCTGGAAGATGAACCCCTTAGGTTGGAAGGCAGTAAGCAACAGCTACAACAGTAGGCTAAAACACAGCACTGATCATGCAGATGAAGCTTCCTTCCATTATACATAAAGTCGCCATGAATCTGAGCCGACTAAATGGCAACTAACAACATAACAACAACAATGGGCATATTAGCTATTTTAAGCTTTATTCTAAGAGCAATGAAAAGCTGATTCAGAGAGAGTATTAACAGTTGTTGAAACTTACCAGTCCTGCCAGTGGTAGGTTCTGTGAGGATACAGTGGAAGTCTAAAATCCCCAGTGAGCGTAAACGTCCAGATGTCATCTCTTATGAAGGCCCACCTACAGCTGCATTTTCCTCTTCATTACTCTCTGAAGTAACGTAGAAGTGACCTCTAGAGGTCATTGAATCCATCTCAAAGAAGTAAATTCTTTCTTATTCAGAGCCTTAAGTGCATTGTTCTTCAACTAAGTGACACTAATAAGCCACAGTCAGCTTAATTGCCTCTGTCTCTATGTGACAGAAATGCCACCTCAAAGCCCGGCTGTCTGAAGAGAGGAAGACATCTCCAAGAGGCTGCTGAGACCTGTTATCTAAGTGGCATCTCCACGGCCTGTCAGTACACAGGAAGGGTCACCCCCACTACACAACCGTTGTTATTGATAGTTTTAGATCTTGGGGTGGGGGTAGAGGTGGTGGGAGGAGGCTGGAAAGGGCAGGAAGGGAGATGGAAAACATGTAAATTGAATCTCATGTCTGACATCCACTGCCAACCATGACTCATAGGTGCTCACATGCTCTAACACATGGTGCATCTGGGGGACCCAGGAGTAATGCCTTCTTCTCGCCATGGTTTAATAGTTTCACTGTTTTATGTAACTTTGGAAACGTCTTGAATTATACACATTCTGCACCGCCAGAGGAACTATTCCTTTTGTAATCTATGGGAACCTGACTCTCTAGGGTTGTGCGGTGCCCAATCTGCACATTTGTAAATGGCAGCCCTGGTGCCATTAGGAGATTCTTCATTCATGAAAAAAAGAGGGGCTTGGCCTCAGAAGAACTTAACCCATGTAACTCCCCAGTCACCCTCAGATCTGCCTCAACATGGCTTAAAAAGCAGAACAGAAATAGTTGTGCCTGTGAGTCTCTGTTCAATCCTGGATCTATATCTGCAAAGACAAAACAAGCATTTAGAAAAAGTCTCTCAAAGGCTCTCATTCCCTTACTCAATCCAAATACCAGAGAACTAGAGAGTCTGAGAGAGAAACAGAGGCAGCCTCATTTTTCTGCTGCCAATTCTTCCAGTTGCTTCCATACCTATGGCTTCTGCCAAAAATTGCAAAGTCCATTACAATGTCTTCTGCTATGAAGGTGTCGTTGAGGTCCCAGGTGCACAGTAGTACCCAATAGTTGGATTCACAAAATTTCTGGAAAACCTCTAGTTTAAATGGCACATGCTCAGCTAGCCAAGAAAGACCTCCGTACAAAGGTGAAGAGTTCTGGTGTTGAACTCAGGTCACTATTCTATGTCCCCTTCCTTAAAGCCAAGTTGTCCACTGGTGTCCTTGGTGTCTTTTCCTGCCTAAAAATCTCAGTTTGTGTTATTTCCACTTTTTTTTATAAGTCTTTGTCATAGTTTGAATTGTCCCCCCAAAATGTGTGTCAGCTTGGCTAGGCCATGATTCCCAATATTGTGTGATTGTCCACCATTTTGTCATCTTATGTGATTTTCCTATATATTGTAAATCCTATCTCTTTTGATGTTGATGAGATGGGATTGGCCATTGTTATGCTGATGAGATCTACAAGATTAGATTGTGTCTTGAGCCAATCTCTTTTGAGATATAAAAGAGAAAATGAGCAGAGAGACATGGGGACCTCATACCACCAGGAAAGTAGTGCCAGAAGCAGAGTGCCTCCTTTGGACCCTGGGTTCCCACGTGGAGAAGCTCTTACACCAAGGTAAGATTGATGACAAAGACTGTCCTCCAGAGCCCACAGAAAGAGAAAGCCTTCCCCTGGAGCTGGCACCCTGAATTTGGACTTGTAGCCTACTAGACTGTGAGAGAATAAATTTCTCTTCGTTAAAGCCATCCACTTATGGGATTTCTGTTACAGCAGCTCTAGATGTCTAAGACAGTCTCTACAGAGTTGAACCTCAAAGAAAGAGTTTGAGGTCTTATTCTTATTGCTCCTTGAAGGAACTTTATTCTCTAAGTAAATTTACTCAACTTTCCCTAGTGCCAGGGACATTGGGAGGGGGAGAATTTGTCAGGTCATAGAAGGCCCTGCTACATCCTTTCCCCAAGACAATGGTTACCATTTACACATTATGCATTTGCATAACTTAGAAAATCCAGGAAGCTGAGTCTTTCCCAACAAAGAAGGTCTACTTCAAAGAATCTACTTCCACCAGCTAGACACAGTTATCTGGAAACTTCTTTGGGTGGAGATAAAACTTACATCTCTCTAGGCACCCTGCAAGGAGCCCTGGTGGCACAGTGTTTAAGTACTCATCTGCTAACTGAAAAGTGAGCCTTTTGAACCCACCAGGCATTCCCTGGGAGAAAGATGTGTCAGTCTGCCTCCATAAAGATTTATAGCCTTGGAAACCCTATGAGGCAGTTGTACTCTGTCCTATAGGGTTGCTATGAGTTGAAATCAACTTGATGGCAATGGGTTAGGCATCCTTCAATATATAAAGCATCTGACAAAACACCTTGTTCATATTCAGCATTACAAAAATGGCACTTATTATTAAGCTACAATTATTTTTGGTTCTCGCACGTTTTTGTACATTGAAAATATATTGTAGAATGAACATATATAACAAAATGGGAACGGTAAATGTTCATCGGTGTACATTTTGCAAATAGTGAGGTATTTTTTAATTTTATTGTGCTTTAGGTGAAAGTTTGCAGCACAAATTCGTTTCTCATTTGAAAACTGATACACAAATTGTTTTGTGACATTGGTTGCAATCCCTGCAATAGTTAGGTTTTTGGAATGTTTCTTTTTCTGTTCTGTAAATCGTTAAATACTGGTGATGGCTTCTTATAGTTCAGGAAGAAATACTTGAGTTTTGTTTGTCCGCAAGGAGTCCTGGTGGTCACAAAACACTGAATCTCCAGGAAAAGGGAGTGAAATCATCTAGGTCTTTTATACGCACTTCAACTCTGGGCTAGACATTGAGTTAAGGGCGACTCTCCCCATCACACATTGAATTGTGAACAAATAATTTTTTCTCTAAGGGACTGTTTTTTTTCTACCCTCACTTGGTTCTGCTCTGAGACATAAAGTTGCTTAATAATTACTGTAACAGACGATATTTTTAGCTATGTGTCCAATTGTATTAAGATTTTATGAGTCAGTCATACTGTATAAAAATTCCCATGAGTAAAGTTACATAAATGCCAGGGGAAGAAGTTATTAATGGTTAGTGGAATGCTAGAGAAAAATCTTACATAAATGTATTTGGATTTTTTGTTCCTAATATATAATGTCATTCATGCCAATCCTCTGCTTAACATTATGAGTTTGGTGCCATTTCCTGATACCATCCTGATTCACAGTGATGACAGAATACAAATTGAGTTTCATTCGCATGCTTTTAAAAGTCATATCCAGAATTAAATTCTGAAACTTCTTTTGTATAAGTAGTTTCTTAAAAGAAATGTTTATGAGATAGTTTGAAAGAAGGTTCAATTTAAGGCAAGGGTGTTACCAGTAGAGGCCCGCAGGCTAACAGAGACCAATGACACTGCTAAATATGGTGCTGTAGTATTGGGTACTACTGGGACCTCAAGGACACCCTCATAGCAGAAGACATTATAATGGACTATTCAAGACTGGTTTTTGAAAAATTATCATTGATGTAGGAGCTCTTTGTCCTACGAGATCTGAAGACTGAATCAGTGTTGTGTCAGATGGGATCTGTCTCATGGACCTACTCACATCACCCAAGCTCATGAGAGACCAACGTCTTAGAACCAGATAGCTGAAGCATTACTCTGAAGTGAGGCTATGACTGATGTGGGGGATGGAACAGTCATCACCAATTCCACATGGAAATCCAAACAATACTCAGAAAGTATGAAATTAGGAAATAATGATTTAATTGTATGTTGAATGTCTTTATGCTATGACAGTGTTATACACCTATTTATATATACATATATATATAAACAGATGTCTGCATTCTCTAATCTCTAAGGAGAGTCCCAGGAACTTTCTCCATGATTTACTTTGGAGAATGGGCCATGGTTCTGTATATTTTTAATAAGTATGATATTGGCATTCTGGTGATGGGGGCAGGGGTCCCATCTCATTGTGCAGAACTGTCCCACATCCCACATATTACAAGATATTTAGCATTCCTACCCTCTATTCTCCAAATTACAGCAATATTCCTCTTTCATTGTAACAGGTCAAAGCCTCCTCATTTTTCATGCTCCCATGTGGGGGGTTGGGTCTGCTTTTAGTTGAGATTCACAGGTAGAACTTAGATGAAAAGGGTCAAGAAGTTAAAAATCTCTTCCTTTTGCACAATTGGTTTTTGATTGACTTCTTTCTGAGATTATTTGCCCTTGTGTTTCTCTTTATTATCTCTTAGAGGTCGATTGCATAGGCATGGTATGATACCCAGGACTTCTTCTAGGAAGCTACCTGGGGGCCAAGATACAGCCCATGGAGAAGACCCAAGGAGCAGGTTCTTAGAGTCTGCTTTACCTATGCCAGTGAGTTTTCATACATTTTTAGTGGCAGAATGTGTCCCCAAAGATATCCTACGTAGAACCCCAGTGTAATACTGTACACAATAGAAGTAGAGCTGCTCTCATGGAAATGGTGATCAGGGGGAGGGTGGGAGGTGGGTGAAGGGGGACACTCTGTCTGCTCAGTTTCTCTGGCTCTCCCTGAGGCAGCCTGTGATGGTTAAGATTGTATGTCAGCTTGGCTGGGCCATGATTCTCAGTGTTTTAATGTAATCACTCCCATGATTGAATATACTGTGAGTAGCCAATCAGATGAAAGGGAGTCTCCTTGGGGGTGTGGCCCGCATCTGAATATAAGCAGATGTTCTGGCTTTTTGCTCTCTCGGGATCCTGCGGCTGCCTCCTGTCGCCTCATCTCCAGTTCTTGGGACTTGAGCTGTCAGCTTATCTGCCAAACTTGGGATTTGTCAATCTGCACAGCCTGTGAGCAGGAGCCCTGCTCTCTGACCTGCCGGTCTTGGGCTTGCCAGCTTCTGAGGCTGTGTGACTTGGGAGAGGCCTCTACCCTGATCCATGGACTTGGGACCTTCTAGCCACTACAATCACATGAGCCATTTCTTTGCTATAAATTTCTTTCTATATATATTTATACACTTGACTGGTTTTGCTTCTCTAGAGAACCCAGCCTAAGACACAGCCTATGAGATTAATTTATGGAATCCTAGGGTTCTGAGAAGCACAATTTGAAAAATTCTGGTTGTCTAGGCTTATGCACGGTTTGGTTCTGCTCTTTAAGGTAGATAATCACACAGGGATTTAAGACCAAAGCTCTACCTAGTAATATAGTATGTCTCTGCTCAGAGCGTGCTTTCAGGGTAGACACCACTCAGGAGTTAGCAATGGCAGATGGCAATTGATTCTAGATTTGGCAATCCACAGACCTGGCTACTTTTTCTCAGAGGTATGGGTGACTCAGGCATTGGGAAGAAGTGTTCTAGTGTATGGAGACAGGCACCCTCCATTCTAGGACTCCGCTCTGGGATATGCACATTGCCGTTGTGGGACCCTAAACTCCCTTTGGTGCTTAACCATCCACGCCCCCTTCTGGCTTTAGATATGGCAGTAACTTTAGTTAGCTCTCTTCTATCCTTATCTTTCTTTGTTGTTGTTTTTAGGTGACTTTGAGTCGGTTTTGACTCACAGGGACCCCATGTATAACAGAATGAAACGTTGTTCAGCCCTGTGCCATTCTCACAGCAAACCCAAACCCACTGCCATCGAGTTGATTCTGACTCATAGCAACCCTATAGTGTTTCCAAGGCTGTAAATCACTACGGAAGCAGACTGCCACGTCTTTCTCCTGCGGAGCTGCTGACCTTTCGGCTAGCAGTCGAGGGCCTTAACCACTGCACCATCAGGGCTCCTTAACAATCTACAATTCTCACAATACTAGGTATGTTTGAGCCCCTTGTTGCAGCCACTGTGTCAATCCATCTCACTGAGGGTCTTCCTCTTTTTTTTTTTTTTACTCATCCTTTACTTTACCGAGCATGATATCCTTCCTTAGCGTGGCTTTTTATGTCTCTGTCCTGATCTAGTATATATTCATTTTGATGTTTAAATTATTAAAGGCAACCTTATTTGTTTATTTTCAGCTTCTGTAGAAGCACTCAGAGAACCACCATCTAACTGCTGTAGTTGTCTCTAGGTAAAATCAGAGGAAAAAATGCTACAAAGTCTAAGAGATCAAAAGGAAATCTTAATTTTTAGTTGCAGTGTGCTTTTCCTTTGTAAATCCTTAATGATTGGTGTGATGGTTAAGGTTGTGTGTGTCACCTTGGCGGGGCCATGGTTCTCAGTGGTTTGGCAGCTATATAATGATGTAATCACCTCCATAATGAGATTTGATATAATGTAATCATGTCTATGATGAGGTCTGCTATGAGTGGCTGTCTTAGTTATCTAATGCTGCTATAATAGAAATACCACAAGTGGATGGCTTTAACAAACAGAAGTTTATTCTCTCACAGTTTAGGAGACTAGACGTCCAAATTCAGGGTGCCAGCTCCAGAGGAAGGCTTTCTCTTTCTGTCAGCTCTGGGGAAAGGTCTTGTCATTAATCTTCCCCTGGTCTAGGAGATTCTCAGAGCAGTGACCCTGGGTCCAAAGGACGCATGTGCTCCTGGCTCTTCTTGCTTGGTAGTACTGAGGTCTCTCTCCTCTCTGCTCATTTCTCTCTTTTATATCGCAAAAGAGATTGATTCGAGATACAACCTAATCCTGTAGATTGAGTCCTGCCTCATTAACATAACTGCCTCTAATCCTGCCTCATTAACATCACAGAGGTAGAATTTACAACACATAGGAAAATCACATCAGGTCACAAAATGATAGATGACCACACAGCCAAGTTGACACACATTTTGGGGGTGGGGACACAATTCAATCCATAACAGTAGACAATGAGTTGAAAGAGAGTTTTCTTAGGGGTGGGGTCTGCATCCAATATAGGTGGACTTTCTGGCAAAGCTCGTTGGCTTTTGCTCACTCTGGATCTTGCAGCTGGCTCCTGTTCATCTGACCTCCGGTTCTCGAGACCTGAGCTAGCAGCTTACCTGCCAGTCTTGGAATTCGTCAGCTTTCACAGCCTGTGAGCCAGAGGCCAGCTGTCTGACCTGCTGATCTTGGGTTCACCAGCCCCTGAAGCTACGTGAGCCAGGAGAAGCCTTCAGCCTGATCCATGGACTTGGGACTTTCCAGCCTCTATGACCACGTGGGCCATTTCCTTGATATAGATCTCTCTATATATGTATTTATGTGCTTCACTGGTTTTGCTTCTCTAGAGAACCCAGCCTAAGACGTTTGGTACCAAGAGTGGTTCTAGAGAAACAAAATTGTAAGGATGAGTTTTCTAAACTGTTTCTCAAGTCTAGTTAGTCTTAAAGATGTTGATGACTCCGCTTCCAGTAGTAAAGAGGGCACTGCTAATCCATGACATGAGGTGGCAGTAGAAATATGCAAAATATCACCACCATCAGATCAAGTATTGGTGATAGGCAAGGCTCTGGGTGATCACATTTGATACCATTCTACAGTTTTGTCATAATGATAAGTATAAGAAAGCTGGTTGGTTGGTCCTACTTTTGCTAGACAAAGTGGTGAAAGAAAAAGAAGAGCTCAGGCCTTCAAAGTCACAGCTCAAGCGCTGCATAAATGACCTCAAAGTTTCCACTTGTGCCTTGAAAGAAAGCCTTATTTCTTGTAGTAACAGCTGATATTGCCAAAAACGAAACCCAGATTCTTATCATAAGAGTGGCTGAGTTACAATGCCAATTGAATTCCCAACATTGAATGGTGTCTGAAGTTAAAGTGAGGGCATTGATTGGGAAGAAATGGGATCCTGAAATTTGGGATGGGTACATATGGGCAGATAATCAGAAATCTGGGAACACTGAGACCCTAAATTCCATTGAATCACCCCTGCCAACAGAATCAGCCTTCTTACTCCCATCTGAAGAGATTACTCCAACTTTGTGTGCTAATCCACCCTCCCCAGTGAAATCATTAGCCTCTCCACTCCCGTCTGATGAAATTAATTCAGCTGTGTCTGAAGAGCCTTTGTCTGAGTCATTGCCTGAGGCAGATGCCTTACAAGACATTGCTGAATGTCCCCAGGAACAACCTCACCACCCATTTTTGCTTCTAGACCTATAACTAGACTTAAGTCCCAGCGAGCCTCAAAAGATGAACTACAAAGGGTGACCTAGGAGGAGTCCAAAAGACTCCTACACTCCAAAAGAACTGCTTGAGTTTTCTAATGTATACAAACAGAAATGTGGGAATATGTGAGGGAATGGCTATTAAGGGTGTGGAATAACAGTGCAAAGAACGTAAAATTGGATCAGTCTGAGTTCATTGACATGGGCCCATTAAGCACAGATCCTTCATTCAATGTTTCAGCTCAAGAGGTTAGGGAAGGATCTAATAGGTTATTTGGTTGGTTCACTAAAGCATGGATTACGCGGTGGCTCACACTAAATAAAGTTGAAGTGCCAGACCTGCCTTGGTAAACTGTAGAAGAAGGAACCCAAAGGCTTAGGGAAATCGGCATGCTAGAGCGGATATATGAGATTAGACCCACACACCCACATGGGGAATGCCCAGAGGACATACCTCTTACCACAACAGTGAAGAACAAATTTGTGAAGGAAGCCCCAGCATCCTTCAAGACTGCGGTGATTGTATTTTATGTACGTCAGATTTGACAGTGGGAACAACTCTAACTGAATTAAGACACCTAACTACAATGAGGCTAATTGGACTCCGTGGTGGTAGGGGCCAAGTGGTGGCACTCAGTCAACAAACACAAGGTAGGTGTGATTACTGTAATGGACAGTGGAGTCAAAGCAGTAATCAGAACAGTCTGACTCATATGGACTTATGGCATTGGCTACTTAGTTATGAGGTCCCTAGGAGTGAAATTGATGGTCTCCTAAATATTCACTTGATCTGTACAAGTGGAAGAATTCTATGTCAAATGAACAGCTGTCTAACTCAAATCTCCAGAATAGAGAGTCATGACCCCTCAATCAAATCCCAGGTTTGAGCCAGTTTATAGACGTACAACCCCTTGAGTGAAGGGGAGGCCAGGTCCCCTTGAGGAAGGACCCCATTACATTGCCAAAAATTTATACTGTTAATCTTTCTCCCAGCCTTTCCCAAAGGGATGTACATTCTTTTACAAGAGTGACCATTCATTGGGGAAAAGGAAATAATCAGATTTTTCAGGGATTACTGGATACTGGCTCTGAACTGACACTAATTCCAGGAGATCCAAAATGTCACTGTGGCCCACCAGTCAGAGTGGGGCATATGGATATCAGGTTATTAATGGAGTCTTAGCTCAAGTTCAGCTCACAGTAGGTCCAGTGTGTCCCCAAACTCATCCTGTAGTGATTTCTCCAGTTCCAGAACGCATAATTGGAATAGTTATACTCAGCAACTGGCTGAACTCCCACACTGGATCCATGAGAAGTGGGGTAAGGGCTATTATGGTAGGAAAAGCCATGTGGAAACCATGACAATTGCCCCTACCTAGGAAAATAGTAAACCTAAAGCAATACCACATCACTGGAGGGATTGCAGAGATTACTGCCACCATCAAGGACTTGAAAGATGCAAGGGTGGTGATGCCCACCACATCCTCATTTAACTCATCTATTTAGCCTATGCAAAGAACAGATGGATCTTGGAGAATGACAGTGGATTATCAAAAACGTAACCAGGTGGTGATTCCAACTGTAGCTGCTGTTCCAGATGTGGTTTCATTGCTTGAAAAAATTAATACATCTCCTGGAAACTGGTGTGCAGCTATTGATCTGGCTAATGTCTTTTTCTCCATACTTATTTTGAAGCACCACCAGAAGCAGTTTGCCTTCAGCTGGCAAGGCCATCAATACACCTTCACTGTCCTATCTGAGGGGTATATCAACTCTCCAGCTCTAGGGTGTAGTTTAGTCTGCAGGGACCTAGATCTCCTTTCCCTTCAACAAGACATCGCACTGGTCCATTACATTGGTGACATTATGCTGACTGGGCCTAGTAAGGAAGAAGTGTCAATGACTATGGACTGACTGATAAAACATTTGCATGCTAGAGGGTAGGAAATTAATCCAAGAAAAATTCAGACACCTTTTACTCAGTGAAATATCTAGGGGTCCAGTGGTGTGGGGCATGTCAAGATATTCCTTCTAAAGTGAAGGATATGTTAATGCATCTGGCCACTCCTACAACTAAAAAGGAGGTACAACGCCTAGTGGGCCTCTGGATTTTGGAGGCAACATATTCCTCATTTGGGTACGCTACTCTGGCCTATTTATCGAGTGACTTGAAAATCTTCTTGTTTTGAGTGGGCCCACAACAAGAGAAGGCTCCACAACAGGTTCAGGCTACCGTACACCAGCCATTCTGCCACATGGGCCACATGATGCAGCTGATCCAATTGTACTTGAAGTGTCAGTGGCAGACAGAGAAGCTGTTGGGTGTCATTGGCAGGTCCATATTGGTAAATCACAGTGCAGACCCTTAGGATTTTGGAGCAAAGCCCTGCCATCCACTGCAGATAACTATCTCCTTTTGAGAAACAGCTTTTGGCTTGGTACTGGGCCATAGTAGAGATTGAACACTTAACGATCGGCCACCAAGTCACCATGCGGCCCAAGCTGCCCATCATAAACTGGGTGTTGTCTGACCCACAGAGTGATAAAGTCAGACAACACCACTCTGTCATATCACAGGTTGTTAATAAGTCTTCCTCCAATCTTGATGCCACATTCTTCTTCATATACTCCAGTTTCTTGGATTATTTGTTCAGCACACAGGTTGAATAAGTATGGCAAAAGGATACAACCCTGACACACACTTTTCATGATTTTAAACCACCTAGTATCCCCTGTTGGAACAACTGCCCCTTGGTCTATGTCCAGGTTCCTCACGAGCACAATTAAGCGTTCTGGAATTCCCATTCTTTGCAATGGTATCCGTAATTTGTTAAGATCCACACAGTTGAGCACATTTAATAGTCAATAAAACACAGGTAAACACCTTTCTGGTATTCTCTGCTTTCAGCTAAAATCCATCTGACATCAGCAGTGATATCCCTTGTTCCATATCCTCTTCTGAATCCAGCTTGAATTTCTGGCAGTTCCCTGTCAATGTACTGCTGCAACCACTTTTGAATTATCTTCAGCAAAATTTTACCTGTGTGTGATATTAATGATATTGTTCGATAATTTCTGAATTCTGTTGTATCACCTTTCTTTGAAATGGGCACAAATATTGATCTCTTCCAGTCAGTTGGCCAGGTAGCTGTCTTCCAAATTTCTTGGCATAGACAAATAAGTACCTCCATTGCTCCATCTGTTTATTGAAACACCTCAATTTGCTCAGTTCCAAGAGCCTTGTTTTTTTACCAGTGCCTTCAGTGCAGCATGGACTTTTTCTTCAATACCATTGGTTCTTGATCATATGCTACCTCCTGAGACGGTTGAATGTTGACCAATTTTTTTCATATAATTACTCTGCGTATTGCTTCCATCTTCTTTTGATGCTGCCTGCATTGTTCAATATTTTGCTCATAGAATCTTTCAGTACTGCAACACAAGACATGAATTTTTTCTTCAGTTCTTTCAGCTTGAGAAATGCCAAGTATGTTTTTTCCTTCTGATTTTCTTACTGAAGGTTTTTGCACTTTTCATTATAATACTTTACTTTGTCTTCTCAAGTTGCCCCTCAAAAACCTGTGTTCAGCTCTTTTGTGTTGGCTACTGTATGTTCAAGAGCAAGTTTCAGAGTCTCTTCTGACATCCATCTTGGTCTTTTCTTTCTTTCCTGTCTTTTTAATGATCTTTTGCTTTTTTCATGTATGATGTCCTTGATGTCATCCAGCAACTCTTCCGGTCTTCAGTCATTAGTGTTCAATGAGTCAAATCTATTCTCGAGATGATCCCTAAGTTCAGGTGGGATATACTCAACTTCCTACTTTGGCTCTCTTGGACTTGTTTTAATTGTCTTCACCTTGAACTTGAATTTGTATATGTGCAATTGATGGTCTGTTTCTCAGTTGGCCCCTGGCCTTGTTCTGACTGATAATATTGAGATTGTTCATTGGCTCTTTCCACAGATGTAGTTGATTTGATTCCTGTGTATTCTGTCTGGTGAGGCCCATGTGTACAGTTGCCATTTATGTTGTTGAAAAAAGATGTTTGCAATGAATAGTTTGTTGGTCTTGCAGAATTCTAGCATGTGAACACCAGTGTCATTTCTATCACCAAGGCCATATTTTCCACTTACTGATCCTTCTTCTGTGTTTCCAGCTTTCAAATTCCAATCACCTGTAATTATCAATGCATCTTGATTGCATATTTGATCAGTTTCAGACTGTAGAAGTTGATAAAAATCTTCGGTTTCTTCACCTTTGGCATTAGTGGTTGGTGTGTAAATCTGAATAATAGTCATATTAACTTATCTTTCTTGTAGGCGTAAAGATATTATCCTATCACTGACAGCATTGTACTGCAGGATGCATCTTGAAATGTTCTTTTTGAAGACGAATGTGAAGCCATTCCTCTTCAGTTTCTGATTCCCAGCATAGTAGACCATATGACTGTCTGATTCAAAATTTCCAATACCAGTCCATTTGAGTTCACTAACTCCTAGGATACTGATCTTCATGCGTTCCATTTTAGTTATGACAACTTCCAATTTTCCTAGATTCATACTTCATACATTCCATGTTTCAATTATTAATGGATGTTTTCAGCTGTTTCTTCTCATTTTGAGTCATGCCACACGAGCAAATGAAGGTCCCGAAAGCTTTATTCCACCCACATCATTAAGTTTGACTCTACTTTGAGGAGGCAGCTCTTTCCCAGTCATAATTTGAGTGCTTCCCAACCCTCATGTTGTTTGTGTATGTATATGTAAAATATGTAAAAAGTCACTCACTCTTCCAACTCTCATTCTTACTTCCATGATACTAAGCGGATAAATAGCCCATCTTTGTTGACCTTGTTACCCTTTCTCTCAAGCTGAGGTAGAATCTGCTCCAAAGAACCAGAAAATTCATTCCTTTCTCCCTTCTACTTCCTTACTCTGTGTGCCTAGTCTAAGAATTCAATTTAAGAAATGGTAGAGGGATCACTTAGGACTTTATGTCTATTCAACCTCTACCTTCTGGAGAGTTTTACATTTGTGTATTGGATATTTGTGTAGCTATTAATAAAAGTATGCTTTACTCCTATTTGTCTGTTGTTCTTTACATAGTGTTTCCCCAGGAAATTTCACGAACAGTACAGAATGGTTAAGGAGGATTGTGGAAAGAAGGTAGCATTAATTGGCAAAGCATGGTTAGAAAAATCCTAGGTCTGTGGCCATGATAACAATGACAACCGCCACTCCCCCAGCCCTACAATAACATGAGTTCATTGGAATTCACTTTTCAATCTCAGATTGTCTTGAAGGCCTCTAGATATTCTCTGATCAAAGAGAAAATTTCTCTTTTCCTGTTAAAACCATATGGGATCAGGAAGAGGAATTTTGAAAAGTGAAATGTACCAAAATGGCAAACTTATGCATATAAACCGAGACTCACAAGTGGTGGAAAAGTCCAGGCTTATCATTAATTAATATCAATTTACCATCTGTTCCAGATTGAATAACCCAGCTGGTGTCTGCTGCCAGCTAGTATCAACACATTTTCCAGATGCCTCTGTTTAGAATAATTATTAAAGTTTGTACTTGATTTAAAAACAGATGTAGAAGGGTAAAGTGTATATGTTTCATTGCAACTGAAATTGTGATGGCTTTCACTTTTCTGACAATTTCAATTCATTAATTTGAAATCATTAGCTGGGCTGAAGGCATGCATAAGTTCTGATGACTGGAGTGTGTAGGAGAAACTTGACAGTCATGATGGGTGGGCACAGCCACTGGTAATGGTAACCATAGGCATAAGACAGGAATTAGTTCAGAGAAATAGAAGCCTCTTGTGAGAAGCAGAGAGTCCTGGTAGTGTAAAAAGGCCAAAGGGAGAGCTCACAATCACATGTGTTGGCTTATTAAGCATGCAAGTATGCAGTTACTGTCCTAGATACTGAGCTTTGGAACACAAGAAGGTAGATGCTGCACTAAGGAGAATTACTTTTCAGTAAGGTTTAGGTCTGCCCAAAATAAAGCTCAGTGCGGAGTTCATATAGCATGGTGTAGTGAGAAAAGAGCCCATATGATTTAGGTGTGAGTCTTAACTCTACACTTCACTAGCTGTTGTCAGATTTTGGCAAGTCACTTACCTTCTTTGAACTTGTCGCCTTGGTTTTGAAGGGCTGTCAAAAGAACTCTGATAAAATCCCTTGTAAACTATAAATCAAGATAGAGCTATTTCGTATCCATTTTGGAATGAGCCAAGATATAAGTGGACTTTAACTATCAATCAATAAAAATAAACATCATTTAAAGCATCCAAAATATTATTTTCTCAAAAGAAGAAATAACAGAAGGTTAAATTTATGTCATAAAACATACACACAAGCTGATCCACAAAAACTGAAAAATCTTCATGGGGAAAAAAATCAGAAATATGTAAATGATACAATTGATCATTGCTAATGCAACCTATTTTACCCCTAATTCATCTCACTTTTGTGAGATGGCCAGGTTATTTTAGCATGAACTCATGTTAATAAATATTGACAATCTACTATGTACAAAGTTCAGCGCTAGGAGTTGTGAAGATACGCAGGACTGATAGTTATCCAGTACACGTTGTTACAGCTATTTCACTTGTCTATGGTCAGCCTCCATTCTTATTGGTTGATGCTTGTTTCATATTGATTGTTAAAGATTTTAAAGATGAGCTCAGGATACAATGATGAGCAAAAACACAGTCTCTTAGCCCTTGCTCATACCTCAGATCCATCTCAGTTTTTCAAATGCACAGTTGGTGTGAGGCAGTAGTTAAACCACAGATAGCATGTATGCTGTCAAAGGCTGAGAGAATACATGGGTGCACGGTGAGTGAATTGAAGTAGACTTGAATGTTAGTTTAGTAAACCAATGGTGCTTTATTGACTAAAGTGTGCTTACTGTCTGATTCAGTTGGTTGACAACGTGAGTGTGGTTATTAGAATCTGACTTTAGTTTATATTTTATTGGGGACTCTGCAGCTTACTAACTTGATCCACAGTTCCTTAAATGCTGTTTTTATTTTTCTGACTGCTGATAACAGCTTATACTTATTATTAAGCATCAAATATGTGCCAGATGATATACTAAAGTTATCCATATTATCTCAACATTTCTGCTAAATCAGGGGCTCAGAAGTGATTGGTGTATTTCCTAAGGAGTGTTGATGAGAGAGTAGTAAAGGTATTAACTCCAGGTTTGTCTGACCCTCACATTGGTGCATTTCCCACCTTGAATGAGTAGCAGGAATTCTTCCTCCTCATGGATCCTGTCTTAGGCTGGGTTCTCTAGAGAAGCAAAACCAGTGAACCAGTGAAGAGAAAAAGAGAGAGATTGAGATAGAGAAAGAGATTTATATCAAGGAAATGGCCCAAACAGTTATAGAAGCTGGAAAGTCCCAAGTTTATGGCTCAGGATGGAGGCTTCTTCTGGCTCACGTAGCTGCAGGGGCTGACAATCCTAAAATCGGCAGGTAGGAGAGCAGGCTTTTGGCTCACATGCTTGAAGGCTGATGAATCCCAAGATCAGCAGGTAAGCTGTTAGCTCAAGTCCCAAGAACTGGAGGCCAAATACAGCATCCAGAGTGAGCAAAAGCCTGAGAGACTTGCCAGAAAGTCCACGTATATTTGGATGCAGACCACACCCCCAAGGAAACTCCCTTTCAATTGATAGGCTGCTCATAGTAGATCTCATCATGGAGGTGATTACATTATATCAGATCTTATTGTGGAGGTGATTACATCATTACATAGCTGCCAAACTATATCATAACTGCCAACCCACTGAGAATCACGGCCCAGCCAAGTAGACACACAGCCTTAACCATCATTGACCCTATCTCTGCTCAAGTTATATCCTACTTCTCTCTAGTACTTCTACTCCTCATTCATCAGATTGTGCTTCCAATAGGAAGCCCACATTCACATGGTGAAAAAGTGAAAGTTTCCTCTGTCACCATGGCTATGAAGATAAATGGCATTTGTCCTACGGCCAGCAGGAACATCTCAGTCATCAGAATAGAGTGGGCAGTGAGTACATGGAACTATCAGTAAAGAGGAGCTCTTCATTTTAAAATCTTTTGCTATGAAATACACAGAATTCAGAATTCTGAGGAATATGGGGACAGGAAAGCCTCCCATGGATATATATAAATCAAGGCATTGAAGCCACTAAGTGCCATCCAAACCAAAAGAGATGCAAGGTTAATGCCTAGAAGAGGGGTGGGAGGATGAGAGGCAATTCTCATTGATTGTTTCCTTATTATATGCTTGACCCTATATGATGGTTAAGGTTGTGTGTCAACTTGGCTGGGACATGACTCTCAGTGGTTCGGCAGTTATGACATAGTCTGGCAGTCATATGATGTGATCACTCCCATGATGAGATTTGATATAACATGATCACCTTCATGATGGGATCTGCTGTGAGTGGCCAATCAGTTGGGCTTGTGGCCTGCATCAGGTATAAGTGGGCATTCTGGCAAGGCTCCTGGGCTTTTGCTCACCCTGGATCCTGCAGCTGGCTCCTGTTTGTTTGACCTGTAGTACCTGAGACTTGAGCTAGCAGCTTATCTGAGATCTTGCCTGCCAATTTTGGAGTTTGTCGATCTTCGCAGCCTCTGATCAAGAGCCCTGCTCTCTGACCTGCTGATCTTGGGTTCATCAGCCCCTGTGCCTACATGAATCAGGAGAAGCTTCTATCCTGACTCAAGAACTTGAGACATTTCAGTCTCTACAACTACATGAACCATTTCCTTCATATAAATCTCCCTCTATATATATTTATATGCTTTACTGGTTTTGCTTCTCTAGAGAACCCAGCCTAAGACATTTGGTACCAAGGGAGTGGGGTGCTGCTCTAACAGATACCTAAAATGTGAAAGCTGTTTTGAAACTGTTAATGGATAGAGGCTAGGAGAGTTTAAAGTGCCTCACAGTAAAAGCTTAGATTGCCTTGAAGAGACTGTTGGTAGAATTACGGACATCAGAGACAATTCTGGTGAGGACCCAGAAGGAAGTGAGGAGAGCTGTTACACTGGAGATGATGTAGAGAAACGACAGCAGCAGAATCAGGAGAACACAGAACACAGCACTGGAGCCAGTCCACAGACCAAGAGAGCTGAGTGCCTTTGGCTGGAGGCTTCCAGGTGGAGTAGGGTACCTCCGGGTGCTTATTGGTGGAGTTAGGTTTGCTGACCCACAGAGCAAGAGAGCTGAGTGCCTTCTGGCCAAAGTTTACTGGTGGAGTGGGACCTAGAACAAGAGAAGGCTCTGCAACAGGTTCAGGCTGCTGTGCAAGCAGCTCTGCCCCTTGGGCCATATGATCTGGCTGATCCAATCGTGCTTGAGGTGTCACTGGCAGATAAAAATGCTGTATGGAGTCTTTAGCAGGCCCCTATTGGTGAATCACAGTGCAGACCCTTAGGATTTTGGAGCAAAGCCCTGCCATCCACTGCAGGTAACTACCCTCTTTTTGATAGACAGTTTTTGGCTTGTTACTTGGCCATAGTGGAGAC
Organism: Trichechus manatus latirostris; assembly: GCF_000243295.1. Classification (NCBI taxonomy): domain Eukaryota; kingdom Metazoa; phylum Chordata; class Mammalia; order Sirenia; family Trichechidae; genus Trichechus; species Trichechus manatus. The sequence continues at coordinate 12,158,822 of NW_004443968.1, read as the reverse complement.
TGAATGCTTAACCATGGGACACTAAGTCACCATACGGTCTGAGCTGCTCATCATGAGCTGGATGTTGTCTGACCCACAGAGTCATAAAGTTAGATGTGCACAGCAGCACTCCATCATTAAGTGGAAGTGGTATATATGAGATCGGGTCCAAGCAGGACCTGAAGACACAAGTAAATTGCATGACGAAGTGGCCCAAATGCCCATGGTCTCCACTCCTGTCACATTACCTTCCATTTCCCAGTCTGCACTTATGGCCTTATGGGGAGTTCCTTATGATCAGTTGACTGAGGAAGAGAAAACTTGTGCCTGGTTTACAGATGGTTCTGTGCGATACACAGGCACCACTCAAAAGTGAACAGCGACAGCACTACAGCCCTTTTCTGGGAACTCCCTGAAGGACAATGGTGAAGGGAAATCCTCCCAATGGACAGAGCTTTGAGCAGTGTACCTGGTTGTTCACTTTGCTTGCAAGGAGAAATGTCCAGATGTGTTATTGCATACTGATTAATGGGCTGTGGCCAATGGTTTGGCTGGATGGTCTGGGACTTGGAAGGAACATGTTGGGAAAATTGGAGACAAGGAGGCATGGGGAAGAGATATGTGGATAGACCTCTCTGAATGGGCCAAAGAAGTGAAGATATTTGTGACTCATGTGAATGCTTACCAAAGGGGGATTCCATACCACCAAGAAATAAAAGCCAGGAGAATAGAACGTCCTTTGGACCCAGGGTCCCTGAACTGAGAAGCTCCTCGACTGGGGAAGATTGATAACAAGTACCTTCCCCCAGAGCCAACACAGAGAGAAAGCCTTCCCCTGGAGCTACCACCCGGAGTTTGGACTTCTAGCCTCCTAGACTGTGAGAGAACAAATTTCTCTTTGTTAAAACTATCCACTTGTGGTATTTCTGTTACAGCAGCACTAGATACCTAAGACACCCTACATGGGAGACTTTGGTTCATTATTTCATTTACTAAGGAAGCTTAAATCCATTTCTTATCTCCTTAGAGACAGTTTTCTGCCTCTGGTTTCATGACAACTCACCTCGTGCTAGCTTATGCAAACCTTAATGTTTATTGTGTTTCTCATTTCCTTTCTCTTCTTCTCCAGTACTAGCAGGATTGGGCTTGAAAGATCACATTGACAGATTGCTTCTACAAGATATTTTTAGTGCTATGGAAAAGAAAATATCCAGCAAAGGTCAGATCTTTCACAGTTTTAATTACATTGCAGTGGAAGAGATTATATCATAAAGTGGGCCAGCCAGCTAACTGTGCAGCAATATACACAAAGCTATCACAAATTGCCTCCGTTACGATGACTGTGTAAGAGTGACGTGGGGCACCTGGGCCATATTTCAATTTAAAATGAGGGTTGATAATTACTTAGAGCTTTTTTCAAGATTGTTGTCTAGGGACGTTTAATAATGTTTGGTAGATCTACAGTGATTGTGATTATTACCTTTTATTGGTATGATACTTTATCACTTCCTCTTCAGACATGTGTAGACAACTTTTAACCAATAGGGTCTTGTTATTAGTCATTTGGTGTCATCAACCTAAAACTTTTCCATGCCTTCCAGGAGATGTACATCTCTATTAGGAGTTTACAGAAACATTTTTTCCACTTATAAATCATCTTTTCCCTGCATTCTTCAAATAAGGAAATTGTATGAGTCCATCTTAAAACCAAATATCTTACAGAAGAATTCCTTGTTAGAAAAATGCTCTGTTCTGCAATTTACAAATACAATGCAAACCTGATCCAAGTACCAACAACATTCTTTAAAGAGATGGAAAAATTAATCATCAACTTTATATGGAAAGGAAGAAGACCTGGATAAGTAAAGCACTACTGAAGAAGAAGAATAAAGTAGGAAGACTCACAGTACCCGACCTCAGAACCTACTATACAGCTACGATAGTCAAAACAGCCTGGTACTGGTACAATGACAGATACATTGACCAATGGAACAAACTTGAGAACCCAGATGTAAATCCATCCACCTACGATCACCTGATCTCTGACAAGGGCCCAAAGTCCATCTAATGGGGAAAAGACAGTCTTTTTAATAAATGGTGCTGGCAAAACAGTATGTCCATCTGCAAAAAAATGAAACAGGACCCATATCTCACACCATACACGAAAACTAACTCAGAATGAATCAAAGACCTAAATATAAAGCCAAAAACTATAAAGATCATAGAAGAAAAAATAGGATCAATGCTAGAGGCCCTAGTACACGGCATTGACAGACTACAAACCATAACCAACAACACACAAACTCCAGAAGATAAGCTAGATAACTAGGATCTTCTAAAAATTAAACACTTATGCTCATCAAAAGACTTCACCAAAAGAATAAAAACAGAACCTACAGACTGGGAAAAATTTTTTGGCTATTACAAATTAGACAAAAGTCTAATCTCTAAAATCTTCAGGAAAACCCAACACCTCTACAACAAAAAGACAAATAATCCAATTAAAAAAAGGAAATGAACAGACAGTTCACTGAAGAAGACATTAAAGCAGCTAACAGACACATGAGGAAACGCTCGCAATCACTAGCCATTAGAGAAATGCAAATCAAAACCACAATGAGATACCATCTCACCCTGGCATTACTGGCACAAATAAAAAAAACAGAAAGTAACAAATGTTGGAGAGGCTGTGGGGAGTTAGGAACTCTTATGCGCTGCTGGTGGGAATGCAAAATGATACAACCATTTTGGAAAACCATATGGCACTTCCTTAGAAATAGAAATACCATATGATACAGCAATCCCACTCCTGGGAACATATCCTAGAGAAATAAAAGCCATCACACAAATAGAAATATGCACACCCTGTTCATTGCAGCATTGTTCACAATAGCAAAAAGATGGAAACAACCTAGATGCCCACCAACAGATGAATGGATAAACAAACTATGGTACATACACACAATGGTGTATTACATAATGATAAAGAACATTGATGAATCTTCAAAGCATCTCATAACATGGATGAATCTGTAGGGCATTATGCTGAGTGAAATAAGTCAATTACAAAAGGACAAATATTGTAGGAGACCACTACTGTAAAAACTCATGAAAAGGTTTATACACAAAAAGAAACAATCTTTGATGGTTACAAGGGAGGGTGGGGTGGGGATGGAAAAACACTAAATAAACAACAGATAAGTGGTATCTTTGATGAAGGGTAAGACAGTACACAGTACTGGGGAAGCCAGCATAACTTGTACAAGGTAAGGTCATGGAAGCTCCATAAACACATCCAAACTCCCTGAGGGACCGAATTGCTGGGCTGAAGGCTATCGGGATCATGGTCTTGGGGAACATCTAGCTCAATTGGCATAACATAGTTTATAAAGAAAATGTTCTACATTCTACTACCACTGGAGTTTTAAAAGCCTGTGAGCAGCCATCTAAGATACTCCACTGGTCTCACCCCTTTGGGAGCAAGGGAGAAAGAAGAAAACTAAAGATACAAGGGAAAGATTATTCCAAAAGACTAACGGACCACAACTACCAGAGCCTCCACCAGACTGAGTTCAGCACAATAGATGGTGCCTGGCTACTACTACCAACTGCTCTGACAGGGATCACAATACAGGGTCCTGAACAGAGCTGGAGAAAAATGTAGAACAAAATTCTAACTCACAAAAAAAGACCAAACTTACTGGCCTGACAGAGACTGGAGAAACCCTGAGAGTAGGGCCCCCGGACACCCTTTTAGCTCAGTAATGAAGTCACTCCCAAGGTTTACCCTTCAGCCAAAGATTAGACAGATCCATAAAACAAAACCAGACTAAAGGGGCACATCAGCCCAGGAGGAAGGACTAGAAGGCAGGAGGGGACAGTAAAGCTGGTAATAGGTCGAGAAGGGAGAGTGTTGACATGTCGGGGGTTGTTAACCAATGTCATAAAACAATATGTGTACTGTTTAATGAGAAGATAGTTTGTTATGTAAACCTTCATCTAAAGTACAACAAAATAAATAAATAAATAAGAATTAAAAAAAAGCAAAATGCTTTGTTCCAAGAGATAGAGAATGTTAAGGATAGGTCGCCATGAGTCAGGATCGACTAGAAGACAGTGGTTTTTTTTTTTCCTAAAGGATTACAGCTATGACTAGGCTGAAATATTGCTGTTTTGTAAATGAATAAAAAATTCTTGCTTATGATACATCTGTTTCTTACTGGACCCTAAGCAGGAATGACCACAGCTCCACAGATGATTCACCTCCACTTGCCTCTTAGCTGAGTGGGCAATAATGCATATTTCATTGAATTTCTTGGATTACAACTTTGATTAGATATCAGCATATTTATTTCAAATGCTGAAAAGTATTGTCAAATTGTTTTTGAAGGATCTAAAAAAAGACCTTATGCCAGGTAGAACTAAATGTCACTTGGCTATTTGGTTTTCTGTAGATTCACAATAAATCTGATTTTTAGGCAAAGAGAGAAGCAGTTGTGTATAACTTGACAAATGAGAATTAGACATTAAGACTCTGTATGAATACAAGACAGTGCTACTGTTAGCGACTGTTTCTTCTGATGAGAGGTTCTTTAGTTGTTAGACTAGAGAATCTATATATATACATACCAATATGTACATCAATGTGTATATACAATATGTATCAATATACCAATATACATAAGAAATATGTGTGTGTGTGTGTGTGTGTGTGTAGCAAGACAGTGAAAGAGTGAGGGGGGAGGAGGAAGGGGGAGGAAGAAAGGGAAGGAAGAGGAGGGAGAGAGGAAAGGAGGGAGATAGATCTAATTGAAATGAAAATCTGCCGTCTTTTTTCTGCTTCGTAAAAATGGTGAGAATGATCCCAAATATACCCGTACTGCTTCTTCCATATACATTCTCCTTTTCTGGCTGAGAGCTTCTTTCTTCACACGTCAATTTAGCTGTTGTTCTCCCTCCTGAGAAGACTATGAAAGCTATCCATTAGTTCCAATGAATTCAGCTTCAGTGACAACCTTGAACTTTGAGTAGCTAATTATGGTCTAAAATCTGGCCCCTTCTAACTACTGCCCTAACTCTTTCTTCCCTTTCCTGGCCAAAATTCTTGAAAGAGTAATTTACATTATTTCCATTTGCTCACCATCTTCTTTAATCTTCTCTCTCTAATTTTGCTCATGCCTGTTTCATTTCACTGAAACTGCTTTTAAAAGGTCACTGAACACCTATGTTCATGGCAGCATTGTTCACAATAGCAAAA
>NW_004443968.1:12101781-12152456 GCF_000243295.1 Trichechus manatus latirostris | reverse complement strand
AAAAAAATGGTCAAGAAGGGAGAGGGTTGACATGTTGTGGGGTTGTCAATCAATGTCATAAAACAATATGTGTAGTACTGTTTCATGAGAAACTATTTGTTCTGTAAGCCTTCACCTTAAGTACAATTAAAAAAAAACAAAAAAGATCACTGATTACTTCTCTGTGGCACCTGACAATGTAGACCACCCTGTCCTTCCTAAAACACTTTTGTCCCTAGTTTTCTGTGACACCACAATATCTGGTTTTTGTCCTACCTCTTTAACTGCTCCTTTATGTCTTCTTCATGGAGCTCTTTTCCTCTGCTTGATTCTTACATGTGATTATTGCTTAAAGTCCTATCCTAGGCTATCTTCTCACTTTCTCCAGGTGATTTCATCCATCTCAGTAACTTCAATTCCTATTAAATGTCAGTAATTTCAATATATTTACATCCAATCAGCCTATTTTTTTGGAGTTCTAGACTCATTGATACAAATATCCTATAGGACATGTCTGCTCAGATATATTGTAGTCACTACAAAGTCCACATATCTGCAATTGAACTCATCCTTTCTCTCCAACCCCAAACATTCTAAACAAATTCTTCTTGTGTTCCTTATCTATAATGGTTCAAAACAGATTATTAGCATTCAACCTGGATTCCTCTGTCCTTTATTTCTATATTCAACTCCCTTCTTCCCATTCCTATTGTACTACCATAGTCTGATGGAGCCCTGGTTGGCACAGTGGTTAAAGCTCTTGGCTGCTAATCAGAAGGTCAGTGGTTCAAACCACCAGCCGCTCTGTGGGAGAAAGATGTGACAATCTGCTTCCATAAAGATTTATAGCCTTGGAAACCCCATGGGGCAGCTCTACTCTGTCTTATAGGGTAGCTATGAGTTGGAATCGACTCTTCGGCAATGGGTTTTTACCATAGTCTAGATCATCAAATTTCCTTGCCTGGACACCCCCAACAGCTTCCTAATTGTTCAAAATTCTACCTTAATTTCCTGAAACCCACTCTTTACACTGCAGTCAGAGTCAACTGCAAATTGGATCTTGTTATTTTTTCTATTTAAAATGTTAGTGTCTTTCCACAGCTTTTAGGATAAAGTCTAAACTATCATGGCTTACAATGATTACTTGTTCTGGTTGCTTCTGAGTTCTCCAGTTTTTTTTCTTGCTAAGCCCATTACCTCCTGTTATGGATTGAATTGTGCCTCCCAAAAATGTGTGTCAACTTGGCTAGTCTATGATTCCCAGTAATGTGAGATTGTCTGCCATTTTGTTATTTGTTGTGATTTTCCTATGTTTTATAAATCTTGCCTCTATGATGTTGATGAGGTGGGATTAGTGGCAGTTAGGTTAATGAGGCAAGACTCAATCTGCGAGATTTGGTTGTGTCTTAAGTCAATCTCTTTTGAGATATAAAAGAGAGAAGTGAGCAGAGAGATATGGGGACCTCATATCACCAAGAAAGCAGCCCCGGGAGCAGAGCACGTCCTTTGACCTGAGGCTCCTGCATGGAGAAGCTCCTAGACAAGGGGAATATTAATGACAAGGATGTTCCTCCAGAGCTGACAGAGACAGAAAGCCTTCCCCTGCAGCTGACACCCTGAATTTGGACTTCTAACCTCCTAGACTGTGAAAGAATAAATTTCTCTTTGTTAAAGCCATTGACTTGTGGTATTTCTGTCATAGCAGCACTAGATGACTAAGACACCTCCTCTCCCTACATTTTTTGCAGAGGGTCCTGCTTTCTCTCACTTTTGAGGATTTATACATGCTGCTCCCGCTAGCTGGGGCGCTATTGTTTCCCTCTCTTATTTGCCTGGTAAACAGTTATTCTTCCTTTAGGTCTTAGCTGTATTTTTTCCCTCTTAGAATTTATTGTAATTTTTCTTCTCTATAGAATCTAAGGTTCATGAAGGCAGGAGGCATATCTGTCCTTTGAAAAGTGTCTGGAAAATAGTTGTAGTTAGGTGCCATCAAGTCAGTTTTGACATAACGACCCTATGTACAACAGAACAAAACACTGCCCGGTCTTGCGCCATTCTCACAACCATTGCTATGTTTGAGCCTTTTGTTGCAGCCACTGTGTCAATCCATCTCCTTGAGGGTCTTTCTCTTTTTCGCTGACTGTCTACTTTACCAAGCACGATGTCCTTCTCCAGGAACTGGTCCCTCCTGATAACATGCCCAAACTATGTGAGACGAAGTCTTGCTATCCTTGCTTCTAATGAGCATTCTGGCTGTTCGTCTTCCAAGACAGATTTGTTCGTTCTTCTGGAAATCCATGGTATAGTCAAGATTCTTCACCAATACTGTAATCCAAAGGTATCAATTCTTCTTTGGGCTTCCTTATTCACTGTACAACTTTCATACGCATATGAGGCAATTGAAAACACTGTGGCTTGGATCAGCCACAACTTAGTCCTTAAAGTGCCACCTTTGCTTTTTAACACTTGAAATAGTAGATACCATTAATTTTTTTTTAATGATTGAGTAAATTTCAAAGGCTAACTTCACAACAGTTTTCTACCAAAGTGTCCTCACTAGACACACTTCCACTTTCCAGAAACTCTGTTGAACGAGTGTTGCTAAGTGTCTTAGTTATCTAGTGCTGCTATAACAGAAACATAAGTGGATGACCTTAACAAAGAGAAATATATTCTTTCACAGTGTAGTAGGCTAAAAGTCTGAATTCAGTGTGCTAGCACCAGGGGAAGACTTTCTGTCTCTGTCGGATCTGGGGGAAGGTCCTTGTCATCAATCTTCCTCTGGTCTAGAAGCTTTACAGCGCAGGGACCTTGGGTTCAAAGAACGCATGCTCCTGGCTCTTCTTGCTTGGTGGTAATGAGGTACCCCTGTTTCTCTGCTCAATTCTCTCCTTTATATCTCAAAATAGATTGATTTGAGACATAATCTAATATTGCAGATTGAGTCCTGCCTCATTAACATAACTTCCTCTAATTCTGCTACATTAACATCAGAGGTAGGATTTACAAAACATAGCAAAATCATATCAGGTGACAAAATGTTGAACAATCACACAATACTGGGAATCATGGCCTAACCAAGTTGACACATATTTTTGGGGGACACAGTTAAATCCATAACACTAAGTGTAGCAGCCAGTTAATTGAACAATCAAATCCAGAAACAGCCACAAGATATGAGTTGTCTTTCAACACTGACTGGGCTTTCAGCCAACTAGAAATATGAGATCTACTAGTTGTCTGGGTATCTGGGTAGAGACTGTAATAGAAAGTCCTCAAACTATAGACTTCTAATGTAATCTTCTCCCAGGTAATTTGGCAACTTGGTTTGGTTTCCATGGGAAAATATCCTGCTCTGTATGGATACTCCCCAGCCCTCATGTTCCACTGCTTTGATTTCGATGCTGCTTTGCTCCCTCAGTCACATCCAATGAACACTTATTTCACCTCTCATTCCTTTATTATTATCATTAGTCATATCTATGTACCACACAATGTGTGTTAGTTTAATTCTATCAACAATCTTGTGATGTAGTATTACTATTTCCATTTAATATAGAAAAAATAAGGCTTAAAGAGTTTAAATGACTTGCTTATTGTAGTACAGTGAATTACTTACTATATGACCCTTCTGGCCATAGTCTTTGTGACTTCCACACAGTGATTGGGTAGGACTGTGCAAATAGGGTGCATTTAGTCCAACAAGGGGATTGGACAGCTTGTTGCTAATGCAAATAAGGTATATGGAACCTGTGATAGTTAAGATTATGTGTCAGCTTGGTTGGGCCATGATTTGGCAATTATGTAACGATGTGATTTGACAGTTATGTAATGATGTAATCATCCTCCATTTTGTGACCTGATGTAATTATATTCCATTTTGTGATGTGTTGTAAATCCTAGCCTCTATGCCTGTGGTTATGGTCCCATTTCAGAGTGAGTTGTCCGTTATGTTAATGAGACAGGATTAGGGTGAGACGTGTCTAGAGTCACTGCATGTGACTCAAGTCACCACTCTTACCCCAGTCACCACCTTTACCACCCTTACTCAAGTCATACCCTTGCACATCCTTGCTCAAGTAAGGGGAATTTCATTGAGGATATGATCTGCATCCAATAGATACATGAATGCCCTGGCAAAACTATCTCTTTTGCTCTGGATCCTTCACCTGGCCCCTAATCATCTGACCCGTGGTTCTTGGAACTTGAGACAGCAGCCTATCATCTGACCTGATTCACCAGCTTCCACAGCCTTGTGAACAAGCAGCCTGTTGTCTGACCTATCAATTTGGGTTCATCAGCCCCTGCAACCATGTGAGTCAGGAGAAGCCTCCAGCCTGACACCTGACCCATGGATTTGGGAATTTCCAGCCTCCACAGCCATATGAACCATTTCCTTTATGGTACGTGAATTCTGTGAGACATTGCAGCTGATTACTTAGCCCAAAGATGGGAGGGAGAGTACAGAGGGGAGGAGGAGTAGTTGATGTTAGAGATGGCGGAGTAGTACAGCAGTTTGGAAAAGTTGGACATTTGGTATGTATTTAACCTCTGCCTCATAGCAACTAGCTTTGTCCTGATCCTTCTGAAAGAAATTATTCATTTACCTATGATCATATTCAGTGGGCGAGTTGGGCTTTGAACTCCAATGTCAGTACTCGTTTTATGGTTTCTGGAAGGTACAGAGCCTTACTAATGCATCATTGTCACCCATCATGTTCAAGTCATGTAGTAAATACTCAGTGAGTACCTTCTCATTGGAAAAATGTATGTATATTAAGCACTACCTGCAACCACAGTCAAATAATTAACCAGCGGAAACAGCAAAGAGTAAAAGGGTACAAAGCTTTACCAGAGCCATTGGATTCTTGACCTTCCAGGAAAATGATAGCATAGAAAACCAAGACTGGAGTATGATAAGAAGACTGGAAACAAATAATTGGACAGTTTTCTCTTAACATCTGCATCCTATAATTCAGCAAATGTGCATTTCACATTAAACACACATCATTTCAATCGATGTGGAACATTTAAGATGCATAAATTTGATATGAGGTAAAAAGAGGCACAAAGTGAAGTTATTTATAATTCTATTAGTTTTCACATTAAGAATTTAATAAATATTTCTATTTACTTGCAAATAACATTAGTTTCTACTGAACTCTTCTAAGGATAGATAATATACAAATTTATTTAGAGATAATAACATGAAACTTGGATTGCTGCTTTGTTTTGATTAAGAAAAAAAAGCAAGAAGTCATAAAATGGTGAACTTCAAGAAAGTATTAATTATCTCTTTATTAAGAAGGGCAAGATATTTGACTGCCTAAAGTAATCAATTATCTGGAAAATATATTTACATCTTGGCTTTAAAGTAAATGCTTAAAATAGCAATGTGAATCAGGGCCATGAAAATGGATATTTGAACACTTGGCTTGTGTCTCTGGAGAGCATGAGTTCTTTGTGTCCCACTGCCTTCTGGTTTAGTTATTTCCCAGCCTATGTATCTCAAGGTTTCTTGATGAGGAAAATCAAAATGTCTCTCTACTCTCCCACTCTCTCATCCTCTCTGATTCCCTTTATCCTCATTTAAGAACCACTGATTATATGTCCCAACCTGGCATTTGCAACTTGGATAATTGAATGCAATTGGTGAGAGAAAATGAATATTCTCATCTGCAAAAGAAATGATGGGAGAATGATGACTAGGGAAAAAAAAAAAGAATATGCAGACTTTTTTTTTGCTAACATCTCTTAAAATAACACAGGAATTACACTGAGAGCATACATAGCCTGTACCACCAACCTAAGAATGCTGAACACTGTTACTGGATGTTGAAGTACTATGGGCAAAATATGATGATGGCTCTTGTAATACTCCACCACTCATCTGTCAGTTTGTCATACTGTGGTGGCTTGCTTATTGCTGTGATGCTGCAAACTATTCCACCAGTATGTCAAATACCAGCAGGGTCACCCATGGTGGAAAAGTTTCAGTGGAGCTTTAGGACTAAAACAGACTAGGAGGAAGGAGCTGGTAATCTACTTCTTAAAAAAATTGGCCAGTTTAAATATGAATAGCAGCAGAACACTATCTGACATAATGCCAGAAGATAAGCCCCTCAGGTTGGAAGGCACTCAAAATATGACTGGGAAAGAGCTGCCTCCTCAAAGTAGAGTTGACCTTAATGACGTGGATGGAGTAAAGCTTTAGTGACATTTATTTGCTGATGTGACACAATGAAAAATGAGAAGAAACAGCTGAAAACACTCATTAATAATTTGAAAGTGGAATGTACAAAGTATGAATCTAGGAAAATTGGAAGTTGTTAAAAATGAAATGGAACACATAAAAATCTATATCCTAGGCATTAGTGAGCAGAAATGGACTGGAATTGGCCATTTTGAATCAGATAATCGTATGGTCTACTATGTCCAGAATGACAAAATGAAGACGAATGACGTCACATTCATCGGAAAAGAGAACATTTCAAGATCTATCCTGAAGTACAATGCTGTCAGTAATAGGATAATATCCATATGCCTACAAGGAAATTTACACACCAACCACTAATGCCAAAGATTAAAATTGAAGATTTTACCAACTTCTGCAGCCTGAAATTTGTCAAAAATGCAATCAAGATGCATTGGTAATTATTGGTGATTGGAATGCAAAAGTTGGAAACAAAGAAGAAGAAACAGTAGTTGAAAAATATGGCCTTGGTGATAGAAGGAGAGTAGATGCATCTATCTTGGTGATAGATGCAGGAGATCGCATGACAGAATTTTGCAAGACCAATGACTTATTCATTGCAAATACCTTTTTTCAACAACATGAACCACGACTATACATGTGGACCTTGCCAGATGGAACATACAGAAATCAAATTGACTACATCTGTGGAAAGAGACAAGTCAGAACAAGGCCAGGGGCTGACTGCAAAACAGACCATCAAGTGCTAATATGCAAGTTTAAGTTGAAGCTGAGGACAATTAAAACAAGTCTATGAGAGCCAAAGTATGACCTTGAGTATATTCCAGCTGAATTTAGAGACCATCTCAAGAACAGATTTGATGCATTGAACATTAATGACTGAAGACCAGACAAGTTGTAGGATGACATCAAAGACATTATACATGAAGAAAGAAAGAGGTCATTAAAAAGACAAGAAAGAAAGAAAAGACCAAAATGGATGTCAGAAGAGACACTGAAACTTGCTCTTGAACTTAGAGTAGCTAAAGCGAATGGAAGAAATGATCACATAAAAGAGCTGAACAAAGGATTTCAAAGGACAGATCAAGAAGATGACATAAAATATTGTAATGAAATGTGCAAGGACCTGAAGTCAGAAACTCAAAAGGAAGAACACGGCCAGCATTTTTCAATCTGAAAGAACTGAGAAAAAATTCAAGTCTCAAGTTGCAATATTGAAGTATTCTATGGACAAAATATTGAATGACACAGAAACCATCAAAAGAAGATGGAAGGAATACAGAGTCACTGTACCAAAAAGAATTGGTTGACGTTCAACCATTTCAAGCGGTAGCATATGATCAAGAACCGACAGAATTGAAGGAAGAAGTCCAAGCTGCACTGAAGGTATTGGCTAAAAAATAAGGGTCTAGGAATTGATGGAATACAAATTGAGATGTTTCAACAAAGGAATGCAAGAGTGGAAGGGCTCACAGGTCTATGCCAAGAAAACTGGAAGACAGCTACCTGGCCGACTGAATGGAAGAGATCCATAATTGTGGCCATTCCAAAGAAAGATGATCCAACAGAATGCGGAAGTTATCAAACAATATCGTTAATCATAGGCATGTAAGATTTTCTGAAGATACTTAAAAAATGATTGCAGCAGTACATCAATAGGGAACTGCCAGAAATTCAAGCCGGATTCAGAAGAGGATGTGGAAAGAGGGGATATCATCGTTGATGTCAGATGGATCTTGGCTGGAAGCAGAGAATAGCAGAAAGATGTTTACTTGTGTTTTATTGACTATGCAAAGGCATTCAACTGTGTGAATTGTAAAATTATGGATAATATTGCATAGAATGCAAATTCCAGAACACTTAATTGTGCTCACATGGAACATGTACATAGACCAAGAGGCAGTCGTTGGAATAGAACAAGGCGATACTTTGTGATTTAAAATCAGGAAAGGTGTGTGTCAGGGTTGTATCCTTTCACCATAGTTATTCAATCTGTATGCTGAACAAATAATCCGAGAAGGTGGAGTATATGAAGAAGAATGCAGCATCAAGATTGGAGGAAGACTCATTAACAATCTGCGATATGCAGATGATTCAACATTGCATACTGAAAGTGAAGAGGATTTGAAGCACTTACTGCAGAAGATCAAAGACTAGAGCCTTCAGTATGGATTACCCCTCAACATAAAGGAAGCAAAAATTCTCACAAATGGACCAATAAGCGACATCATGATAAACAGAGAAAAAATTGAAGTTGTGAAGGATTTCTTCATTTTACTTGGATTCACAATCAACGTCTATGGAAGCAGCTGTCAGGAAATCAAATGATGTATTGCATTGGCAAACCCGCTGCAAAAAACTTCCTTATAGTGTTGAAAAGGAAAGAGGACTAAGGCACACCTGACCCAGGCCATAGTATTTTCAATCGCCACATAAGCATTGTGAAGCTGGACAATGAATAAGGAAGACTGAAGAAGAATCGACGCCTTTGAATTATGGTGTTGGTGAAGAATATGTACCACAGACTGCCAGAAGAAGGAACAAATCCGTCTTGGAAGACGTACAGCCAGAATGCTCCTTAGAAGTAAGGATGGCGAGACTTTTTCTCATATTTTGGACATGTTATTAGGAGGGGGCCAGTCCCTGGAGAAGGACATTATGCAGGGTCAGTGAAAAAGAGAAAGACTCTCAACCAGATAGATTGACACAGTGGCTGAAACAATGGGCTCAAACATAGCACTGATTGTGAGGATGATGCCAGACCAGGCAATGTTTCATTCTGTTGTACATAGGTTCATTGTGAGTTAGAACCAGCTTGATGGCACCTAACTGGAAGAGGCTGCATAGGTCCGGCTCACTATTATTACTCCCCATCGCCAACCCCCACATTGTCTCACGATCTTGTTTTTCCCTCTGGTTCCAGTCTCTACAGAATTTTAAAATTAACTGATGTTTCTCCTTGGAGGTTAGAAAACAAGTGATAATGATCTAGGAATGAAAACCTGAACAAAGCACCCATCTTGTGACAAGAAAACCAGGATGTTGCCAGATAACCCCCAAGAATATCAGTAGAAGATTAACTCATCTGGGATGTGACCACCTCAAGGGGGAACTAACACAAATTTCTAAGATCCATAATCCTGTTCCTATAAAGCCTTCAGCCGATCTCTAGCGGGGGAGACAGGTTTTTGGAGGAATCTATTCCCCTCTGTCTCCTATATATCAATATATAGTAAAACTCTTGCTGCTCACCTCACCCCTGTCTCAGAATTGGTTATTGCGGCAGGTGGCTCCAATCCACGTTATTGTGGTAAAATAACAACAGTTGTAATAATAATAATAATGTCTGGGAAAGCAAATTTTGATGGTGGTTGCTGAATTAGCTTGAGAAGCAACTATTATATAAGAAAGCTTAACAAAGACACTAGTTAAGTTGATGGACCAATTAGGAAAGTAAAAGGAAGAAATGAATGGGCCATATACACACACTAAAGCGTCCAGAAACTTAAATTGCTTGTGTGAGTGTGTATATCTCTATCTATCTCTATCCATCTCTCTCTCTGTATATATAGCCTGATGCAAAAAACAGCAATCTCTTCAGGCTGTTAAAATAAGCATCCTACCAATATCAGAGGTTCTCCAAATTATCACCAGACTTTTTTCACCTTTGCCCTATGAAACATAAAATGTAACGTTTTAGGTTTGTTAAGACTGTGAAAACTTTTTTTTTTTTTTTGGCGCATTGATCTACCAGTTACCTAGACCAACAACTCTGAAGGAAGTAGATAACTGATGTCTACCTGAGAGTTTTTGGTTTAATTAAAAAGGCCCTGAGAACAGACATTTCTTTTTTAGTTATCTGCATCACCACTGGTGGTGAAACTATTACCTGCTACGCTAAAACAAGAACTGTCCATGCATATTGAGACAACTGTGAAGTGTATTATGCAGGAGCACATGATAGTAGTGTGTGTGTGTGTGTGTGTGTGTGTGTGTGTGTGTGTGAGAGAATGAGAGAGAGAAAAGAAAATATTTTCTTCATCATGGATGAAACTATTGAGAATATGAATTTAAGGTTCACTAGTGCTTTGTTTTGAATCTTTTTACTCAAGTTCTCACATTACCTAATTGTCTTCTTACTTATTCCAGTTGGATACTTTGCCATGAGTATGAAGACTGTCTCAACGGGGACTTACACAGCTACTCTCAAGCTAAGTATAGAGAAGAGGCTATCCAAGGAACTGGATGTTTTTGAGATGTGTGTATGATTTTCCTTAAAGATTACATTTAAAAATGTTTCAAATGTATGGGTGCAAAAGAAAAGAATAAGAGATGCAGAAGCAAAAAGTGATCCTGTTTTGACACGGCCTTAGGGATTCTGGCTACGGCCCTGGATAAAATATTTTCCTGGATAATTCCTAGCGTCACTTTAGAAGTGTTGCTGGGAGTGATGATAATAGTCTACTTGGTATTCATATAACCATGACACTTTTTCACATTAAGGCTGCCAAGAAAAAAATAAAGTCATGCAAACAAACATAAACATGGGGCAAAAAATAAATTTGGCATCATCTAAAACTAAACAAACAAAAGGCACTGGATATGAAAAAATCAATGAAAATAAATGTTAGTGCAAAATGTAGTTGTTTCTTAAATTTACTCCCTCTAACCTCGTGTACACCTCAATAAATAAGTAAAGAAAAAAGAAAAGAAAGAAATAAGGAAGGAAGGAAGGAAAGAAAGAAAGAAAGAAAGAAAGCACCTTCTTTATTTTTTATGGCTGAACTGATTTTTCTTATGGCAGGCATCCCTACCAGCAGGGAAACGACTTACCGATCAAGAGTACCTCAGTGTCTTTCGGTTTAAATAATCTTTTTTCTTAATGTTCAATATGTAATAAAGAAGGCTTTAAGTGGTCTTTTTTGCATGACCCTTTTCTTGCCCAGGATAGGGCAATGGATTCCTGGTATATGAAGGGGTGTCTACAGTGCCCCTATGGCAGAATCAGCTGGAGTCCTAGGACCCAGACTATATTCTGGCTCCTCACTTTCCTCTGCTGTAGTCTGGCTGTTCTACCCTCTCCTTTCACGGGTGACCCTTGAGTGTCATTTGGTTCAGTCTGGCCATTTGAGAAGGCAAGCTGCCACCTACTCCTGGAGTTTGTGGTCCAGTCACGTGCTCCCTATTTTAAAGGCTCTGCTTGAAGCACCCTCTTATTTCACCCTCATTTGCCAGTCTATATCTCCTCACTGGAGAATGTAGGAAACTCCAGGCTCTCTACTTGTCACACATGGGCCAAGTGAATTCACCAAAGTACTCTGTATGGCCAATAGAGCAACCCTCTGACACTACCACAAACCTTAACACAGATCCTTCTTTGCTCAGCAATCTGGGGGTACTAGTCCCATTTTACTTGCTTTACATCATTCTATTATTATGAAAGTTAGGAATAGCTGCTGGGCCAGAAAGCTGCTAAAAAATCAATAGTCAGTTTGCTTTCTCATGATTTGGTGCAAGAAGGAAAGGAGAATATCCAGAGATTTTTGTTATTGATGTCGTCCTGAAACTAGAGCTGGGCTTAATCTTATGGGATTTAAAGGCTTTGGTTTCTCAGGTGCAGAGAGAGGAAAGTACCATGGTAATAAATCTTTATTAATTCATTTTAGATGAGGATGCTACCATAGGAGGAAATCTAGGGAGGTGTGATCTGAGGTTATGTTCCCAGCTACTCCCTCAGTCCTGGTGCTTCCTTTCTCCCCAGGCTGGGATAACGGTCCACAATGACAAAAGCTTCACTGGCCAGGTACATTCTTGGCTTACTCTGGAGGCCATGAGAGGAGATGGGTACTGACCAGCTGCTCTACCATGGGCATTAAATGCCTACAGTTTTGAGCCTGGTAGCCCCAGCCAAAGGGAAAGAGAACAGGTGAAGTCCTGCCTCCTCCTTTCTTCTGACCCAACAACACGAAGCTTTTCTGTGATAGTACAGGCTATCACAGTCATTTGTCTTATTCTACAAGGCAGCCTGGAACAATCCAGAAGATGTGTTTCATTTTGTTTTTTTTTTTGTCTCAATGTTGACACTATCTCTTTATTCCCTGAGAATAAGACCATGGCTTTTCTCCAGAATGGTTCCTCCTCTTAAATTCAAACATCCTACTTCCCGACCACAGTCTTCTTTCCTTTCTCTCAGTTACCTTTCTTTGCTTTCTGTTATCTCGTAGAGTCTTCTAGATACTTCCCTTTCCTCCTATGCACCCATTTTCCACCTTGCAGTGAAAGGGCTCTTTCTAAAATTCTGTCTTTTCTTGTTACTCCTATACTTAAAATCTTTCCTGGACTCCCCATGCCTCTCAAAATGAAGAGGACCCTTGTCATTCTCTCTGGATGCCCAGCATGTGAAGCCTCTTTCTATGTTTGGAGGAGTTTCTTGGTGAGAAGAAGAGCCATCTTTCATGTCAGAAGTAAAAAATGCCAAATTTCAGATTTCCTTGCAGCCAGAATTTAGGCACATCATTGGAGCCCCACCAATTAGGTGCTCTTGCACAGATTTTGAATTGGAAGACGACTCAGGGAGTTGTGGACAGCAAGGACGTTCAGGATGATTGAGTTCCTGGGCCCTCAGGGGCAAGGGTTTTAGTGGCAGTATCCAGTGTCCAGTAGATGGTGCAAATGGGGTCAGTGCTCAGTAGTGGTGGCAGGAGCGACCTCACTGTGTCAGTTCTGCATCATAATTTTGGACCTTGTTCCTGACAGTGCAGCCTTATCTGGTTCTTTAGCCTTAGTAAATTCTGTGAGCTACCCCAGAATATTTTAATACATTAATTTTCTTCTTAAAACAAAGTTGATTTCTAATTGCATCTAAAAACCCTAACTGATATGTATGATGCCTAGGGCTTTTTATGATCTGTCCCCTGCTTTTCCTGCCAGTTTTATCTCTTAGAATGACTTGCTACACACTGCAAGTCAGCCATATTTAAAGTCTTTAATCTTTTCTTACATGGCTCTTTCAAATCTCTGGATCTTTTTAAATACTCTGACCTTTGTCTGGAAAACCCTTCTCAGCAATCTGCTCCCACCAGGCTGACTCCTACTCATTCTCTGAGTCTCAGTTTTGGCATCACTATCATTGGGACAGTTTTTGTGGCAGAATCTACTAGTTGCCCACCTATCCCTTCTCCCCTTCAGCCTTACCAACAGAACTCCAATCTTGTGTAGACTGGTCATGAGCTAAGTTAGTAATACTCACCTCTTTCCACCACTACCACCATGAATTGCTGTCCAGTTGATTCTAACTCATGGCAACCACATGCATGTCAGAGTAGAACTGTGCTCCATAGGGTTTTCAGTGGCTGATTTTTTTAAGAATTAGATTAACAAGCCTTTCTTTCGTGGCTCCTCTGAGTATTAGAACCTCCAGTTTTTAGGTTAGCAGCTGAGTGCATTAACCTTTGCATCACCCAGGGACTCCACTTGCTTCGTTAGTCTCTCAGAACTAAGAACGACCGTGTGACTCAGTCCTGGCCAATGAACTGTAAGTATAAGTCTATTAGGTGGTGTGTCTTAGTTTGGGTTCTCTAGATGAGCAAAACCAGATAGAGAGAGAGACAGAGAGAAAGATTTACTTCAAGGGATTGGCTTATGCAGTTTTGGGGCCGACAGGTCAAAAATCTGAAGGTCAGGCGGCAGATCAGAGACTTCTGCAGGCTTATGCCCCAGATCTGTAGGGCAGGTGATGAGAAGAGTGCAGGGTTAAAAAAGAGAGAGTGAGCTCTGCCAGAATATCCATTTATATTCTGGAGGCAGACCACACCCTCAAAGAAATTCCCATTTCAACTGATTAGTTGATCACATCAGATCACATCATGGAAGGTGATTGCATCGTATCGCATCGCATCACACTACTTACATTACATTACCTTACATTATGGAACAGCCACCAGTGCAGTATCTGACTAAACCATCGAGAATCATAGCCTAGCCAAGTTGACACATAAAATTAACTATCACATGAGGCCTACAGAACAGCTATTGTTTTCCTGATATAGTGTCAGACTCAGTTCACATGTCCCTTTTCCCCTTCTACCTCCCTTCCTCTTACCTGTAATTCAGACCTGATGTCTGGAGTTGGAGTATCATTTTATGGCTTTAAGATCATAGAGATAGAGCCACACTCAAGACGGAAGAAAAGGAAATCAGAGGGATCCTGGGTTCTGGCAGACTTCCTGGGACAATTACACCAGACTTTAACTACCTACTTCCAATTTCTTGTTATGTATTATGAATAAATCTCCATTTAGCTAAGCTACTCTTGTCAAATTTCGCTATCTGCCATCAAGTGCAATCCTGAGCCCTTTAGGCAATCTTTTTAGGTTCTCCTCTTAGTTGTGCTCACAACA
The DNA here is from genome assembly GCF_000243295.1 of Trichechus manatus latirostris. Lineage (NCBI taxonomy): Eukaryota > Metazoa > Chordata > Mammalia > Sirenia > Trichechidae > Trichechus > Trichechus manatus. The sequence continues at coordinate 12,137,864 of NW_004443968.1, read as the reverse complement.
TCATTTACTTCCTTTGTGAAAACATGTATCACCTACTCATAATCTCCTGTTTGTGTCTTCACTTTCAAATGTAAGCTCAATGAGGCCAGTGACCATGCAAATTCAGATTTCTACAATGCCTCCCTATGTTAGAGTTATCAACCTCAGAGCTGATCATCCCTGGAGCTACACAGGGGAGATAGAGCAAAGTTAGAAGAGATACTGTACCTACTTAGTGAGCTAACAGTTGGCTGCCTCCATATTCTCTATGCTGGCATCCTCACAGTGAGCCCAGAATCCAAAGATGGCAAACACATTTCATCTTGCTTGTCTAGAGTGTTGTGTCGGAAAGGATTCTGAAGCTACATTTAAGTTGTTTATTCAGCAACTGTTTATTTAACACCTACTATGTGACATGTCAGCTACTATTCTGGGTCTTGTGGATAAAATAACATACAAAAGAGCAAAATGAATAATGAATGAATTAATAAGTCCCTGCCCCCATGGAGCTGACACTGTAAATAATTCTGTGATAAATTAAATTAGTCTTCCATAAACATGGTAGGGAGGAATTGAGACAACTTATCATATATTTGGGAGTCTCTGGGTGGGGCAAATGGTTAAGCACTATACTATACTACTAACCAAAAGGTTGGCAGTTCAAATCCACCCAAAGGTGCCTTGTTGTTCTGCCTTCAAAAGGTCACAGCCTTGAAAATCCTATGGAGCAGTTCTACTCTGCACACATGGTGTCTTTATGAGTAGGAATCAACTCCATGGCAACCAACAACAACAACCATATATTTACTATCTTTCCAGATTGAATCTAGTCAAAGCATTGATTTGGGGGCAGTTCCACAATCGTGTAGATCTCTTCTTTGAAGTTCATATAAACAACTGGCTCCTCTCAGGTGTGCTGGCAGCTATTTCTTATTTTAATGTTAAAAGAGCATGGGACAAAAAGATGTAAATAACCAAAATAAAAAATAAAAGAGGAGGCATTATGACTGACCCAATAGAAATAAAGATAATGATGACAGAATATTATGAACAACTGTACGGCAACAAACTGGATAACCTAGATGAAATGCACAAATTCTTAAAATAACGCAACCTAGCCAAACTGACACAAGAGGAAACAGAAAGTCTCAATAGACCCATAACAAGAGATTGAATCGGTGATCAAAAACTTCCCAACAAAAACAACAACAAAAAGTTCTGGACCAGATGGCTTCACCGAAGAATTCTCCCAAACATTTAGAGAAGAATTGACACCAATACTATTTAAGTTCTTCCAAAAGATAGAGAAGGAAACACTACTCCCAAATTCATTCTATGAAACAAACATAACCCTGACACCAAAACCAGACAAAGACACCACAAGAGAACTACAAGCTAATATCTCCTATGACTATAGATGCAAAAAATCCTCAACAAAATACTAGTGAACAAAATCTAACAGCATATTAAAAGAGTCATACACCATGACCAAGTGGGATTTATTCCGGGAATGCAGGGATGGTTCAACATTAGAAAATCAATCAACGTAATACACCACATCAATAGAACAAAGGAAAAGAACCACATGATAATCTTCACAGATGCAGAAAAAGCATTTGATAAAATCCAGCACCTTTTCTTGATGAAAATGCTAGAGAAGATTAGGATAGAAGGCAAATTCCTCATTATGATTCAGGGCATATATGAAAAGCCAACAGTCAACATTATACTTAATGGAGAAAGGCTGAGAGCTTTCCCCTTGAAACTGGGAACAAGAAAAGGGTGCCCACTCTCACCACTTCTATTCAATGTTGTATTAGAAGTCCTAGCTAGTGCAATAATTCAAGAAAAATAAATAAAAGTTACCCAGATTGGAAAAGAAGAAGTAAAATCCTCTCTATTCACGGATGCTATGATCCTGTATATAGGAAATCCCAGAGTCTGCAAGAAAACTTCTAGAGCTAACAGAGAAATTTAGCAAAGTTGCAGGGTACAAGGTCAACAGACAAAAATCAGTTGGGTTTCTATACACCAGCAATGAGAAATCTGAAATGGAAATTAGGGAAACATTTCAATTTATAATAGCATCTAAGAGAATAAAATAGCTAGGAATAAATCTACCAGGGATGTGAAGAACTTATACAATAAAAATTTTAAAACACTGCTGAAAGGGATTAAAGAAGACTTAAATAAATGGAAAGATGGTCCGTGTTCTTGGGTTGGAAGACTTAATATTGTTAAGATGTCAATATGACCCAAAGTAATTTATAGATTCAATGCAATCTCAATAAAAATTCCAACAGCCTTCTTTACAGAAATGGAAAAAACAATTCTCGACTTTATGTGGAATGGCAAGAGGCCCCAAATAGCGAAAACAAAGTTTAAAGAGAAGAACAAAGTAGGAGGATTCACATTTCCTGATTTTAAAACATATTATACAGCTACAGTAATCAAAACAGCCTGGTACTGGTATAACATAGACACACAGACCAATGGAATAGAATTGAGAGTCCAGAAATAAACTCACACATCTATGGTCAACTGATTTTTCATAAGGGTGTTATGTCCATTCAATGGTCATAGAAGAGTCTCTTCAATACATGGTGTTGGGAAAACTGGATTTCCACATGCAGAAAAATGAAACAGGATCCATGCCTCACATCATACTCAAAAACAAATTCAAAATGGATTAAGGACCTAAAAGTGAAAACTAAAACCACAAAATTCTTAGAAGAAAAAGCACGGACAACACCATTGGCCCTAGCTTTTAACAATGGATCATCTAATACAATAACAAAAGAACAAACAGCAAAAGGCAAAATAAATAAATGGGATCTCATAAAAATTAAAAACTTTTTTTAATCAAAAGACTTTACCAAAAAAGTGAAAAGACAAGCTACTAACCAGGAGAATATCATTGAAAACCATATATCTGATAAGACTGTAATAACCAAAATATATATAAAACTTGGACAACTTAACAAAGAAAGACAACCCAATCATAAAATGGGCAAAGGACTTCAATAGGTATTTCACCTAAGAGGACATTCAAATGGCCACCAACACATGAAAAGATGATCAACATCATTAGCCATCAGAGAGACGCAAATCAAAACCACAATGAGATACCTTTTCACTCCGTCTCGGATAACTAAGATTAAAACAAACAAACAAATGGAACAACAACAACAACAAAACCCAGAAAATAACAAATGTTGATGAGGACGTGGGGAAATCTGAACCCTTATCCATTGTTGGTGGGAATGCAAAATGGTACAGCTGTTGTGGAAACAGTGTGATCTTTCCTCAAAAAACTAAAAATAGAACGACCATATGACCTAGCAATTCCACTCTTCGGTATATATCAAAAAGACTTGAAAGCAGAGACTCAAACAGAGACTTGCACACCAGTGTTCACTGCAGCACTATTCACAATAGTGAAAAGGTAGAAACAATCTAAATGCCTATTAGTAGATGAATGGATAAACAAAATGTAGTATATACATATAATGCAATACTACTCAGCCAGTAGAAGCAACAAAGTCTTGATACATGCTACAATATGTATGGAGCTTGAAGACGTTATGCTGAGTGAAATAAGTCAATCACAAAAGGACAGATATTTATGACCTCACTTATAGAAAAAGACAAGAAAAAGCAAACGTATAGAGACCAAAGTTCATAGTGGTTAGTAGGGGTGGGAAGGAGAGGGAAGCGGTGGGGGGTTAATGGTGATGGAAAAATCAAATTGATTAAGGATAGGATTGCACAGCCAATTACAGTATTGTAATTTATGTCAGTAAGTTGTACACTTGTAAAACGTTGAACTGGCAAAAGTTGTGTGAGAGATATATTTACAACAACATGACAAAAACAAAACAAAAAATCAACACTTTGCCATCCAGTTGATTCTGACTCATGGCAACCCTATGTGAGAAGTGGCGCTGCCCTGTGGGGTATCCGGAGCTGTCATCTTTGCAGAGGCAGACTGCTGCATCTTTCTCCAGCAGAGCGGCTGGTGGGTTCCAGCTATTGATCTTTGGATTGGCAGCCGAGCATTTGACCACTGCATCAACAGGGTTCCTCATCTGTAAAAGACTGCAGCCTGGGAGGCACTGTGGGGCAGTTCTGCTCTGTTATACGGGGTCGCTGTGGGTTGGTTTCCACTCAACGGCACAAAACAACAATAACAATATGGATAAAGAAAAGGGAGCAGGTTAAAATTTTGGCTACCAGAATTTAAAAAAAAGAAAGAAAACAGCATAGAATAAAGAACATCAAAAAGCATTTTTACATGCCAACCCAAGAAATCAATATATGGCCCGTTTTGCAAGTACTACAAGCAGCTATTGTAAAATGAAATTGCAAATGCTTTAATGCATTGCTCTAATTCAAGATCAACCCATTCCAAAATATAAACCAGATATTCCACACTGATTAAAAATCAATTTGTTCATAGTACCCCCCCCAAAAAAAAATTAAAAAAAAAAGCATGGGAGTGGCACATCCCAGTCTCGGGGGAGGCGTGTTTTAGCGTTACACCAAACAAATTATTGAAACCCAGGTGAATTGTTAAGGACATTCTCTTGCCTGAGTTAGAATCTTAAGACATTCAGAGAGTAACAGTGAAACAAAGAATTTCATTTTCCATCAAAGAGTAAAAGCTAGAGATTGGAAGTTGTTGTAGACAACTTGAAAATAATATCTGTGGATAGCTGTCCAAAATAAGACTGGTATTGGATTGAACGTGTCTTTAGTTATGCTTCTGGGGAATAGCGGAAAAATGCAAGCTAAATTGAAAGGTTTAACCAGTCTAATAGGCAGATGCAAATTTTATAATTATCTCTATCTCTGTCTGTACATCTATCTATCTTCACACACATACATACTGAATTTGAAAGGATAACTTCGTATTCATTACAATAAGAGTTAGGCTGAAGATAGGATAATTGAGAATTTATTTTTTATTTGGAATAAGACCAATGTCTTGAGCAAATTTATGTGTGTCACTTAAGGTGTTGACTTGACCTCGGTCAAGCCAGCTCTAAAATTTGGTGAGTCAGGAATCCACTGAAAACAGATGTTGTGCAGCAAATCAGTTTTCCAGATTAATAAAGTTTTCAGCGTCTGTGACATTCCTAAATTTTCCAGTCTGTGAAGGCATTTTTATATCAAAACACCAGACATTTCAATTCAACTTATACCACCTACTTCTGACTGTACTGGATACCTGAGGTATTTTTTCAAGCAATATTGCTTCTTCCCTGTAATTGGATCGTGAAAAATGAAATGGGACATAACTTTGGCTGGAGACTGAGGAAATCTAAGATTGCTACGGCAGTCTAGGAGAACTTGTAGGTTCGAAGTGAGATATGGCTTCAGCATGAGTTAGCTGGTAAGTATTCTATTTTCTGTCAGCTGATATCTGAAAAATATGACTGGGGTGTTATTGCTACAATGTTTGGAAGTTACCGAACTGTGAAGATTTGCTCTGTCTTCAATCTGGTTTGTGACGCAGTCGGGTCACTTAGAGCTTCTGTCAATCTCAGGTCCTGACACAATTATAAAGTTCTCCAAGTCTGTCTAATCTAGCTGTCTGGTGATTGTAAGAAATGTCCTTTCTGTATGACCTCAAGAGCCAACTCTGTTCTGTGTTTTTGTTAGAAGGCGTCCTGAGGTCAGCCTAACCAAGCACTGGATCTCATTAAAACTCCTGACAGTGTGAAATTGTCTGCTCAGACATTTTTCAGCATCTGCATACATTAGATTTATGACTGTTTTTGTTTGTTTTTAAAGCTACACACTTTTCCTTTGACCACATATTTGGGAGTCCCTGGGTGGTGCAAATGGTAAGTGCTATTTAAGCAATGACTCTTAAAGTAAGCTCCAAGGCCACAGGTGGGCTACAGTATACCTCCTAATTCTCTTAAAATGCAGATCTTTTATCAGTTCTTATGTGTAAGTGATATGCAAATCCACTGACTTATTTTTTACATAGGACTTCAGGCTGTTTACAATTAAATTGATGGATGAAAACCATTAAGAGTTACTGAAATTTGATATTCATAAAATAAATTAGCACCTTATCAGAGGATACTGAGCCCTCAAATTCAGTATTCTACTGTGAAGACTAGCTGATACACAAAGCTATGCACTGTGGTAGAGTTCAAATATTTCATGTGCATAATTTAAATGCCAGAAATCTGGTATCGATACAGCACCGGTGTTGTCTTAGATTAGATGTGATTTTCAGATATTGTTCTTCTTGCCTTTCCATTCTAATTTTTTATTATTTTAACCACATCATTGTCTGTTTATTATTATAGTAGTTTGGCTAATGCTATAATGCATGATGATGCATATTTGCAACAACAATATATTCCGCCCATATTTTCTGGAATGACTAGACCTTATGCATCTACATTCTGTGGCCAATATGAATCATCCATTTCACCACTTCTACAAACAGAGCCCTCTTTTTCTCATAGATATATATGCATATGTATGTATATTTGCTTTTGTTTATATGTTTATACAGTGATAATTCCTGTCTTCACTTAGTTCCAGGAGGTGGAAAACAAGTAGGGTAGGTGGGCACGGGATCTTGAGTCCTGCCCAAGGGGGCCACACTGAAGAAGTCTGAGAAATAACGAAAAAGACTAGCTACAAGGGAGAAAATAAATTAGATAAGACATTAATTCATTAAAAGTTAGTGTTTTCCATTTTAATTCACACCATCTTTATAATTTCAAAGTCATTTAAGCATGTTTCTTCTTTGGAAATTTTCTGTAAACATACTATATATATGTTATATAATATAATTATGTATTATAATATTATATAAGCATATAATACTGTAATATAATACCTATCTGTCCTCCCCTTCTATTATGTGTTGGGTGCCACTTTACAGAGATGTTTGTCAAATGACCACATTTATGTCATCCTCAAACTAGAAAACAGTATCTGATATTTCATGTGTGTGTGTGTGTGTGTGTGTGTGTGGTTTGTACAGAATCTTGCCATTATTTTTCAATATATTCTATTTTCCCATTAGAACAAGACAAGGCGAGTTCTCATCTCAATTTGTAATTGATTTTTCTGATTCACCTACCTGAGAAATGACCCAGCTGGAGTAAAATGACCAAGTTTTCTAAATTAGCAAAGTATTGTTCCGTAATCTTTAAAAATTCCTAGGCAATAGAAAAAAACCACCTTGGCAGTTGAATCCATAGTGGCGGAATGAGGCTACCTCAGATTCTACCTTTCAGTCAAGCGCCTGAACTTGTCAGACACCATCCCGCTACACAAAACATAATCATGCTCAACGTATTGTGACAGGTGTTTTTGAAAATCTAGACTCTCAAATTAGAGTTGTACAGGTTACATGATGATATTGAGAACAAACACTTGTTCTCGTGGGAGTGCACTTAATCACGCTGATGTACTTTACCGTCTATTTAGAAATTTGAAATCACTCAGTGGTTGAGCTGCCACAAAAATTACTTTTAGACACAATACTCGTGAATGACTCATAGCTGTGGTCTCCCTGTTACCTGCTGCCTCTTTCAGTATTGGAGTAGGAGACAGCAGTCTTCTGAAATGGATTCTAAACAGTAAATGTGCTTTCAATCTGTTTACTGAAGGCAATAACCGGGGAGAGATTTGCTGGCATAAAATCTAAGCTCATGTTATTTTTAGCTTAGCTAGAACTTGAAAGATGCTTATTCTAAAATAGATCTCCTTATCTTTTATTTTCTCCAATTAGCCTTAGAATGCCAATAAATCGATTCATCTTTCTTTCTTCTCCATATTGTCAGATTCTAGGGGAGGATGTTTTGATGTAGGCAGCATACTGACATACCCAGAGCCATTAACACACAAACACAACTGCTCCCTTTTCATCCCATTCCTAATTTTCTTCCTGATTCGTCTTAAAAATTACCTATCAAATTAACTAAAATCAACTCTAATCACACTCTTACTCTCGAAATCTTCAGCATTTTTATCACAGACGCATTGCTCTGGAACTGATGTAAAATAGTTTTGTGAGTATGGTGATTTATGACCTTACCTGGATTACAATCATCGTATGTTTATAGTCATTACAGCAGGGTTGGATGAGATAGGCACACCCCTTAGGCTAGTGCATCTCAAGGCGTAGCCCTAAATCATACATGGGTCTGGTTATAATGCAGATTCCTGGGCCACACCATCCCCACTGGCTCAGGATATCTAAAGGTAGGGCCAATTAATCTACATTTTAACCAGCATTTCAGGTGATTTTCTCTGTTTGAGAACTACTCTTCTAGACAGATGCCTGCTTCATCTAGATATAATGAGCCAACAGATAGTATTTGCTTAACAGAAAGGAAATTAGCATTTATTAAGTACCTACCATAATGTTTAGGTTGTATCATTTAAACTGGACACAATTATTTTGGAAAAGATATTTTCCACATTTTATTAAAGATGACATTGAGGCTCGAACATTTATGTACTTTTATGTTCTAGGGTCTAATTCAGGGCACCGTATTGCATTTAAAAAGATAGACTTGTTAATAAATAGTGCTGAGGAAACTAGCGAGTCATTTGGAAAAAATATGAAATTAGATCCATACACAAGAATGAATTCCAAATCGATTTGGAATCTCAAAGTAAAAAATAAAATCATAGAAATACTAGACTAAAAATTTTGGTGAATTCCTCTTCAATTTCAATAAAGGAAAAGTTTTTATGACTGAGTCTCAAAATCCAGAGGCAATAAAAGAAATGATTAATAAATTTGATTACAAAAAATAAAGCAGTTGTGTATGGAAAGCAAACAGACAAACAAACAAACAAAAACCTACCATAATCCAAGTCAAGAGACAACTGATACACTGAGAGAAAATATTTGTAACACAGATCAGAAACAAAGGACTAGATCGCTAATACACAACGGACTCTTAAAATTTGAAAGGCAAAGAGCCAAAAACCAAGAGGAAAATGGGCAAAAGACATGAATAGATAGTTCACAAAAAATGATACTAAAAGAAAGAGTCCTTCAACATGAAAAGATGTTCAAAAATCAATCATAATTAGATGAATACAAATTAAAACAATCCCGGGATCACATTTCTTATCTATCTGATCAGCAACTATTAAAATGTATGACAACACGTTTTTTTGGCAAGGCTGTGGGGCAACACTCCCACACATTGCTCACGAAAATGCAAACTGCATTCTAGGACAATTTGGCAATTTCTAACAGTGCTATATACGCACTTAGATTTTTTGTTTTTGTTCATAGCAGCTTTGTTTGTAAGAGCCAAAAAAACTGGAAACAAAATATCCTTCAATAAACAGGGGCAATGAATCATGTCCACTGCCCGCAGGGGGCCTTCCACTTCTATTATTCCCTTTCACCTTTTATTGGAGCCCTGGTGGCACAGCGGTTAAGAGGTCGGCTGCTAATTGAAAAGGTCAACAGTTCGAATCCACCAGATGCTCCTTGGAAATCCTATGGGGCAGTTTTACTCAGTCCTATGGGGTTGCTATGAGTCAGAATTGACTTGACAGCAATGGGTTTGGCTCTTTTTTTTTTTTCTTTCCGTACCTTTTATTACCCCTTTTACTATCCTTTTCCCCTACTTGCTCTGTACTTGCTGTTTGGCCTGTAGATACGGCTGTCTTGTTAAGTTTATATACCTCGGGAGAGTGGAACTCCATCATCACTCTTCCATGGCACAAAGCAGGGCGTGCATGGATGTGATCACACCCTGGACAGGAGCCTAACGTTGGGGAAACTTGGTTGATGAGGGTGTTTGATATTCTACTCATCCCTGTCCTGTTTATTCTTGGGTGAAAAATGCCAGTTGGTCACACCATTAGAACAGTATCTGGTCTGTGCTCTGCTACAGAACAGTCTTCAGTAAGAACTTGTGAATATGGTACATTGCAACAGCTGTTTACAATATGTGTTAAGCAGTACATTTATTCACTTTTTTTGGTGAATGCTATTATTGTGGTTAACTGTCATCAAGTCAGCCCCCAACTCCTGGTAAGCCCATGCACAATGCAACCATTGTGATCCATAGGGTTTTCATTGGCTGATTTTCAGAAGTTGATTGCCAGGCCTTTCTTCCTAGTCCGTCTTAGTCTGGAAGCTTTGTTGGAACTTGTACAACATCACAGCAACAAACAAGCCTCCACTGACAGACAGATGGTGACTGATCATGAGGTATATTGGCCAGGAATCAAACCTGGGTCTCCTGCATGGAAGATGAGAATTCTACCACTGAACCAACACTGTTTCTGTGCGTGTGTGAATAGACAATTTTTATTGTATTATGTTTCACAATAAAAATGGTGTTTGAAAAAGGAAATAAAAAACAGTTCCCTCTTTCTGTTATTCCAACCAAAATTCATTTGTAGGTATTAAGAGGGCTGGAGATGACTCAAAGCCATGTAATATTTGATTTGCTGAGTGGTATTTTGGTTAAGTGCTCCTTGACCTGAGTGGAATTAGCTGAGGGACTCTCAGATACATTGACATTAAGAATGGACTATGTAAAGCCTAGCACTTTTTCTAAAATACTTTTTGATATGAGTATTAGGCCTGGGCCTTGAATTCAATTACATACTCTTTATATGAAGCCCTATTCAAACATGTCAGAGACAATAAATACTGTTATTTCTGGTTGAACAAAAGAGCTCTCAAGTAATAGCGGGAGGCAAATAACCTAGAAAAACATTTTGTCTGTCATTGTCTATTTCAAAAAAGAAGGTAAGTTTATTAAAAAGCCAGATAGCATGTTTCTTTTATCAAAACATTTTCTGTAGTTCTTTTTAGATGTCAGTAAATGTGTGTTCATGTCTAACCTGGATACCTTTTTCCTCAGACTCTTTAGACCTAGTCTTCCCAGAAAATGTATCACACATGTTCCTCAAAGTGTTTTGGTAGCCTGGCTTCTCTTTCATTTTATCCTTCTCAATCACAATTTTCTTCTTGCTTTTGCATCCTCCAGACTTTTTTTCCCCTCATCTTCTACTTTTTCCTCCCCATTCTCTCTATCATTTTTTGTGTCTTCAGGTCAAAAATAGAGAGGAGAGGCAAGAGATTCAGGAAAGGAACATGAGGTTGAGGTAAAACAAAAGTCAAGGGGTCATCGAAGGTAAAAGGAAAAAAAAAAAAAAAACAGGATAAAGGAAAAGGAGAGTTTAGTATTGGGTAGGGAAGGTGGAGAAGGAAGGAGAAACATAAAGGCAGATTGAGGAGAGTGAAATCTACCAAGCCAAAAACCAAACCGGTTGCAGTGGAGTCAATTCTGACTCATAGCGACCCTGTAGAGTAGGGTTTAATTGGCGCAGTGGTTAAGCGCTGGGCTGCTAACTGAAAGGTCACCAGTTTGAACCCACCACCCGCTCCATGGGAGAAAGATATGGCAGACTGCTTCTCTAAAGATTATCGCCTTGGAAACACTGTAGGGGAGTTCTACTGTTATCCCATAGGGTAACTATGAGTTAGAATTGACTCAACAGCAACGAGTTTTGTTTTTTTTTTAAATCATCTATGATGGTCCCTGGGTGGCACAAATTGTTTGTACTAGACAGCAAATCTAATGGTTGGCAGTTTGAACCCATCCAGCGGCACTGAGGAAGAAAAGCCTAGCAATATGCTTCCATAAAGATTACAGTCAAGACTAAAAATATAACTACTGTATAATCTGGCGTTCCACTCCTAGGTATATACCCAAAAGACTTGAAAGCAGACTGAAACAGAGACTTGTACACCAATGTTCATTGCAGCACTATCCACAATAGCTAAAAGGTGGAAATAACCTAAATGTCCATCAACAGATTAATGGATAAACTAAACGTGGTACATACATATGATGGAATAATACTGAGCTGGTAGAAGAAACGAAGTCTTGATATATGCTACAATATTGAAGGAGCTTGAAGACATTATGCTGAGTGCAATAAGTTAATTGCAAAAGGACAAGTATTGTATGATCTCACTTATAGACAAGAAAAGGCAAATGAATAGAGACCAAAGTTTGATAGTGGTTACCAGGGGCAGGAGGGAGGGGGAAAGAGAGGGTTAATCGAGATGGAAAAATCACATTAATTAAGTGTAGTGCTGCATAGCCAATTATTGAAATTACTGTCAATAAGTTACACACCTGTAAAAAGCTGAACTGGCAAAAGTTGTGTGATAGATGTATTTCCAATAAGAACAACAAAAGAGTAGTTGCTGAGGCTGCCTATGTACAACCAAAACTCTCATGGGATTTGGTTCCTTGGTTTGGAGGTTTAGGGTCATGGTTTCATGGGACGTTCCAGTTAACTGGCCTAATAACATGTTTGGTGCTTCTGTTCTACCTCCTAGTTCATTATGTAGTGCCTGAGGTCTTAAAAGCTTGCAAGCAGCCATCCAAGCCATGACAGTTGGTCTCTATTTGTCTGGAGCAACAGAAGAAGGAGAGTCAGAATAGGAGGAGGATATGGCATGTGTGGCTGATTGCCTCCATGAACAACTGCCTCCATTGCCATGAGACCAGAAGAACTGGATGGTACCTGGCAATCATTACTGAACATTTTGATCAAAGATTCTGTAGAAGAATCTTTGATCAAAAGGGGGAAAATGCAGAACAGAATTTCAAATTCTCATGGACTCCTGACTTTCTGGAGCCATGGAGGATAGATAAATCCCTGCAACTATTGCCCCGAGATAATCTTTAAAACTTAAACCAAAAATATCCCCTGAAGTCTTCTTAAAACCAGACAATAGTTTAGCTTAACTGGTAAAAGATGTTTGCCATGAACATTATGTTCTTTTAGGAATTATCTATGAGGGACAAAAGTGACAACAGCAACTCAAAAGATTAGATCGGAACCTTAGGAGGCAGTGAGTTTATGTTTATGGGGGAGGAATAACTCAGAAAAGTAGAGTAAGAATAGTCGCACAACTCAAAGTGTGTAATCAATGTCTGAATTTTATATGTAGAAATGGTTGAACTGGTGTATGTTTTGCTGTGTGTATTCTCAACAACAACAAAAAATAAATAAAAATTTAAAAAAAAAATCACAGCCAAGAAAATCTTAACTGAGCAATTCTTTGTAACATGTGGATTCGTCATGAGTTGAAATTGACTAGATGGCAACGAGTTTTTTTGGTATCATTTTGAGTTGTTTGGTGCCATTGAGTGATTTTGACTTGTAGCAACCTCTTGTGACAGAGTAGAATTACCCCATAGGGTTTTCTAGGCTGTAATCTTTATGGAGACAGATAGCCAAGTCTTTCTCCCATGGAGCTGCTTGGTGGCTTTAAACCACAAACCTTACAGTTAGCAGCTGAGAGCTTAACTGCCGAGCCATCAGGGCTGCTTTTGGTATCATCTCGTTGTTGTTGTTAGGTGCCGTCAAGTTCGTTCCAACTCATAGCAACTCTATGTCCAACAGAACGAAACATTGCCCGGTCCTGCACAGTCCTCACAATCGTAGTTATGCTTTGGCCTATTGTTACAGCCACTGTGTCAATCCATCTTGTTGAGGATCTTCCTCTTTGTCACTGACCCTCTACTTTACTAAGCACGATGTGGTTCTCCAGGGACTGAGCCTTCCTGATAATGTCCAAAGTATGTGAGACAAAGTCTCGCTTCTATCCTCGCTTCTAAGGAGCATTCTGGCAGTGCTTCTTCCAAGACAGATTTGTTCGTTCTTCTGGAAGTTCATGGTATATTGAATAATCTTCACCAACACCATAATTCAAATGCATCAATTCTTCTTTGGTCTCCCTTATTCATTATCCAGCTTTCACATGCATATGAGGCAATTGAAAGTACCATAGCTTGGGTCAGGCACACTTTAGTCCTCAAAGTGACATCTTTGCTTTTCAACACTTTAAAGAGTTTTTTTGCAGCAGATTTGCTCAGTGGAATATGTCCTTTGATTTCTTGACTGCTAATTTCATGGACATTGATTGTCGAAACAAGTAACATGAAATCCTTGACAATTTAAATATTTTCTTCATCTATCATGATGTTGTGAAGATTTTTGTTTTCTTTATGTTGAAGTGTAATATGTACTGAAGGCTTCAGTCTTTCATCTTCATCAGAAAGGGCTTCAAGTCCTCTTCACTTTCAGCAAGCAAGGTTTTGTTATCTGCATATGGAAGGTTGTTAATGAGTCTTCCTCCAATCCTGATGCCAAGTTCTTCTCATATAGTGTGGCTTCTCTGATTATTTACTTAGCATACAGATTGAATAAGTATGGTGAAAGGATGCAATCCTGATGCACACCTTTCCTGATTTTAAACCACCTAGTATCCTCTTGTTCTGTTCCAACAACTACCTCTTGGTCTATGTCAAGTTCCATATGAGCAAAATTAAGTGTTCTGGAATTCCCATTCTTTACAATGTTATCCATAATTTGTTATAATCCACACAGTCGAATGTCTTTGCATAGTCAATGAAATACAGGTAAACATCTTTCTGGTATTCTCTGCTTTCAGTCAAGATCCATCTAACATCAGCAGTGATATCTCTAGTTCCACAACCTCTTCTTAATTCAGCCTGAATTTCCAGCAATTTCCTGTCAATGTACTGCTGCAATCTTTTTTGAATTATCTTCAGCAAAATTTTACTTAACGTGATATTAACGATCTGTTGTTGTTGGGTGCCGTTGAGTCAGTTCCGACTCATAGCAACCCTATGTACATCAGAACAAAGCACAGTCTGATTCTGTGCCATCCTCAAAATCCTTGTTGTGCTCAAGCCAATTGTTGCAGCCACTGTGTCAATCCATCTCGTTGAAGGTCTTCCTCTTTGTCACTGACCTTCTGCTTTACCAAGCATGATGTCCTTCTCCAGAGACTGGTCCTTCCTGATAACATGTCCAAAGTACATGAGATGAAGTCTCACCATCCTTGCTTCAAAGGAGCATTCTGGCTGTATTTCTTCCAAAACAAATTTGTTAGTTCTTCCAGAAGCCCATGGTACATTCAGCATTCTTCCCCAACACCATAATACAAAGGACTCAATTCTTGTTCAATCTTTCTCATTAATTGTCCAGTTTTCAAAAGCAAATGAGATGATTGCAAATACCATGGCTTCGATCAGGCGCACCTTAGTCCTTAAAGTGACATCTTTGCTTTTTAGTACTTTAAAGAGGTCTTTTGCAGTAGATTTGCACAATGCAATGCATCGTTTGATTTCTTGACTTCTCCTTCCATGGGCGTTGATTGTGGATCCAAGTAAAATGAAATGCTTGACATTCTTTTCTTCATTTATCATGATGTTGCTTATTGGTCCAGTTGTGAGGATTTTTGTTTTCTTTATGTTGAGGTGTAATCCATACTGAAAGGTGCAGTCTTTGATCTTCGTCAGTAAGTGCTTCAAGACCTCTTCACTTTCAGTAAGCAAGGTTGTCATCACATATTGCAGATTGTTAATGAGTCTTCCTCCAATCCTGATGCCTCATTCATCATCGTATAGTCCAGCTTCTCAGATTATTTGCTCAGCGTACAGATTGAATAAGTATGGTGAAAGTATACAACTCTGAAGCACACCATGCGGTATCCCCCTGTTCTGTTTGAATGACTGCCTCATGGTCTATGTACAGGTTCCTCATGGAGACAATTAAGTGTTCTAGAATTCCTATTCTTTGCAATTTTATCCATAATTTGTTATGATCCACAAAGTCAAATGCCTTTACATAGTCAATAAATGATATTGTTTGATAATTTCCACATTCTGTTGGATCACCTTTCTTTGGAATGGGCACAAATATGGATTTCTGGTTGGCCAGGCAGCTGTCTTCCAAATTTCTTGGCGTAGATGAGTGCACCCTTTCAGTGTTGCATCCATTTGTTGAAACATCTCTTGGTACTCCATCAATTCCTGTAGCCTTGTTTTTCTCCAATGCCTTCAGTTCAGCTTGGATTTCTTCCTTCAATACCATTGGTTCTTGATCACATGCTATGTCCTGAAATTGTTGAACGTTGGTTGACCAAATCTTTTTGGTACAGTGATTCTGTGTATTCCTTCCATCTTCCTTTGATGCTTCCTATATTGTTCAGTATTTTTCCCATAGAATTCCTCAGTATTGCAACTCAAGTCCTGAATTTTTTATTCAGTTCTTTCAGCTTGAGAAATGTGGAGCGTGTTCTTCCCTTTTGATTTTCTAACTCCAGGTCTTTGCACTTTTCATTATAATACTTTACATTGTCTCCTCCAGCTACCCTTTGAAATAATTCTGTTCAGCTCTTTTACTTGATCATTTCTTCCATTTGCTTTAGCTACTCTCCATTTAAAAGCAAGTTTCAGAGTCTCTTTTGATATCCATTTCGGTCTTTTCTTTCTTTCCTATTTTTTTAATGACTTTTGTTTTCTTCACGTATGATGTCCTTGATGTCATTCCGCAATTTGTCTGGTCTTTGGTCATTAGTGTTCAATGCATCAGATCTATTCTTGGGATAGTCTCAATTTCAGGTGGAATATACTCAAGGTAGTACTTTGGCTCTCTTGAACTTGTTTTAATATTCTTCAGCTTCATCTTGAACTTGCATATGAGCAATTCATGGTCTGTTCCATAGTCAGCTCCTGGCCTTGTTCTGACTGATGATATTGAGCTTGTCCATCGACTTCCACAGATGTAGTCGATTTGATCCCTGTGTATTGTAGCCGGTGAGGTCCATGTGTATAGTTGCCATTTATGTTGTTGAAAAAAAGGTATTTGCAATGAATAAGTCATTGGTCTTGCAGAATTCTATCATGCAAACTCCAAAGTTGTTTCTATCACCAAGGCCATGTTTTCCAACTATTTATCCTTCTTTGTTTCCAGCTTTCACATTCCAACCACCAGGAATTATCAATACATCTTAACTGGATGGTTGATAAATTTTAGACAGCAGTATTTGGGAAAAATCTTCAATTTCTTCATCTTTGACATTAGTCATTGGTGTATAAATTTGAATAATAGCTGTATTAACTGATATTCCTTATAGGCGTATGGATATTATGCTATCACTGACAGCGTTGTACTTCAGGACAGATCTTGAAATGTTCTTTTTGACAATGAAAGTGAGGCCATTCATCTTCATTTTGTCATTTCTGGCACAGTAGATCATATGATTGTCTGATTCAAAATGGCCAATACCAGTCCATTTCAACTCACTAATGCCTAGGATATCAATCTTTTTGTGTTCCCTTTCATTTTTAACGACTTCCAATTTTCCAATCTTCCAATTAATGGATGTTTACAGCTATTTCTTCTTATTTTAAGTCGTGCCACATCAGCAAATGAACGTCCCAAAAGCTTTACTCCATCCACGTCATTAAGGTGCACTCTACTTTGAGGAGGCAACTCTTTCCCTATTGTACTTTGAGTGTCTTCCAATCTGAGAGGCTTATTTTCTGGCACTATAACTGACAATGTTCTGCTGCTATCATAAGGTTTTCACTGACTAATATTTTTAGAATCAGATCACCAGCTCCTTCTTTCTTCTCTGTGTTAGTCTGGTAGCTACAATGAAACCTGTTCACCATGGGTGACCCTGCTGGTATTTGAAATGCTAGTGGCATAGTTTCCAGTATCATAGCAACATGCAAGCCACCACAGTACCACAAACTGACAGAAGAATGGTGGTGGTATCATCTATGACTCATTAATTCAAATATGACTGACAAAGCATTTAGAAAGTCCTTAAACACAAATTAGTATCAGTCAGAAATGATTGAATCAGAGTAATATTAATATTCTCTAAATGGAGGTGTCTTAGTTACCTCTTTCCAAAGAACGATGGTGGAACAGGCACAAGGTAGACATTTTCATTACAAATGGGAGAAATTGGAGGAAAAGAAGAGATAATGGGCACCAAGCTAGTCCCAGCCAAACAACTTACATTAGCTCTCAAGGCTTTAACATAATCCACCGTTATCTGAAACCATCTGGGCAATAGCCCTGCCCTCCAGACTCTGGGTGTTAGACACATCCTCTGGACTCTAGATGGAGGCCCCTCAGCCTTGGGCTTAAGCCCCACCTTTCAGGTCCACTGGGACGGCAACTCTGCTCCCTCAGCTTTGGGTGGCCCCACTCTCCTAGTCCATCTGAATGGCTTCCCCACTCCCTCTTCCCCTGTAGGCCCCATCTCCAAGGCACACACTCTCGAACCAAGCTGACAAAGATCTAGCTTTTTGAAACCTAGGAAGCTGTGGCCCCACTCTTTGAGATACAGGAGATTATGGTCCCACACTTTGAAACTGAGAAGGCGCCATTTCTGTGCTCCTTCCAACAGTTCTGCTGATCTCCGAGCTGCTCCCAGGATGGTCCTTTTCTTTTCTTGGAGGACAGCAGATGTACCTACTTTGGCCTGTTTCCTGCTTGTAGAATTCCAAAAGGCAGGCAGCATTCTTTCCTTTAGTTCTTTCTCTGTCCCCTTCAGTCTAAGCTGATGGGTCTTCTGCTGTGGTAGTTATAGATTCATTAGGCACAGGCTTACTCTTTTTAACAAAAGATTGTGTAGGTATGTCCATGGTGAAATTCTAGGACACATGGTCTTAGTTTGTACAGCAGAATTTTCCAGATCTTTAAGTTTTGTTTTCATTTTGCACAGATCATTTTTAAATCTATTTCTTTTTTCTTGCATTTTACTGCCTGCAGCAAGGAGAAACCATGCAGCTCCTTTAAGATCTTGCTTAGAAATCTCCTTGGCCAGATACCCAGGTTCATTACTTACAAGTTCTACCTTCCACCAAACATTTGAATGTAATTTAGACAAGTTCTTTGCCGCTGTGTAAAAAGCGTTGCACTTCTTCCATTGTCCAATCCCATGTTCCTAATTTTCTTTTAAAGCTTCACTGGAGGCTTTAATGTCCACAGTTCTAGCGACATTCTGTTGCTGGCATCATAAGTATTCTGTAAGACAATAGAGACTGTCTCTGTGGGTCTCCTCACTTTCTTCTGAGCCGTCACCAGAATTGCCTTTGATGTCTGTAATTCTACCAACAATCTCTTCAAGGAAATCTAGGCTTTTACTGTCAGGTATTTTAAAACTTTTCCAGCTTCCACCATTACCTAATTCCAAAACCACTTCCACATTGTAGGTATTTGTTAGAGCAGTACCCCACTTCCTGATACCAAATTCTGTCTTTGTTATCTAGTGCTGCTAGAACAGAAATACCACAGGTGGGTGGCTTTAACAAACAGAAATTTATTTTCTCACAGTTTAACAGGCTAGAAGAACGAATTCAGAGCGCTGGCTCTAGGGGATGTCTTTGTCTGTCAGCTCTGGAGGAAGGTCCTTGTCTCTTCTCAGCTTCTGCTCCTGGGCAATCTTCATGAGGCTTGGCATCTCTCTTCCCTCATATCTGCTTGCTAGCTTGCATTAATCTCTTTTATATCGGAAAAGAGATAGACTCAAGATATACCCTCAAGATATAATCCTGCCTCATTAACGTAACAAAGACAACCCATTCCCAAATGGGATTATAACCACAGGCATACAGGTTAGGATTTACAACAAATATTTTTGGGGGACACAATTCAATCCATAACTGGAGGTTTATTATTTTCAAGAATATAGTTTCAGAAGAGTAGGAATTAGGGTTGTGTTTTCCTCCTGGATGAAATGAGGTAATCGAGTTTATAGATTCAGAGTGTAGTTAGAAAACTGGAAAGAACTTGTGTTTCTTCTGTATTGTGATTCCTCCAAGAAGCAGTGTGCTCTGAAAGTGACCTTTTCTAAATCAAAAAGAAACCAACCCACAGCATTTGATTTCACTGAAAAGGACACTTGACATTTTCTGAAACTTTTGTAAATGCACCGTAATATTTCACTGTGCATCATCAATGTACAAGGAAAAAAATTAAAGCTGAATTTCAAGTCACAAATAACCTATTAAAAAATAGCAGTTATCAAATGTAATTTTGTCTCCATGAATGAAATTGGACACTGCCATTGTTATCCAGCTCCTATACACACATATCCACCTGGGATACCATACCACCTGCTCCAGAAACGGAATATGTATAAACACCATGGATATGGGCTATCAAGTAAGTGAACACAACATATTATAAACACATTGGGGCTGGGACATGCATTAGGGAGAATCTCATTTAACCTTTTTTCATTTTTTTGAGAAACTAATATTTGGGAGTGAGAACCAAAATAATGATAATGATGAGTATTTGATTGTGTACTATGTGTGCCAATTAAAGTGTCTTAACTGATATTTAATTTAGTTCTCACAATAACGCTATGAAGGATATTCTATAAATACCCCCATTTTACATTTTACAGTTGAGAAAACTTACCTGTAGAGGGAGGTACTATTTCAGTAAATGATAACACTCCATACTAATGTAAGATTTAGTTGTAATTGAGTGACTTGTACAAGGTCTCCACAATGTTTAATAACAAGCTACTTTATGTCAGGTACTAGGCTAACATGCTAAAAATGGAATAGAAGGCAAAACAGACAGGATCCCTGACCTCGTGAAACTTACAACCTAGGGCAGAAGGCAGTCAATTAAGCAGACAATAATGTAAAACCTTTTAAGTGCACTGTTTGGTTAAGTACAGGGAGACTACAGTAAGCAATTCGCAGGCATATCTAACCTGGTTGCAGAAAGTTAGTGCTGGGGAACAGGGCTGGGTACGGTTCATTTACAGATTCCCAGAGCAGGACTTCTGTCAATACCTCACACTGTACAGCTTCGTCATACCTCCATTAGGAAACAGCTTAATCAACCATCATTATGGGTGCCAACCTGGGCTGTTCTGTTTGGTTAGTAAGCAGTTACAGTCAGCGTTGGTCAGCAAATGGAGTGCTTATCTATTTAAAGCTGGTATTTAATCACTTGGTGTACATCCCCACTTAACAGAAAACTTGACTTTGCAAATAAAAACATGCATGTATTATGCCCATGATAAGAATTAAAACATGACCTCCTATTAAGTGTAATTCACTGATGGTTGAGAGGGTAAAACCCCCTGATCTTGTTCAGAAAATGATATTAGGATAAAATGTATATTCTTAATTTAATTAATTTAATCTGCAACACAAAAATAATATGGATGAGAGGCTCATCCAATGGTAGAACTAGAATGAAAGACCCAAGTGACCTGTGCTAGGCCACCTTGGAGGGGCCACTCAAAATCATTCTATATAAAAACATATGTTCACACAAAAACTTGTGTCAAATGTTCATAGCAGCTTTATTCACAACATCCAGAAGATGGAAACAACGCAAATGTTCATCAGCTGATGACTAGATACGCACAATGTGGGCTACCCATACAATAGAATATTATTCAGCCATAAGGAGAAATAAAATGACGATACATGCTAAAACATGGAGAAACCTTGAAAACATTTGCTGAGTGAAAGAAGCCAGACACAAAAGGTCACATATTGTATGATTCCACTTACATGCAGGGGTGGGTTATCCAATAGGCAAGGTAAGCACAGTGCTTACCTTGCTTACCAGATCATCTGTAGTGAACAATTTCACATTGTTTTCACCACATTAAAGATTCTCCTCTAGATATGGCTGGCATCTGTCTCTCTCTCAGCCCCACAGCACGGTCCTACAGAGTCAAGCCTCTTTTCAAATTTACAATCCCTGATGGGGCGGATTATCCAGTAAGCAAGGTGAACACAAGCTTACTTGTGTTTACTCACGAATTTGTACTTAACAATTTGGTGAAACCCATGTGCTTATCGTGCTGATTGGGTAATCTGCCCCTGCTTGAAATATCCAGAATAGGCAAATCCATAAAGACAGACAGCATATTAGCAGAAGGGGGAATGGGAAGTGACTGCTTATAGGTATGGGATTTCTTTTGGGGGTGATGAAATATTCTAAAATTAGATAGTGGTGATGGTTGTACAATTCTGTGAATTTACCAAAAATCACTGAATTGTACATTTTAAAAGGGTACAATTTTACACTAAGTGAATTATACCTTGATAAAGCTATTATAAAAAATTCTGCCTAGGGACAGAATCATGAATATAATTAATATTTGCATGTATTTCTGTCCCCCCCAAAAAGTAGAAAATCAAAAATGTGAGATAAATCAAGCTTAAAAATATTTTTACCATAAGTATGTAGTGAGGTTTCCGCAGCACGATTTTTTTCAGTTCATCGCCTCTGTTCTCTACTTGATTTCAGTTTACATACATAAACAGAGTTAGTGACTACCACTTTTATTGCTAACCTGGTTCTTTGGACTTGAGTTTGATTTCTCCTCTAATTTTGTTCTCCTTGCTATTCTTCTGTCTTGATGCTCTCCATGTCCTCAAATGACTCTTTTCATTCTTTTGTGACACTCATAATATACTTCTTCTGGGCTAGGCAATGAAAACACTTGTCAAAGAGCAGCTGACGTGCCTAATACTCAACCTCCTGCCACTCCAAGCATACCCTCCCATTCAGAACAGAGCCATCTAGTTCTGTGACATCAGGGCTACTTGTCAGCGATTTTGTTGTCTACCTGTCGACCTATGCATTTTCTACCTTTTTTGATCGAATGAGTCTGGAATTGTTAACCAATCAAAAGAAACCTGGTTGCTAAGCCTGGGAAGACCAAAGCTGTTCAGTGACAGCTTCCTGTTTGCACCGTATGGTGTGGGCAGAGGGTACGGCTAGGCCTCATTCTGCTTACGTCTGTTTGTTCAGCAGATGAGGAAGGTTTTTATGTCTTGCTTACCCAGACACAGTCACTCAGAGCTGCTTTCCGGATCCATCTGTGGTAAAATCTGAAAATGTGCTATGCACAATTACACAAGCAAACACAATGTCCCAAGACAAATATGCCCTATTAGTAAGCAGGCCAGAATTGAAGTAAAAGCAGGTGTTTCCTATATTGGTCTGATTGCCTACATGTGTGGCTACTCTGAAATTATTTCTTAATTACTCTGAGGGGTTAGCTCCAGCAGAGCAGGAGAGAGAAAACGCCGCGGGAGTTCTAAGTGCTCTTTGGTCCTGTGCTGAATTAAAACTTAAGCAGATGAATCCTGTAATTACTTAAATATATATTTTTTTTTTTAAAGAGCCACCATGGCCCATTTTTCCTAAGCCAATGACTTATATATTTTCAACTACTATATTAGTTTTCCTCTCTTGGTATTATTTCTGGAGAATCATAGACTCTATTATCCCAATTCTCCATTTTGATAGGGACCTTGCTTGACTTTGTACCACATGGTACAAAATGCTCCTGAATTTGTAATCTATAGTACATCAGCATAAGAGAAATTAATTACATAAAAAGAGACAATTTCCTCAACATAAGCAGGCATTCTGCCATATTTGTATTGCCAAGACTGTACCAACATAACTGGCCCTGGAAAGCAATCATTTATTTTTAATAAGTAGAAAAGACTGATAATTTTATTTATTTCCGAATCTCAGTATTTAGCATGGAAAACACAAAAGGGGCAGTGTTGATAGCAAGGGCAGTGCTCAATGAAGGAAACTAACTATAGTACAGAAGCACTAACTATATTCTAGGCATCACACTGGATGCTAAAAAGGTGAAAAAATTACAAATTTTAGTCTATACCTTCAAAGATAGTTAAACTAATTTGGTAAGATGGGGTGCAAAAATAAAGGTGATGAATAATATAAAGTAATAAATTCTGAATGCCAAAAAATATATACCCCCAGGTTACAGACGTTCTTAGTAGGGGGAGGTCCCTGGGATCTGAGGAGTGAGCTGTATAATAGATGATGTGGGAGAATGAGGTAACCTAGAAACTTGTCAATTTGTTGAAATAATACTACAAAAGAATTAATTTTGAAAATTCTCATAACATCTGTGAAGAGTTTAAATTGAGACAAAGTTTGAAAGGGTTAAGCAATGTGGCCAAATTTCCACTGATAGAGAAGACTGGAATCAAACTTATTGTTTCCAACTTATGGCGACCCCATGTGTGCACAGCAGAACTGCTCCATGGGGTTTTCAAGGCCGTAACCTCTTGGAAGCAAATTGCCAGGCCTGTCTTCTGAGGCACCTCTGGGTGGGTTGAAACTGCCAAACTTCCAGCGAATTGTTACGAGCTTAACCGTTTTGGGGTCTGTTTAACTCTAAAGCCCCCACTCTTAACTGTATAATATTCTGAGATTATATCCATTATTACTTCCTTGTTCTACAATAAATGTACTTTCTTTTTATTAAATTCTGGTTATGATTGTTGTTGATAGCTGCCATCATGTTGGCTCCGACTCACGGTGACTCCATGAACAGCGGAAGGAAAGGCAGCGCGGTCTCGCATCATCCCACGATCCATTGCGGCTCAGACCTCTGATGATGACAAGTTTTGTTTAAATGTCTTCACTTGGCAAAAAACTAAGAAGTGGTAACTCTGTGTTTGCTTAGCTTCCTCCTCCACCCCTTTAATTTTCCCAATTCATGAAATCCCAAAGTCTAGTAACCATTTCTCCAGATCAGGGGTCCGCAAACTTTTTCTGTATAGAGCCAACCAAAACAAAATTCATTGCCAAAGACTTGATTCTGACTCATTGTAACCCTATATAGGACAGAGTAGAACTGCCCCATAGGGTTTCCAAGGCTGTAAATCTTTGTGGAAGCAGACTGCCACAACTTCCTGCTGCAGAGCGGCCGGTGGGTTTCAACCACCGACGTTTTGGTTAGCAGCCAGGCACTTAGCCGCTGTGCTACCAGGGCTCCTTGTAAAGGGCCAGATAGTAAATATTTTAGACTTTGTGGGTCATTCAGTGTCTGTCACAACTAGTCAACTCTGTTATTTGTAGCACAAAAGCAGCCGTGGACAACACATAAATGAGCATGGCTGCATTCCAAAAAAAATTTATTTAATGGACCCTGAAACTTGAATTTTATAAAATTTTCACTTTACAAAATATTATTATTCTTTTGTTGCTGTTTGAAACTATTTGAGTATGTAACAATCATTCTTAGTTCTCATGTTGTACAAAAACGGGACTGAATAGATTTGGCCCCTAGGTCATAGTTTGCTTATCCCTGTTCTGGATAACAACAGATGAGCAAACCAGCAATCCATCAACACAAGGAACAACAAGACTAATACTGCCAATTTATTCTCATGTAAATATACATTATCCGTAATCAATTTTCCAAAGCAAAATCAGAAACATAAAAAGGATGACATCCATTCAGTTTTAACACCCAACTACAAGTTGGACAAATGAGTTATAAACCCAACAGAAGAAAAATTGCAGCTGCCTGTCTACATGGCCCTGGTCAAGTAGGTGCCCCAACACAATCTCTTTGCTGGAAGGGGTGGCTTCCAAGTAGAGGACAGTGACTGATCCATACTGAATTCAGGGAGATAAGGTACCATCTAGTCTCTGAAAAAAAAAAAAAAAGACTCAGATACAAAGGGAAAAGAAAGTGAGGGAATTCCAAGGTATCTATTTGTACAAAGTTGTGCAGGTAGGAACACCTGTGGGCTGAGTTTAAAAGACAATGCATAAGTTAAAAGACTGGATTTAGGTATGGGAATAATTAAAGATAATATTGCAACATAGCTTGAGGATATTTTAAAGAGGGTTAACAATCTGTACCACCAACTGTCACTCAGTTTGTCAGACTGTGATGGCTTGCGTGTTGCTGTGATGCTGGAAGCTATTCCACTGATATTTCAAACACAGCAGGGTCACCCAGGGTAAACAGGTTTCAGCAGAGAGTGCAGATTAAGACAGACTAAGAAGAAAGACCTGGTGATCTACTTTGGAAAATCAGCCAATGAAAACCTTATAAATCACAAAAGACATTGTCTGACTCATTTGTTTTGGATGTGTCGTCAGGAGGGGTCAATTGCTAGACAAGAACATCATGTTTGGTGAAATAGAGGGCCAACGATGGAGTGGAAGACCCTTAGTGAGATGGATTGGCACAATAGCCACAACAATAGAAAATCTGTAAAAAGAATAAAGATTTTTACCAGAACACAGATTACAAAATGGCAACCCGGATAGTGATGTTTGACACACTAAATTTTTTTTTTTAATTGTACTTTAGATGAGGTTTACAGAACAAACAGTTTCTCATTAAATAGTACACAGACTGTTTTATAACACTGGTTAACAACCCTGTGACATGTCAACACTCTCCCTTCTTGACTCTGGATTCCCTATTGCCAGCTTTTCTGTATCCTCCTGCCTTCTAGTCCTTGTCGCTGGGCTGTGTGCCCCGTTAGTCTCGTTTTGTTTTATGGGCCTGTCTAATCTTTGGCTGAAGGGTGAACCTCAGGAGTGACTTCATTATTGAGCTAAAAGGGCATGTGGGGGCCATACTCTCGAGGTTTGTCCAGTCTCTGTCAGGCTAGTAAATCTGGTCTTTTTTGTGAGTTAGAATTGTGTTCTACATTTTTTCTCCAACTCTGTCCAGGACCCTCTGTTGTGATCCCTGTCAGAGCAGTCAGTGGTGGTAGCCAGGCACCACCTAGTTGTACTGGACTCAATCTGGTGGAGGCCATGGTAGTTGTGGTCCATTAGTCCTTTGGACTAATCTTTCCCTTGTATCTTGTTTTCTTCATTCTCTCTTGCTCCTGAAGGGGTGAGACCAGTGGACTATCTTAGATAGTGCTCACAGGCTTTTAAAACCCCAGAAGCTACTCACCAAGGTAGAATGTAGAACATTTTCTTTATAAACTATGTTATGCCAATTGAGCTAGATGTTCCCCGAGACCATGGTCCCCACAGCCGTCAGCCCAGCAGTTCGGTCCCTCAGGGAGTTTGGATGTATCTGTGGGGCTTCCATGACCTTTTCTTGTACAAGTTGTGCTGGCTTCCCCAGTATTGTGTACTGTCTTACCCTTCACCAAAGTTACCACTTATCTATTGTCTATTTAGTATTCCCCTCCACCCTTCCCATCCCTCGTAACCATCAAAGATTGTTTCTTTTTGTGTGTAAACCTTTTCATGAGTTTTTGCAGTAGTGGCACACTAAATATTGTCTCCCATAAAGTTTTAAAAATTTGATCTAGTTGCCAACATTAACGATCAGTAGACTTCAAATACAAATTCAGATTTCTAGAATCTCTTGAAAAAAATCAAGGTCTGACTGTAGTGACCTCTTGTTCCCTCATGACAAGTACTGGATGGAGATGAGTCCTACCCCATTGTCTTTAGTAGGACACTGTCATCCTTTCTCCAGGTCAATAGATTCCCCACCCCTCCCTATTGTCCTTCAAACACTGACAATGAAGGAAGGCTCCCTTCTGTCACCTTACACTTAGCTCTTTACTCATTTGTTCTCGGTTTCGTCCTGGAGGAATTTTTTATTTGCAACTGTATCTCCAGAGTGAGCCCTTTCTCTGTATTCTATGTCATTTTCCTCTCTGCATGGCCTCCCTTTCTTCAGTCTCAGGAGTCCAATGACTTCATCCTTCTTTCCTTTCATCCTCATTTGTTTAAAGCCTACTGTGCCAGATGCTGGAGAAATGACACAGACACAGACATAGGCTTTGCCATCAGAGAGATTAGAGCACAGAGGGAGAGACCAAAACAAAACAAATAATCAACAAATAAATAAATACAAGTTATGATAAAAGCTACGGAAAAAAAAAAAAGCCAAAAGAGAGAATAATATGGCGGGGGTGGGGTCATAATTTAAATAAATTGTTCAAAGGAGGCCTCTCTGAGGAACTGATAGTTACACTATGTGAAAAGCCAGGGAAGAGACTGTTCCAGGCTGAGGGAACAGCATGACCAGAAGCTCTGAGGTGGATAGGAGCTTGGCATTTCTGAGGCACTTATAGAGGGAGAAGGAGCCCTGGTGGCACAGTGGTTAAGTGTTTGGCTGCTAACCAAAGGTCATTGGTTCAAACCCGCCAGCCACTCCATGAAAAGAAGACCTGGTGATCTTCATCTGGAAAAATTATAGCCTTGGAAACTCTATGGGGCAGTTCTACTCTGTCCTATAGGGTTGTTATGAGTCAGAATCGACTTAAGGGCACCCAACAACAACAACTTGCTACATGTTCCAGTTACTAACAAACAAACACCCCCCACCCACGGAGCTTATATGGGAGTGTCAGCATGTAAAATGTGTTTAAAGCCTCATGATGGGATGAGATCACCAAGATTCACATGTGGGACTTTTGCTTTATGTGGAATGAACATTCTCAGTCCCTGGGGTCAGGGGGGTCAGGGTTTGTCCATCATCATCTTGATGTTGCCACCAGTATTTCCATCATACGGAGAAACGAAGTCCAGGAGGCAACACCCTTCTTAGCTGTTGTAACTAAGAAGTAAACATATCTTTTGCTTATTCTGGTTTTATCTTCTTAAAGGAAACCTCTTTAATTACTGGAACTAGGAAGTCAAAGTTTATATATGTACTTTTTTATAAACAACTCAGTCTTATTTCCAGAAGTTATTTATAGTCTGCCTGGGATGAAAGTCACCTGTTGGTCACTTTGTTTATTTATGATAACATCTAATTACTGGGAACGAGGCTTACACAAGTAAATTTTTAATGCACAATTTATCTTCTATAAAAAACTATTTTCCACCTCTGTTCTTTCTTCACGGAAGAAGTTAGGGACATCTTTTCCCTGCAAATGAGCTGCGGCAGAGCCTAGTCCAGGACAGGCTGCCTAAGACTCTGTCTCTTCCCTTTTGGCAACATTTCTGCGTTCATGTCCCAGGGTTGGCTTTTTTGCCATATACTTGTACTGCCTATACTATTACTTTTAAAAACACTTTATTTCAACTGACTCACTTTTTAACTTAATTAGTTTAAAAAGGAAACTTTATATCACTATCATAAATGGCAAATTAGTGTCGATTGTCATAAACAGAAGATGCCCATGAGATAAATGCTCTGTTGCTTGCCAAAGGCTCTGAGCCAAATGCTTGCTCTCACTTTGTTGGCAAAAGAGATTAAAAGGAGTTTTAAAGCATACTAGCATCAAACTGAGCCATTCTCCTTGATGGTTATCGGAAGGCTAGAGAAGGAAATACATCTCTCTTCAAGATTCAATATTACTTAATGCAGGCATCAGTGAGTCACCTAAAATCATTTCAGTTGCCACTGGTGGTATGTTTGGGAAATAACGGGAAATTCTTTTTAACACAACAACAATCTCTGATCTATCAAGAAAGGGGACTGTATCTCCCAATGTTTTGAACCTCCCATTAGGCTTAGTACAGAGCTGGGTGCAGGATAAACCAAAAATCTGTTGCTGTCAAGTCCATTCCGACTCACAGTGACCCTATACGACAGAGTAGAAGTACCCCATAGGATTTCCAAGGCTGTAATCTTTATGGATGCAGACTGCCACATCTTTCTTCTGAAGAGTGGCTGGTGGGTTTGAACCACCAACCTTTCAGTACCAGCTGAGTGCTTAACCACTATGCCACGAGGGCTCCTTGAGTGCAGGATAGATAGTAATTGCCCACCCAATTTCTACAGCCATGATTGCACATTGGCCTCTGCCAGACATCCACGAACTGCTTCTTTTGGTCACAAAAAATGGGGCAGGGTGAGATGGCTGAACTCCTAGAACATAAAATCATAGTGCTGGGACTATTGATAGTGAATTAGCAATATCTCTTTTGTATTATAATGACATGAAAGTAATAATGAAGCATTTTTAGAGGGGAATTGATTTTGGACCTAGATTCAAATCTAAGCTTAGGAACTCACTAGTTTCAGACAACGGACAGGTTATTTCATCCTCTGGCTTCGGTTTCTGTGTCTGTAATATGGGTCTGACAATATTTTTCTCATAGGGATGTTATTGGGATTAATGAGATAACATGTATAACTATCACATAATAGGATCTCAATAAATTGGAGCTATTTTTGAGGACAACACATGATGAGCTATGGTAGCTCCAAGGTCATGTCTTATATTGCAGTTCAGAAAGAAAAAAATTATATTTGGAGAATTAAGTGAAGTAAAAAAAAAAATTATATAGATACGAGTTAGAGAGAAATCTTGAGGAAATTATACGGGCATTCCAGACAAAACATTCTTTTCATGATGACTAACCAAGGCCAGTTTGTACTGATTTGTTTTTGTCTTGATTTATCTGGATGATTTCCTAAATTCTTCTTTTGGAACGTGCATACGTACATAGCATGGTAGAACATAACTACCACTTTGCTCATCTTTGTTTCAAAGATGTTATCTCTGCATGCTAAAGGATTACTTTTAGTTTTAAGGTTCTTACTTGATGTCAAAGCATTTCTTCTGATTAATCAATATACTGAAATTTTTTATTGAGTCGAATTTCTTGAGAAGCCAATGAATTGTATTCTATGTATACTTTAGAGACAATTACCACATGCAGACTCAGCTAAACTTTGCCCACTGAGAGCAGCTCAGACTGTCATGGTCAATAGGAAAACCACACTTGGGTCTCCTCCAACAGCGCTTTATGGTAATGCCCAATATACCTCCTGTAGCTACGTTGATACATTATTGTAATATACCCAGAATTACCTTTTTCCTTTTTATACTGCTTCAGTCTTGATTTCATAAAAATATTCTATTCCCTGAAAATTTAAGCCCTCTTTTTTAGCATAATATTAAGCATCACCATATATCTTTGTTGTTAGGTGCTGTCAAGTCGATTTGGACTCATAGCAATCCCATGTGACAGACTAGAACTGTGCCATAGAGTTTTTTAGGCTTTAATCTTCATGGAAGCAGATCAACAGGTCTTTCTCCCTTGGAGCTGCTGGGTGGGTTCAAACCACCCAGCTTTTGGTTAGCAGTTGAGCACTTAATTGTTGCATCACCAGTGCTCCTTTTATAAATTTTTAAGTAGTTATAAATCTTATTGCTTATATAATTTCCTTAAATGCAATTAATAGCTCTGTCTAAGTCAATGTTTGTAGAATTCAAAATTGGTTTTATGTATACACATAGTGGTGAAAATTAGCAGAAAAAACAAATATTCAACTGACTGTTTTGAATAGCTGTTCTTGTGTTTTGAAACTCAAAAACAAGACTAAAAACAAAACCCTCCAGAAATTAAATAAAGGAGACATATAAAAGGATCAAGAGTCATAATAGCTTTGAACTTCTCAACAAAAATTCTGGCAGCAAATTTAGTCAAAACAGTGTGGTACTGGTACAATGACAGACACATAGACCAATGGAACAGAATTGAGAACTCAGGTGTAAATCCATCCACCTATGGTCAGCTGATTTTTGACAAGGCCCAAAATCCATTAAATGGGGAAAAGACAACCTCTTTAACAAATAATGTTGGCAAAGCTGTATGTCTATCAAAAAAAAAAGTGAAACAGGATCCAAACCTCACACCATACACAAAAACTAATTCAAAAATGATGGATCAAAGACCTAAATATAAAACCTAAAACTATAAAGATCATGGAAGAAAAAATAGGGACAATGCTATGGGCCTTAATATATGGTATAAATAGGATACAAACCATAACTAACAATGCGCAAGCACCAGAAGATAAACTAGATAACTGGGAGCTCCTAAAAATTAAACACTTATGCTCATCAAAAGACTTCACCAAAAGAGTAAAAAGAGAACCTACAGACTGGGAAAAATTATTTGGCTATGATATATCTCACAAGGGTCTAATCTCTAACATCTACAAGATACTACAATACCTCAACAACAAAAAGACAAATAATCCAATTAAAAAATGGGCAAAGGATATGAACAGACACTTCACCAAAGAAAACATTCAGGTGGCTAACAAGCACATGAGGAAATGCTCATGATCATTAGCCATTAGAGAAATGGCAAATCAAATCTACATTGAGATACCATCTCACCCCGGCATTACTGGCACCAATCAAAAAAAGAGAAAATAACAAGTGTTGGAGAGGTTGCGGGGAGATTAGAACTCTTATGAACTGCTGGTGGGAATGTAAAATGGTACTATCACTATGGAAAACAATATGGCACTTCTTAAAAAGTTAGAAATACAAATACAATACGATTCAGCAATCCCATGCCTAGGAATATACCCTATAGAAATGAGACACAGGAATAGACATATGCATACCCATGTTCATCGCAGCATTATTCACAATAGCAAAAAGATGGAAACAATCTAAGTGCCCATCAACAGATGAATGGATAGACTAATTATGGTACATACACACAATGGAATACTATGCCACGATAAAAAACTATGATGAATCCTCAAAATATCTCTCAATATGGATGAATCTGGAGGACACTATGCTGAGGGAAATAAGTCAATCACATAAGTACAAATACTGTATGAGATCACTGTTATAGAAACTTAAGAAAAAGGTTTACACTTAGAAAGAAACACTCTTTGATAGTTATGAGGGAGGGAAGGTTTGGGGAGGAAAAATCATTAACTAGATAGTAGGTAAGTGTTAACTTTGGTGAAGCGAAAGACAGTGCACAATATAGGGGAAGCCAGCACAACTTGACCAAGGCAAAGTCATAGAAGCTTCACAGACACATCCAAACACCCTGAGGAACTGAGTTACTGGGGCTGAGGGCTGGGGATCATGGTCTCGGGGGTCAACTAGGTCCATTGGTATAACATAGTTCATAAAGGAAATGTTCTACATCCTACTTTGGTGAGTAATGTCTGGGGTCTTAAAAGCTTGTGAGCAGTGGCCATCTAAGATATATCTACTGGTCCCATCCCATCCAGAGCAAAGGAATATGAAGAAAATCAAAGACGCAAGGGCAATATTAGTCCAAAGGACTAATGGGCCACAAGTGCCACAGCCTTTACTAGCCTGAGTCCAGAAGAACTAGTTGGTGCCTGGCTGCCACCACCAACCACTCTGACAGGGATCACAATAGAGGGTCCCGGACAGAGCAGAAGAAAAATATAGAACAACATTCAAATTCACCAAAAAAAAAGACCAGATTTACTGGTCTGACAGAGACTGGAAGAACCCCCAAGACTATTGCCCCTGGACACCCTTTTAACTCAGAACTGAAGCTACTCCCCAAGTTAACTCTTCAGTCAAAGATTAGACAGGTCTATAAAACAAACAACACCACCTGTGAGGAACGTGCTTCTTAGTTCAATCATGTGCAAGACACTAGAAGGGCAACACCTACCTAAAAGCAATGATGAGAAGGCAGGAAAGGACAGGAATAACAGACGGATGGAAGCGGGGAATTGGGATGTAGAATGGGAGAGTGTTGGCACATCTTGGGGATTCCAACCAATGTCACAAAACAATTTGTGTATAGTTGAATGAGAAAACTAATTTGCTCTGTAAAGTTTCACTTAAAACACACACACACAAATTCTGGTAGCAGTAAGACATTGGAGCAATGTTAGCAATATTTCAGGGAAAATTGTATTTCCAACGTGGAATTATATATCCAGGTAAACTCTTAGTTAAATATGGGGGTAAACTAAAGACGTTTACAGACATGCACCCTTTCTCAGGAATCTACTGAAGGAATTGCTCCATAAAGACAAGAGAAAATGCCAAGAGGGAGGTAGACAAGGGGTCAAGAAAATATGCTTTAACTCAAGAGAGCGGTGAAGCGAATCCCTGATGATGACGAAAGGCTCTCCCACAATGGTGCGTCAGGCATAAAGAGAATTCTGTACAGACACAACAGGCCAGAAGTCTCTAGAAAAGACGTCCCTAGGAAGATGACATTGATGGATTACCTGATGCATTTGAACATAATAAGAAGAGATTTAGACAAATGGGTGAGAATTTAGAGATAAATAGGTAATATGTGTATAGAAAACTAAGCAAAGGACACACATAGGAATTATTAATTCCCAGGAAAACAAAAAATGTGTAAGACAGGAAAAGTAATCACAGTAGACAGTATACCTCAGTGGTGAATACCGAAAACAAAAAACAAACCCATTGCCCAAGTCGATTCCAACTCGTAGTGACCCTATAGGACAGAGTAGAACTGCCCCATAGTGGTGAATAGACTTTGCAAATTCTAATCTTGCAAACACAAAATATGTGTCTGAATGGATTTATGATATAACTGTATGAAGGAACAAAAATAATTTGTGTGGTAGGGGTGCAATGGTTAGGTAACGCCTAAAATTTAAAAACATTAAGGAAAAAAATAATGTTATTGAGAAATACAGAGGCAAAATGAAGGTAAATTCTGAAAGCTAAGAAAGCGGAAAGAGCTGTGTTGGAGGAGCTGAAAATGGGGTGCACTTTAGAGGGCAGAGGACTATTGTATGTTATGCTAAGGCTGTTGTTGTTGTGTCTCATCGAGTAGGTTCCAATACATAGCAACCCTGCAGGACAGAGTAGAACTGCCCCATAGGGCTTCCTAGACTTTAAATCTTTACAGGAGCAGATTGCCATGTCTTTTCTCCCATGGAGCCATGAGTTCAAACCACTGACCTTTCAGTGAGCAGCCGAGAGGTTAACCATTGTGCCACCAGGACTCCTTATAATAAACCTAGCAGAAATAATTGATACAGCTATGCGTATAAACTGATACAAATAAAACACGAAAAATTTTTAAAGATAACCGTTTTTTCCTTGCAATTTATCCAGGGAGCCTAGATCTAGGGAATGGTTGCATTTATTAAGTGGTATATTATCTAATTAAGGAGCAAACAGAAGTACCTTTGAAGGTCTCTGCTTAACTACATTTTTTGATCAGTGAGATGACCTCTGCAGTTCAGTATTTAAGACCAGAATCCTCCCTCATGTGAACATGTGCAACTTGGGAAAGCTCTAGCTGTTTAGAGCTTTGGGATTGATTCTCCTGAAAAGGACAAATCCCTCAAGAGCTCTGAGAGTTCAAGCACTGAGAGAAGCACCTCCAAGCATTTATAGTTGGTTTTGATCTGAAAACGCAGCAAGCAGCAAAGCATCTATAGTTCAAAGGATTCATGTAAAGATATGGCAAATAGACTATAAGGTTTCTGAGGGCAGGCAAATTGCTTCCATAGCAGCCAGTACAGTGCCTGACACTTGCGAAAGCATAATAAATATTTGATGCATGGATGAATGAATGAAATATAGAAATCTGCTTTTTGGATTGCTGACAGGATGGTCTCTAAATGCCAGAGTGAAACATTTGGTGACTTCCTTTTACTTCTCCTTTAAATCCAGCATGGCAAAGACTTAGATAAAGGCAAAACCCCAAAGGACGTAATTAGAAACATTTTATGCTCAAATTTTCTGTTCAGTTTGGAGTTGGATGGAGGACTTTAAGATTTATAGCCCACATATCCCTTAATACATTTCCTGTAGCACACCCAGTATGGCAATGAGTAGGGCAATAGCTTTCAAAATGACTTTGCACTTCAATTCTGTAAAATAATCCAGACAGATGCCCTGGGCTGGTTTCTGGTCTCTCATCTCTGCTCAGTCAGAATGGCCCAGTTTTATCTTTTTTACATATGGGAGTTCCATCCAAAATGACATCTCCACCACTTAGAATATTTGAAAACCACTGATGTGGGAAAGTGCTGTTTTGGCAGAACAGGGTTCTATTTCTTGTTGCATAATAAATATCCAGAGAGATTGGGAGGAATACAGTGTGTCACCACACACTAGACAGTAGTTGAGCCAATTTAATTGGACTCTCCAAGGACAGGGTACTTCATCTGACATCTGGATTTTATATACATGTGTGCACACATGCACACATACACACACACCCTTGAGTAGATACTTAACGAGTAAAATGTATCTTTATTTTTCTACATATAAATGTAATTTCCATCATAAATACAGATTTCGTCCTAAAAGCAGAAATCTTTTTTTTTTCTTTTTTTATTGTACTTTAGAAGAAGGTTTATAGAACAAGTCGTCTTTCATTAAACAGTTAGTACACATAATGTTTTATGACATTGGTTAACAACCCCACGACATGTCAACACTGTCCCTTCTCGACCTTGGGTTCCCTATTACTAGCTTTCCTATCCCCTCCTGCCTTCTAGTCCTTGTCCCTGAACTGTTGTGCCCCATTAGTCTCGTTTTGTTTTACGGGGCTGTCTAATCTCTGGCTGAAGGGTGAACCTCAGGAGTGACTTCGTTACTGAGCTAAGAGGGTGTCTGAGGGCCATACTCTTGGGGTTTCGCCAGTCTCTGTCAGGCCAGTAAGTCTGGTCTTTTTTTGTGAGTTAGAATTTTGTTCTACATTTTTCTCCAGCTCTGTCT
>NW_004443968.1:12017922-12101681 GCF_000243295.1 Trichechus manatus latirostris | reverse complement strand
TTTCTCCAGCTCTGTCTGGGACCCTCTGTTGTGATCCCTGTCAGAGCAGTCAGTGGTGGTAGCCGGGCACCATCTAGTTGTACTGGACTCAGTCTGATGGAGGCCGTGGTAGTTGTGGTCCATTAGTCCTCTGGACTAATTAAAAGCAGAAATCTCAATTAAGTGTTCCCAAGTAAACTCAGTCAGATTGTTGATCAGTTATTTTAGTTTTAAGCTCAGGCAATTTCAAGGATCTGTCCATTCCTATTTTTTACCCTGAATGATACTTAAATTTCAAAGAGGGCTTGACCAGGGGTGTGTGGTGTGTGTGTTTTTGGTGTGTATGTTCAGTAGGCATTCTTTTTCATCTGCTGGCATCAGTTACTATTTAGATTGTCTTGCCTATCCTTTGGACATAGGCCCTATGTCTGTTACTTCTCTGCTACTGCTTGGGGTCTTAATATAGGTTTAAGCTTTTTGAGTCCACTGTTGCTCTTTCAACCACATCCCAGCATCCTTAAGGCTGCACATTTTCAGATGTGCCCATACCACTTGGAAGCCTAATAGAAACAAAGAGGTGTCTCATGCCTTCTCATGCCCTGGCTCATTTATTTATTGCTCCCTTGCTACTGTGCTGTGAAGCACATCTGCAAGGCTGCT
This sequence comes from Trichechus manatus latirostris, assembly GCF_000243295.1. NCBI lineage: Eukaryota > Metazoa > Chordata > Mammalia > Sirenia > Trichechidae > Trichechus > Trichechus manatus. The sequence goes on along the minus strand of NW_004443968.1, from coordinate 12,101,042 downwards.
GCTACCATGAATGCTCAAATGGGAATCAAGCACTAATCCCCTTTCTCCAGTTCTGTTATTTAGCCAGCTTACACCAGAATGATCATTTGGATTGATCAGGCATCTCTTCTAATTGGCCAATGCCTGTGCTATTCAAGTTGTTAACTACTTAGAATTCTGCCTCTACTCTCAAATCCTCCAAATTATAGAAATCTCAGTCATCCCTTCTTTCCCCCATACACTGGTCTGATGGGGACAGAGCCTGAAGTCCTACACCTATATTCAACAATTGTTTTTTCTTCGAGGTAACTCTTTCTCCCCCTAACCTGTTGTTGTTAGGTCCCATAGAGTTGACCACAACTCATAGTGACCCTATGTACAACAGAATGAAACTGCCTGGTCCTAGACCATCCTCGCAATTATTGCTGTGTTTGGGCTCTTTGTTGCAGCCACTGTGTCAAGCATGATGATGTCCTTCTCTAGGGACTAGTCCCTTCTGATAACATGCTCAAAGGAAATGAGCCGAAATCTCACTATCCTCACTTCTAAGGAGCATTCTGGCTGTACTCTTCTTCCAAGACAGATTTGTTCGTATATTGGGCAGCCCACGGTATATTCAACATTCTTTGCCAAGACCATAATTCAAAGGCATCAATTCTTCTTCGGTCTTCCTCATTCATTGTCCAGCTTTTGCATGCATATAAGGCAATTCAAAATACCACTGCTTAGGTCAGGCATATCTTAGTCCTCAAAATGACATCTTTGCTTTTTAACACTTTAAAGAGGTCTTTTGCAGCAGATATGCCCAATGCACTATGTCATTTGATTTCTTGACTACTGCTTCCATGGGCATTGATTGTGGATCCTAGTAAAATGAAATCCTTGACAACGTCAATATTTTCTCCCTTTATCATGATGTTGCTTATTGGTCCAGTTGTGAGATTTTTGTTTTCTTTATGTTGAGGTGTAACCCATACCGAAGGCTGTAGTCCTCGATCTTCCTCAGTAAGTGCTTCAAGTTCTCTTCACTTTCAGCAAGCAAGTTTGTGTCATCTGTATATTGCAGGTTGTTCATGAGTCTTCCTCCAATCCTAATGCCACCTTCTTCATATAGTCCAGCTTCTCAGATTATTTGCTCAGCACACAGATTGAGTAAGTGTGGTGAAAGGATACAGCCCTGAAGCACACCTTTCCTGATTTTAAACCCTTGTTCTGTTCCAACAACTCCCTCTTTGTCTAGGCACAGGTTCCTCATGAGGAAAATTAAGAATGGGAATTCTGGAATTCCTATTCTTCGCAATGTTATCCATAATTTATTATGATCCACAGAGTCAAATGCCTTTGCATAGTCAATAAATTGCAGGTAAACATCTTTCTGGTATTCTGTGCTTTCGGCCAAGATCCTTCTGACATCAGCAATGATATCCCTTGTTCCATGCCCTCTTCTGAATGTAGCTTGAATTTCTGACAGTTCCCTGTCCATGTACTGCTGCAACTGCATTTGAATGATCTTCAGCAAAATTGTACTTGCGCGTGATATTAATGATATTGTTCAATGATTTCCACATACTGTTGTATCATTTTTCTTTGGAATAGGCACAAATATGGATCTCTTCCAGTCAGTTGGTCAGGTAGCTGTCTTCCAAATTTCTTGGCATAGATGAATGAGTGCTTCCAGCATTGCATCTGTTTGTTGAAACATCTTGATTGGTATTCCATCAATTCCTGGAACCTTGTTTTTCGCCAATGCATTCAGTGCAGCTTGGACCTCTTCCTTCAGTATCATCAGTTCCTGATCATATGCTGCCTCTTGAAATGGTTGAACATCAACCAATTCCTTTTGGTACAGTGACTGTGTATTTCTTCCATCTTCTTTTGACATTTCCCGCGCTGTTCTGTGCATTCCTCCCATCTTCTTTTGATGCTTCCTTCCTGTGTATTTTTCCCAAAGAATCCTTCAATATTGCAACTCGAGGCTTGAATTTTTTCTTGAGTTCTTTCAGCTCAAGAAATTATGAGTGTGTTTTTCCCTTTTGATTTTCTAACCCCAGGTCTTTGCACATTCCATTGTAATAGTTCACTTAGTTTTCTTGAGCTGCCCTTTGAAATCTTCTATTCAGCTCTTTTACTTATCATTTTATCATTCATATACATTTGATGCAGACCATACCCTTAAGCCACCACAGTAAGACAAACTGACAGATGAGTAGTGGCTCCCATTGCCTAGACAAACTTTATCTAGTCTGCAGCATATGGCCATCTGACTCTTCATCTATTCTCTTTCCATTCTGTTGTTTATGGCACAAACTTTATGCCTGGCTTCCTTCAGGTCTTGGCCGTTTGCAGTTCAAAACAAACCTAGATCTTGAATATCAATACCCCTGGCTTTACAGATTAAGGTGTCTGCAGTAAAGTTTAAATTTTATTTTTTAACAATCAAAAGCTGAGCAGTGACTGCTTATTTTCTTTTGGTGTTCCTGGTATAGAAACCTGCATTCTCCAAAAAGCAATATGTGCTACTGACTGAGTAGGAGAGGAGGTTGGGGAATCCTTGTTAATATCTCAAAATGTCATCCTGCCACTCACATAGGAGTGGTGGGCCTGTATATTCCCTCCCTTCTACAAATACAGAAGAAAGCCAGAAATTAGAGACAAGCAGTTGCCGTGGTGTCTTTCAAAGTTAACGGAAGAGTGGTTTGTAATACAAACCTAGGTTATGAGCAAATGATTCTTTTAGCATAATAAGGTCAAGCTGAATTAGCAATAGGAATATGAGTTCATTATGTAGACTCAGTGAGGGATTTTGGCAGAAAAGTAATCCTTGGAGTGAGCAATGTGTATGATGTTTTCTTGGAGATTAACATAAAATTAACTGTACAATTCCAAGTAGATTTCCCCCCAACCACCCGCCCCTACACATACACCAATGGTACCTGCAGCTCATGCTTCTCAGAACCTAGAATCAGAAAAGGCAGAAAAGAGAATGCTTTGGAACTTCCAGAAGTGCACGAGGCTGAAGAAATTTACAAGATCAAGATGGGACTGGGGACTTTATTGTTCCCAAAAATAGGGAGAAGAGTGGAACTCTGGGTGAGGAGATAGAGTTTAAAAAAGAGATGAACTGTAAAAAGAAAGAAGAGATAAGCTTAGAAAAACAGAAACCATTCAAAGTGACAGCCCCTGGAGTTACAGAGAACATTAAAAAGAATTCAAAAGGGGCCCATGAGTATCAGGACAATGAGGTCAATGTTCTTCTCTGGGGCAAGCAGATAAGCTACAGAAAGCCTTATTTCCAATCTTCCACCAACGTCACTCTGCATGTTTGGATTTACCACCAGAAATCTGTATGTATGCTCAGTCTAGGGACTAGTAGCCAAGGTGTTTCTTTAAAAAGGAAGGAAAGAGTTTTCCTCCTCTGTGGGTATTGGTAAATGTCTTCATCATGGACCTCAGGACTATAGAAGACAGCACACAGGAACAGCAAAACTGGTAACACGATCTCTGGTATCCCAGTACCCCGCCCCTCACCCCCTCCCGTGCAAGGAGAGTTAAGGACACACTCCCTAGGATTTAAGAAAGAGCCCTTTATATGAGTGATGAATACATTTTCTTTTTATCTTATTGAAATTGAATCACATACTACACACTTTGCTTCTAAATTGCATAAACACCCTTGTCCAGGCCTGCCCATGGAAAGCCACCAAGTGCACATAAATGGAAAATTCCCACACTTCAGGTGCAGAATAAAGCAAATCATGTAAGTGTGTTGCAGTAAGAATCTCTGGACCCAGATCTGGACAAAATGCCCAGATATCAGAATTGCTGAGTTGCAGAATTATTAGTTTACACAGTAACATAAGTTGTTTCTTGGCAGTGAGGCAGCCTAGAAAGCAGGAAAGAAAACGAACCTGGCCATTCTTTGCCCTGGACTTCTCAGACTTGTATTTCTCACCTGCTCAGCCTGCTGACCATCATCTCCCTGGGGATGCCCCTGTGGGAAGAAGAGAAACAGCAGAGGCCATGCTTGGTCAGGTGTATCCTTGTCAATATTGTTCTCATATTTTTTTTTGAACATTTTATTGTTCTTTAGGTGAATCTCATATTCTTTTGATGCTTGATACAGATTGTAAACAGAACTGATTGGTGTCTGTGAATTCTATTTCTGTCATTTTTGAACCTAGTTACAGACTTCTCAAATCTGGATCAAAGTCACTATGATCTTGAGAAAATTGCTTAATCTCTCTAAGCCTCAGTTTCTTCATTTATAAAATGGATTATAATAGTAGTTTCCTTATAGAATTCTTGTGAGCAATAAAATGAAATAATCCATTTAAGATACTTAGTAGATGATGAGGGGAGAGAACGTGCTCAGTTAGCTACTATTATTAATGTTACTAACCTATCATTGTCCACTTAATTTATCAATATATTTCCATGTCAATAACTATTCATCAAAATAATTTTCAATGATTGCATAGTTTTCCATTGTGTGGGTGCTTGATAGTTTACTTAACTAATCAAACATTGGAAGTCATTTAGATTGTGTCTATTTTTGGCTGTTATGCTCCCATGTAAAGTTAGATGATTAAATAAATTTGTCTACTTTTGCTCCCTCTCAAAACCCTTCAAAAGCGATAGTGAAGGGATTTTTTTAAAGGCATAAACTCACAGAATGGGGAGAACAATAGCAACAAAGTTATGGAAGAAGAAAAGCAAATAATTTAGCAAACCCAAGAAAATAGAATCTTAAACTAGCAGAAAGGAAAGCCAAAAACTAACTCTTTCTATACCTCAGAGTTCCCCCAAAGGTTTAGGATTTGGCAACACCAAATACCTCTGGAAGTTGGGCTGAAAAAGACACTAAAATAAAAAAGATTACTTGAAAGTCTGTTTTAGAAGCAATCATAACCCCAGATCTCCTCATCACTCTGTGCTGCCTGGAAGCTATCCCTTTTCTACCCTAGAAAGAGACTGAAGGCTTCCTCCCCAGAAAGAGTAAAACAGAGATTCAGCGGGGACACCAGGCGCAGTTAAAGATGGAGGTTTCATACTGAAACGTGGTGCTAAGTGAATGTAGGCATAATGGATGCTGAGTTCTTTCTCCTTGGGAAACCAGTCCCTCTCCCTCCAGATTGAAGGTTAGAGTCTTCTCTGTGGGATCTCACCAACCCAAGAGGAAAAGACTTAAAAACTCTGACATCAGAGTTTTCTCAACTCAACTATCTGGCCAAATCATCCTGCAGCAAAGCTCACAATTGTCAGTCCTCAATTACAGGATCAGAGTTTCCAATCAGTCTTTTATTATCTCGCTCTTAAATGTGGTCCAGCAACCAAGAACTACCTGAGATCGGAGGAATGCCTTTACCACGACAGAGACAGAGAGAGAGACAAAGAGACAGAGAGATAGAGAGACAGAGAGATCTGAAACCAAACAGGTAAAAAGAACTTGGTGGACTACACAAAGGGAGGAAAACCTCAAAAAAGGAAAAAACTGGCATCAATATTCTCAAAGAGAAGATGCTAAAACCATGAGAGAAGAACAGAGTGCTATAAAAAGGGAATATTCATAAAACAGAAAAGATTTCTTGGAAATTAACAATGTGATGGTAAAATAAAAACTCACTGTAAAGGCTGGAGTATAAGTGAGTATATTTGATTAGTTAAATAATCCATAAGACACCAATACAATGGATAACTATGCAACAATTAAAATTATGCTGATGGATAGTTATTGACATAGAAAATGTAACTGTTAAAAATTTCCCAGAAATTATAGCAAAAAGAAAAAGGAATGCAAATGAGAGAGAAAAGATCATTTTTAGCTATTGTAGACAATGATTTGATGCAAGTCTTTGAAGAAAAGAGAATATTTTAAATTATATAACCCAGCAGATTTTGCAGTATGAGTTGAAGTCAGAGAGGAATTCAATTTCTAAAAGGACTTTAAATGTTAAAGCATGGCGCATAGTAAAAGCCTATTCCCAAGTGTCAGAACATCAAGGCACAGGCAGCAAGTCTAGAACATTATTAGTGACCCTCCTAAATCAAACAAGTTTTATGCTCAGTGCCAACAAAGTGGAAAATCTGCTACATGAGGTTTGTTGGAAAATCATGATCTCAATGTACCTGTTTTGATGAGAACTGAAGCAGCAGAGCCAGAAATGCAGTCAAACGCAAAGAATGTCCTCTTTATGCAAGTCTTTCCAGACTGTTTCTACTCTCTCAAGAGAGAGTGACGTGGGGTGAAGACTCCAACCCTGTGGCTGCTTCTACGGCTACTTTCATCTAGCCAAGAGAAATTGTTGATTAGCAGATTTAACTATCTTTTACCTTTCAGTCTTATATTGGTAAGAGTCATTTGGAATATCCTAGAGGCTCTACATGTTCTTTGGTGATGAGAGTATTTTGACATTATCAAGTACACTAGAAAAATGAAGTGGAGAATTGAGACAATTCAGAAGAAATCCTAGGCCAAATATTTAATTTCCCCTAAAATATGTAGGTAACTGAGACTAAAGTGTTCTTAAAATCATCTTCTTAGCTTTACTTCTAGTCTTAAACTATGTTTATGCCTTGCAGCCAATGAAGACTCTATGGATCACAATGGTCTGATCTGTCACCCATCATGGGAATGGCCCAGCAATGGGCAGTGTTTCATTTCCTTATGCATGGAGTTGCCAGCTGACTGGACAGCAGCTAACAACCACAACATGCCTTGCAAACGGATGCAGAGCAGACAATTTTTAAATAAGTTTGATTTATGTATGCCTTGTGGGGTATTATTTTAAAATGAGTAGAGAAATGCTTAGGTTTGTCACACATAAACTCATTTAGTTTATTGCAAAGTAGTCATGGCACAGCACACAGGTAAGACCCCAAGACTTTATTTAGACCTGGAGAATCAGGGTAGGGTAAAGTTAGTCCAATTAAAGTCCAAATTTTCAGCCTTTAACGAGTGGTGGTGGAAGGAAACCTTGCCCAGCAGCTCACCCTCGGAGGAGATTTCTCATAGCTGGGGTCCGAGGTCAGTGGCAGTAGGCAGAATCTCCAACAGAGACTCCAGCTATCTCAGTGTTATGAGAGGGTCAGAGACTCAACTGATAGAGAGTCATTCTGCCTCTGCTTAACTCTTGTGGGAAGAGCAAATGCTGGTTTTTTTTTGTGATTTAATCCCTCTAGTCTTTCACCATAAGGGACCATTGGGGGCGTCCATTTGCCATTGCATCAGGGTAACTCACGTCATAGGTTCGTACTGAGGAATGTACATTGGGGTGTCACACCATGTCACAACAATAAGCTATCTACAACAAGGTAGTGGCTGGTGAGATTAAAAGGTTTTTTTTGTTTTTTTTTTTTTTTAATGCCAGAAAAGTTATTTTTCAGTTTAGATTGTTTACAACTTAGTTTAAACGCTCAAGTTACACATTATGTGTTTCACACATATGTGGTTTGGGATCACTGCATTATAAGCATACATCACAATGTATGGCAACAATTATCCCTTGATGCCCGATAGAAACACCTAGCAGACTTAAAATACGTTCATGCTGCAGCTCCATGCCACCCTCGATTAAATCGCAATCTCTAGTATGGGGCCAACCATCAGTATTGTTTAAAAGATACTCAAATCATTCTAACATGCAGCAAGAACTGATAACTACTGGTAAAGATGACCAAATATATAATTCAGGTTCAAAAATAAATTGAAGCCTGTGCTTTGGACTGGTTATTTATATTCTTTAAAAGCTGGTAATTGCAAAATATCTACTTTCTTCTATGCTGTATAGATACAGTGTCCAAATAGGTGACCACACTTGGTTAGGTTAGTGGTTTCGTATTTTGCACTTAGCTTTCTTGTGCAGTTTCCCAACACTTAGGTGAAATAACTTGGGAGCTGGAGCAAGAAGTGGGGACAGATAACATCTTTCTTGGAGTACTTGACTGACTTCAAGCAAAAGATCAATATAAGTAAGCTTTCTATTGGGTTGCAAGGACAATAACACTTTATCTAGTTCTGTATCTTCATAGGAAAGACTTTAAAACTTCAAAGTCAGGCATTAAATTTGGGTCTAACACTAATAAGCTCCGGAAACAAGCATGGACTGTTTTACTCTTTGTGAGAGGGCCATACCCCTACAGCGATGCATGAGCAAATGATTTCTGCAACCTTATGATTATCTTCCTAATTGGCTCCAGGAAATTTATATATATATTTTTTCCTTTGAGTAATTACTCTGTTTTTTTCCCCAAGTTCAGTGGCATTTTCTCTAAAGAGATAATAATAGAGCCAACCTAATAGTGGAAAATAACCTCAGGCAGTCTGTTTGAGATGCTAAAGAAAGAAAAGAAAAGAGAAGGAGCAGAAGGAGAAGAGGAAGAGGAAGAAAGGGACAGCAGCAGGGGGTGGGAGCCAACGCTATAGCGGTGGTGCTCAGGAATCTGCATTTTAAACAAGCACCCCAGCTGAGTGTTATGCACAATAAAGAGTTTGAAAATTATTGGCCTATAATATGCTGGGCACTAATGCCAGGGATGCTGTCCATTCTAACCATTTATTTTTAAGCTTTCAGTCTTACCAAAGTGATGAAGAGTAATAGTATTTTCAGACAATATAAAGCCAGGGATATAGTGCTTCTGGAGTTATTCTCCAACGATAGTTCTCTTTGACACAAAGCCAAGAAGATGGCGAGAGGAGACAGATCAATAATCATGACAGCTAACCTTTACTGAGCACTTGCCATGTGTCAAACACTCTTCTAAGCAATTGGCAAGATTTAGTTATGTTCAATTCTCATAAGCTATAGGCAGTATTATTTCCCCCATTTCACAGATGAGGAAGTTGAAGCTTTAATAGGTTAAGTAACTTGTCCTAGGTCACAACGGTAGCAAGGGGCAAAGAGGATTTAGACTCTTAAATGTTCAAATTATTAAACATCAAACTATCCTATGTAAATGGACAGTAGAAGCACTGCAGACCAGAGTTCTAGTTTTAGCTGTCGGATTAATTATGTGAACTCTAGTGGCCTGGAAACTCTGGTGGTGTAGCTGTTAAGAGCTACAGCTGTTACCCAAAAGGAGTTTGAATCCACCAGGTGCTCCTTGGAAACTCTATGGGGCAGTTCTACTCTGTCCTATAGAGTCACTGTGAGTCGGAATCAACTCAATGGCAATGTGTTTGGTTTGGTTTGGTTCTAGTGGCCTAAACTGCCTATGACTTAGTTTAATTGTCTGTGAAATGGGGATGGTAATGGTGTAGTAAGATGCCTGTATGCAAGTAGATGTGGAACCCTTGTGAAAATTATAAAGTACTATATTATAAGTACTATAAAGTCAGTTATCATTACATTCTTACAATCATGGCTCACATTTGCTGGATCCAAATCTTCCCACATGGAAGTGAAGTAATTGTATTACTGTTCAATCACACACAGACAGAATCACAATCTGGTTCCACTATCAGGAGAGCAAGGTGGACGGGTAAACACATAAAAAGAAGCCCCCCTTTGTGTGTCTCATGATCTGACCACTCCTGAGGTTGAATATTCAACACACTGAGTTCTATTCTCATACTTAATAAATTTCCAGCATACTTAACAGTATCAGGTCAACACAGTTCCTTATTTTTTTAAGGTGCCCACCTTTAGAGGATGTGTTTGGAGGGAGCAGCCCCCTAGCTCTCCCTGCTTCCCTCCAGCCCAGTCACTACTTATCCTCCATTATGAAATCAAGTGTAAAGTGTTGGGAAGAGGAAGTCTCTGGTACACAAGTCAGGCATTTGAAATTAGCTGCGTGAGTCGTGGGTAACTAACTTCATCTCTCTGCATTTCTGTGAACTGGAGATAATAAAATATGTCCTACCTCTCTCAACAGGCTTATAGGAAAAATCAGTTGAGAATGAATACAACTAAGATAGAAAAAAAGAAAAGGAGATGCGAAGGGCAATGGAAATTAGTGAGTAGGAAAAGGAGTGAACTGAGGGCCTGACCTCGGCAGCTTTAGACTCTGAAACCATCTCCCCATCCAACCTGCACAGACAACCACAAAACCTCCTCCCTTTCCAAGATTTGAAACACATCTTTATAACAAACTATGATGTAATCAGGGTGCTAGTCTCTCAATAAAAACATCATTTACGTGCACTGGACAATGTTATAAGTATATTACATATAATAAGTCCATGATGTAAGTCTCTATTATATTTCCATTTTATAGATGAGGAAACTAAAGCAAAGAAGTATCAAAAATGTGTCCATAAGTCCCCAGCTAACAAGGGACAGAGCTAGGATTCCAACCCAGGCAGTCTGACTCTAGAGTCTGCTCTTGTCTCCATGCTTACTGCTTTCTGAAATAGCATCCATCTAGAGTTTGGACTCAGTTTTGTGAATGATGTCATTCTTTTGGTCAACTCTCAACTAGTCTTGCAAATAAAAGTAAAGCCACTGCCTCTGCTTTTTTCCAGCCACAGAAGTGTTAGGTAAGGAGAACTTGGATTGGCAGCCACTCCCTGAAACACCCCTGCACACCCACTTTCCCCAGCTTTCTCAATGCCAGACTTACTCACTTACCCATTTGTAGACTTGTTCCCACCCTAGGTTCCTGATTCATCCAGCCTGGAGTGTCAGAACAACTTAAGTAGCTTTAAAGTGCCCCCCTGGCCCTGCTGCCATCCTCCCCTTTCCAACACCCATCGGTCCATGTCTTCTCCAATTTCATGGGCTTGGAATGAACTCTTGCCTACTGTTAGTCTTCCCCTGTTATATATCCACCCAGCCCTGAGATGAGGGACCTGATGGTCTTTGCCTCTCTTTCTTGCTGGGAGGAGACAGCTGTGTGAAGCCAAGTATGAAGAGTATAATAAAAAGTCTGCAGAAGGCTCTAGGGAAAGGGCTGCAGACACAAATGATCAGAGGAGAGAAGAAGCTGCCATAATTGAGTCAAGTAAGCCAGGCACAGGAGAGAATTTTCCTGAAACACTTGATCTGCTATGTTTTGTTTTCCCACTTTTGTTATAAGTAGGTATTCCTGAACTTAACTGTAAGAGAAAAAGGTGAGGGAGTAAACATAATTAAAGAAATTGTCACTTTATTTCAGTGTCTGAGAGTGGTGGAGCTGACTGTTTCTGTAAGGGAATTCAGACTCACATTTTCCAGTTTTTCAAGAAAATCCAGAAAACAAGCTTTGATGAAACATCTCCTGAGTTTAAGTGTCAGTAACTAATTTCAATTTTTAAAGTACCATGCTGTGCTCCAGATTCTGCTTTAGAAGCTTTGTTTTCTCTCTCCAGTTGGTGGTGGTGGTTAAAGGGGCCCAGGAGGGTAGAGCAGAGAGAAGCAACTGAGAACCGAGTTGTCTCTGCTGGGCCATGAAGCAGTTCAAGTTGTCCCCGGATCAACTGTAGAATCAGTCACCTTCACACTTTCTATCTAGAAGGTGACACTGAGAGATGAGAAGTGCTAGAATAAACCTAACTTCAGCTTTGCTTCTTACCTATCTCCAGTGAATGCTGGAATTAATATGCTCATTGTTTAAATAAATGTAATCCTTGAAGAATTGCAGTGAAGCTGCTATAAAAAGGGAAAATCAGGTCTTCTGAAATTGTCTCTCATTGTGGTTAAACAAGTGGGCCAACCTTCATTCCAGCTATGACAAGCAAGGAATACAATCAATAAGACTAAAATGCAATATTCTGACTTGTGGAATAATAAGTAGTGAGGGTCACAAATACAAATGTCCATGCAGTTGAAATTATCTTAATCTTCTCCCCATAAGTATACATTTGGAAACTATTAGCATGTTATGGTTCTTACGATTTCAACAACTATTTTTGCCTTGAATTATCTTTTTTAAATAGTAATCTTATAGCAGAGAGACCTGGCAGATATCACCCTAACCAAATGATTAAAAATAACCTCACCAGTACTTAGACATATTGGCATATTGTACCTCTTGATAAAATACACTGAAAATGAAATAACATCACATCTTGCCAAAAATGCATAACTCCAATCTAATCATGAGAAAACATCAGAAAAACCAAAATTAAGGGACATTCCACAAAATAACTGGCCAGTAATCTTCAAAAGTATCAATGTTGTGAAGGAGAAACAAAGACTGAGGAAATCTTCCAGGTTGGAGGAGACTAAGTGGACATAATGAAATTCAATGAAGAGCTTCAATTGAATCTTTGGCCATTAGAAGAATATTATTAGTAGGATAGGTGGAAAAACTTGAAGGTCTGTAGATTAGTTAATAGTATTGTATCAATATCAATGTCCTGGCTTCAATAATTGCATTATAGTTATATAAAATATTAACTTTTGGGAAGTCGAGCAAAGGGTATACAAGAGCTCTGTGTCCTGTTTATGCAACTATGTTGGGAATCTAAAATTATTTCAACATAAAAAATTAGAAAAAGAAATTATCTTTTTAAAAAATTTTTTTTAAATGATCCTACACCTAAATCGATTTGGAAAATTCTGAAAGGATTTAAATCTATTACATGCTATATTTTATTTTATTTTTGTCTAAATTAACTAATACAATATAGATTTTTTTTTTTGAATGCTGAATGATGCTTAAATGTATGAGCTGCGTGAGAAATCATGTTCAGAATGGGAAAATTTGAAATGTGATACTATCCTTTGCTTGCTTTCTACCTAGCGAAGCACGTGGTGATTATTGTTGGTTTGTCAACACTTTTTCTTCCCTTCTTAGCACAATAAACATTCACCCCCTCATTTCTTTGGGAAATGGCTCTTTCCTTCCTGAAATAATGATGTGGCTGCAAGTCACAGTAAAGCTGGTGCGCTTCTCTGCCTTTCAACCACAAGTTTGGTCACGTGATCCCAGTCTGGCCAATCACAATACAAAAACTTCCTGGCTACAGTGTTTCATCCAGGGCGAACAGATGGCCCAAGCCTGGCACTTGGAGTTCTTCTCTGGGACTCTTCATACTGAACATGGAAAGGATAACCTCTTTTCTTCCTTGTATCATTAACCGTTGGGAGCACTGGTGGTTCAGTGATAGAATCCTCACCCTCCATGCAGGAGGCCGGGGTTCCATTCCCAGCCAATGCATCTTATGTGTAGCCACCGCCCCTCTGTCAGTGGAGGCTTGAGTGTTGCTATGATGCTGAACAGGTTTCACCAGAGCTAAGATGGACTAGAAAGAATGACTTGGCAATCTATTTCCAAAAATCATCCAATATAAACCCTGTGGATCACAACTGTCTGATCCATAACTGATCATGGGGATGGCACAGGCCCAGGCACCGTCTCATTCTTTTAAGCATGGGGTTGCCATACGTTGGGGGCTTACTTGACAGCAGTTAACAACAATAACATCATGAACTGTAAAGCTGTGATTCCTGAAGTGCCAAGAGTCATGTACTTTACCCTGTGGAAGAGCCCGAGAATTACAAATGTGCAGAAGCTGAGAAATGCAGGGTGGGGAGGGGAAAGAGAATGGGGATGTTTAGCCTAGAGTAGAAAAAGTAAGACACACTAATCTGTCTTCATAGTCTGAAGAGCTGTCATGTAGAAAGGAGGTTGAGACTTGTCAGTGTGGTGCCATAGGACAAAAACTAACATGCTTGACTAGAAGTAGGTAATGAGGGAAGATTTGTGTCATTGTTAGGAAGGACACTGCAACAGTTTGAGTCAATCCAAACCAAAAAACGGGCTGCTTATCCAATGGGCTGAATTACCCAACCACTTGACGAGAATATTATAAAGAAGTGTCGTGTATAAAGGGGTACATCACCAACATTAATTGCATATGAATCACTAGGGAATTGTATTAAAAGTGCAGATTCTAATTCAATGGGTAGGGTGTAGTGGCTGAGAGTTTAAATTTCTAACAAGTCCCCAAGTGATGCCTTTGATGCTGGTGCATGGATCACTCCGAGAAATAAGGAACTATATGAATTTTAAGGTTCCTTTTCAATACTGAGAGTGTAATTCTCATACTAAAATACACTTGAAGTGCAGAGAAAGCAATTATGTAATGGATTTTCCATATGAAAATGGCAGTGTTTGAGAGTAAAGAGGAAGCAGGAACATTGTGTGGAAGCAGAAATAAGGATACTCTAAAACTTACTTAGTAAATGTGTATTTTAAAAGAACCTGTTCTAAAGAAAGAAATTTTAAAAATAAATATTTATATATAACTGTACTTAATTATTCATTGTCACTAATAATGACCAATCACTTTCAGCAACTGGAGCTAAATAGTACTCGTGGTTTCAATGTTAAATAATTCAATTTAAATCTATGTTACATTCAAGATTTTAAGTGCTTCTCTAATCCATTCAACAAAAGTTCCTCATAATTATTCATCACTCTCAGAGTCTTTCAGTGCAGAAACTTTGCTTTGTTATTCTCTCACCCTGGATTGGAAGAAGAACCAATCAGGTTGGCGATTAGCCAGTCATGACTGGTAACACCTCGCATTCATTGTTCTGGCCTCAAGGCAATGAGCTCAACCAAGCAGCATCTCTACCACCCAGATACCTACTTCAGCAACCTGTTGCCAGCATTTCCCTTTCCATCATGGAGTTGCTTGAAGAGTTCATATTCTAGTTGCTTAAGTAACATAGCATGTTCATCGAAATTTCACCATGGGAGGAATGATAATAGGAAAGTCAATCAAGAGCTCCTGACAGATATATCTTTAGATGGTGGTCCAGAGAGCAGTCTTTCTCTATATTATAGATACTTCTATCTATTTGCAGCAAAGTAGGTGCACGCTGACTTTTTTTTAAAAGATATGCATGTTCTCTAATTTAGAATTTCAGTAGTATTTTATAATATTTGACATATGAAATTTAGGTGAATTTTATATCTATTTGCTTCATCATATGAAATTCCAATGGTAAATTTGGCAAAGAAATAAAAAGAAGAGCTGTTAAATCATTTAAAATCAAATGCTGCAAATTTTTGAATGGTTGTAAAAATGGTTTCAAAAATTTCATTCCCCATATGTGCAAACAAAATTTCTCATTGATAGCAACAACCAAGAACTTGAAAGGATTATCATTAAAATGTCTTGATTAGAAATAGGCTATAGCCTTTCAAGCATAAAACCTGAGATAAAAAGTTACGTTGATGGAAGCATGTTCACATTTCTCAATTTAAAGTTATTCAGATTCAATTATAATATTTTGCCCCAAATGTATTTTATTTTTCTTATATCATATAAAGAAAATGTAATGAATTTCTTCACCTTGTCCCATATGTTGTTGTTGTTAGATGTCGTCACGTCAGTTCCAACTCATAGTAACCCTATGTACAACCGAATGAAACTGGCTGGTCCAGCACTATCCTCACAATCGTTGTTATGCTTGAGTCCATTGTTGCAGCTACTGTGTCAATCCCTATGTTGGGAAACATTGCTATAGGTAGGTTTGTCTCCATAATATTTTCTGCTACCTAATTTCTTTAGTTTAATTACAGTTTAATTAAATATTTGACTTAATATATAGCTTTTAGTTCTCTTCCCACAGGAGAAGGATAAGTTTACATGAAAAATGTTAAACTTATTTCCTTACTCCTTTTATGCCTCTTGCAAACCTTGGAATATTATTCTGGAAGGCTAGCAATGTTCTTTTTCTTGACCTGAGTAGTGACACTGTTCACATCGTGATAAATCATTGAGCACACTGTTTTGTGCACTTGAGTGTACATGTGTTTTATTTCACAGTAACAAAAGGTTTAAAAAATTGGTTTTCTAAGACTAAGAGATATGACGGTCTATAGATCTCCTCTAAACATATTTTTACTTCTTGCTTATACTTGCTCTTACTACTCTCCAAGAAAACCTAATAAATAATTAACTGTTACTGGGCATGTGGAACAGTCTTGGAAGGCATGAGCTCACTTGATAATTCATAATAGAAACACAATCCTCTTTGGTTTCTGAATTATCCTGTTTTCTATACAAATTAATCAGAAAATCAGATACTATTAAAACCAAGTTAAGAGTGATAATTGGCTCTTCCAATTCATGATATAAAATATGACTCTGATGAGCATGGTGGTTATGATCCATATAACAGGATGGGACTAGCTCTTGATATGAAAAAGTTAAGATGGATTCTAAATCCATTTTCACCCCTACCCACGGCAAATATTCATGTCTTCTGCATCCCAGACGTTGTGACAGATAAGATCCATAGGCTAAAAATTAGACAATTTCAGAATAAATAACTGATACATACTGTGTGTATGGGGCTATTATCTTCTTACTGATAATTTAGTTTTCCCTACTATCAACCAGATGTTTATTCCATGCATGTATAGTGTTCCATTTAAGAGAAATTTCTCATTAATGAGACACTGGCCTTATTACCAACACTCTGCCAAACTGGTTCTCTAGAACAATAAGAAGAAAAGGGCAAATATGCTCTTGCTCTAATAATACCTATCATTATTAAACAATTGCCATGGGTTTCCTTTGGGTAACTACCATATAGTTAGCATCTGTCTGTTGCAAGAAGGAAACAGCCTGGGGAACTTGAAACCACAACTCAGGCCGAAGCGTGAAGGGGTAAAAGGACAGCTTACCAAGCCATCGACACTCACACATGTGGATTTACCGAGATGACAGAGGAGCAATCGACCTGAGCCCATTCTGCAACATGCCATGTGAGATTCACTCACATTATTGTAAAAATACTTAACTGCATCATATGGCTTACTAACATTGTGTTTGTTAAGAAGCCTTACGCTTAAAGAAATTATCAGTCCAGCCCATATTTGCCCAAACATGAAGGCAAATGAAGAATTATTACTACTGAGTCTCATCGTTCCATCCTCCTCAAAGTCCTTTGTCATTCACTTCCTGGAGCATCTCGTGGTCCCTTTCTTCACATCCTCCTATGCTTTCTTCCCAATCTTCTCCGTTTTCTTCTTCTTCTTCTCTCTCGGTCTGTCGCTGTCTCTTAGAACAGACTGCGCCCTCCGGCGGTTGGGAGCTTAAAAACAACAACAGCAACAACGATAAAAACCCAAAAACCTTCCTCAGACGCTACGCATTCGCTCCTTTTCACCTCACTGCAATTTTACTTCTGGGCTGAGTCCAACGCGTTCCCGCGAGCTCGACGCAAATAGTCACGATCAGGAGGCTAATCACGATTCCTCTCTACTGTCGATTTTATATTTTGCTATTCAAAAGAGAAAAAGGAACAGATCAAAAGTGAAACAGTTTAGTTCTGATCAGGTGCACACGGGCGGCGGTACTTGGTGCCCAGAGGAAGGACGGCTTTGGAAGTGGCCGCGCGTGTATCGCTGTCCAATCCTCAGTGCTGAATTCTAGACTGTGAACTAGTTTTCCTCTGGGTGTTTGATTTGCAGGTTTGCTTATTCTCTTTCCAAGGGATGAGATTCTTCCACAAAGAGACACCGTGCGTCCCATGGGAAAATAATGGCACAGCTTCAGTGGAACACGTAAGAGTCTCACTCGGGGGGAAAAAAATGGAAAGTTCAGGGTTAATGAAACCTGCCCCCCACCCCCAACCCTGAGGCAACATAGCATCATTTGGAGCCTTAGATACTCTTGATTAATAAATAGAATATTTTTCTGCTTAAAAAATATAAATTAATCATTTTTCAGATAAGCACTGTAAGCATGGTGGTGATACTATGCTCTGCAATGTCTGGAACTGCATTTTAAATATTGTTTTACCAAGGGTGAGAAACAGGGGAGAAAAGGAAGTAAAATTGTAAACTAAAGTGGTTTGAATGGTTAAAAAATATATTTTAAAAAGTATTGCTTTAACACTGTCTTGGAGAGATACTCATTTTCTTGGGTGATTTACAGCAGGATCTGGGTAGTAGTAGCTTCCTTCTCTGTGTCCTCCCAGCCTCTGTCCAACTGGGAGACCTAAGAACCCTGCTCTTCATAGCAAATGCTGTTACCCAGAGGGCCATTATAAAGATCCTACCCCCGCCCAAACACACACATACAGGAGAGAGAGAACCGAATAAATATAAAGAAAAGGGATAAAAGGGAGAGAAAAGTGTGTTGTACTCCCAGCTTTTGGTTGTTAGTAGTTATATGCAAGTGGGGCACTTCACTTTGAGAAGTGAAGATGTTTCTCATAGCTACAGAATTTAAGGGCAGACAGGGAGCCGACTGATCTCAGAAAACGATTCCTTCCTTTTCTTAATCCCTAGCTGCTTATTCTAGCCGCTTCTCCACCCCGCCGGGAATACCATCCAGATCTTAGTCCAGGTAGATCTGACGTCAAGAGATGGCTTTCGTCGATTTGACGTGTAAACACTCATTTCCATTCTGGCTCGCAAGAGCTGGGGCTCCACTCAGCCGGGAGACCAAAGCGCTTCACTGAGCGCTCGCCGCCGCCCAGCCTCTCCTCGCTCGCGCCTCCTATCTCCCTTCAGAGCAACCGGCAGCCAGAAGTGGTCCAGAGCCCCAGGGTGGGAAAGGCGAGTCTTTTTGGCTTTTCTCCTACCTTGGCTCTCTTCTATCTCTCCTTCCCACTTGTGTGCGAACCAGTGCGTGAGCTATGGAGCTGAGAGCCTGGACCCTGCAGGGTACTGCTTTAGCCCTCTTTTGCGCTTTGTGCGCATTGAACTGTGTGGGAGCAAAGAGGCAGTTTGTCAATGAATGGGCGGCGGAAATCTCCGGGGGACCGGAGGCAGCCTCGGCCATAGCTGAGGAGCTGGGCTATGACCTTTTGGGTCAGGTAAGAGTTTGCACTTTCAAGAAACTTTCTGGGGCCCAAGGGGACGGGCAGGACCGGAGCACGGTCTCCCAGGTGGGAGCTCCAGTTGCACTCCCCTGCGCCCAGTGTGACAAAAAGCAAGGAGCTTCTCCAGCTCTCGCCCCAGGCACGCTTGGAGAGAGAAAGAGCTTGCATTAGTTACTGTTTGGGCTCGGAGCAGCCAGGCAGAAGAAAGCCGGTGCAGCTGGATAGAGGTTATTCTTGCGGTTGTCCGCTCTAGAATTGAAATCTTGTTTCAGAGCGGTTTAGAAGAAAGATCCCTGCATGCTTGTTCAGGGAACTTGAGATGCACGCAGGCTTTCGCCACGCAAATGCCCTCCCCCACTTCCCGGAGAGGCGGTGCGCTCTGTCCCCCAAGACCCAGTCGGTCTGCGTCAGGAGCCGGCTGTTTCCTTCTTTTCAATATGGCAGCATCAGATCCAAATCCTGATGCAAGGGACCAGGCAGCCTTGGCGATGTCCGTGGGCAGCTTTTGGTGGCACGCCCAGGGCATTTGGAGAGCGCCAGCGGCCAAGACTCGCGGCTGGGAGACTGGGGGCCCGCGGAGAGCCTAGGGAGCCGGCGGGAGAAAAGGTGGGTGAAACACACGGGGACAAACTCTCCACACCTTTCAGTGGAGCTCTGGGATTTCACAGGGAACTTGCAAAGTCCGAGCTTCACAACTTTGCTCGACCAGTCCCCCTGCAGGGTCTAGCGCCTGAATTGACTGCGGGGAAGGGATCTATTTCTTTCTTGTTCCTCAGTCAAGTGCGTAATCGCTTCCCCAGGGTTTTCAGCTTGTGCTGGAAACTGTAATCTGTCCGAATGGGGGATGGGCTAATAAATAGCTTTTGCGCGGGGTGTGGTGAAGGCAGTAGAGCGGGTGTTTGGCTGGGCGACACCAAGGGGACGCCGGGGGGTGTGAGATCCAAGCTAGAGCTTTTCCTTGGCTCAGAACCAAACCTCCACCCTTTGCCTTGGAAGTAGTTGTGCGTCGAAGCGGGGGAGGAAGGAGTTGTAAAACATTTTGGCGCGTTTTTTTCTGGAGGTGGTGGTAAAGACTCCTAATGTCACGGATGAGTAATCCGTGTGGGCGTTGGCGATTCCTCAGATCGAATCCACTAGGGAAGACGCCTTCCTTTGCCAGAGGCTTCATTCTCCAACTTTATGAGCCAAGCTGCCTTTGAAATGCCTGTCAGGGAAAGCCAGTACACAGATTGACTTTCCGGTGTTCCAGGTGCAGACCTAGAATTTTGCTTTTGCCCAGCCCTTGATCTGTGCCAGGCTCTGTGTTAGGGGCTGAGAAAGAGGAGAAAGAGTCAGGTCTCTAGAGGGGACTGGCTTAGAAGCAAATGATGTAATTTGTGTAGTAGTAGAAGTTGCTCCTGACATCTCAGTATTTGTTGATTGAAGAAATGAAGATGGAAGGTGATTGGGGAGAGGTGAAAACAAGATTACCCAAAGGAGGAAACATTTGCACAGGGTTTGGGAAAAGACTCAAAGGTCGCCCGGAGGACGTATTGAGATTGGAAAAGGTACTGCAGGCATAGGGAACAGCTTGTGGGAAAGAGAAAGAGACATAATGGAGTTTAATAGTTAGCCTGGTAACTGCGAGTCATTTTTGGGAATTGTTGGTACCTAAAGGGAGAGGGAAGAGCAGATGGCGCTGTACTGGTGGGCGTGGTGGGCATCATGGAAACCTTGTGTGTCCTATGGGGGTGGGGAATGAAAATTTAATCCTTTATCCCTTGGGCAACTACTGAAAGGCTAACTATCACTGGTAATTACATAGGAAAGGATTAAGGGAGAAAGCAAACATTAAATCCTTCTTTCTTTTCTCACCTATTAGCCTCAGACCCACATCCAAAGCTGGACCACTCAATGGGGGAATTGCTTTTCAAAATAAACAAACATAAATCCCCAAGCTAAAAAACAATAAATCAGTATTCTTGCTAGGATCTTCAGAGAAATGATGGCATGGCCACAAGAAGCTTTAAAAAAAAAAAGTGGGGGAGGGCATTCATATTTGCATATTATTTGCATATGCTATATTTTCTCTAGCCATTTCTAGTGAAAAATAGCATAGTAATAAAAAATTTAAAAACAATATTTTTTTCTGAAAGACAATTAATGCTTTCTTGGGTCTACTTATTTCCTCCCTTGTTTACGCTAACCTAGCATCATTATCACAGAATCTCTATGGCCTACGGACAAAGCTCAGATTAATGAAATGACCAAAAGCAAAACTAGTCGAAAGCAGAGACAAAGCTAAACACTGGTGATCTTTTCCTATGGCTACTGACTTCTGTCACCAACTCCATCTAGAGCTTATAGCAGATTCACACCCTAAGACACAGTAGGCTTGGGGTAGGGCCCAAGCATCTTTATTAAAAATTGTTCTAGATGATGAGAATCACCAATTTAAACAACCTGCTTCTTCTTAAATAATCCATTGTCAACTGTTTGTATCTTTATTAAGGAAATACAGGGTATTTAGAGGACGTGGTAGATTCGAGTTAAGTACTATTTTGAATAAAGGAACACTAGCTTAAAATAATAATGAAAATGGTTCTAATAGACTAAAGATATCGATAGTCTCCCAGAGAAGTATGCACACCCTAAGGTGAAACACCTGTCCTAACTGTGGCAAGCCCGCCCTATCTCAAAAGCCTTGAACTAGAGGAGAATCAAATGGTCACCATTAGTAGCTGATAATTATTATCACCATGGATTCAGTAACTACATTTTATAACAACAATTAATTGCTTTAGCTGAATGTGGCACTGGTCATATACAGTACTCAAGGAGTTTGGTTGCTTTCCATAAATTATTGTTCTCTGACAGGATACATTTGATTAAATTGGTATTTTTTTGAGAAATGCCTACATACACAACATTGTTACAAAAAAAAAAAAATCAAATGTAGTTCCTCTAAAAGGTGTAAAACAGAAGAACCACCAACTTCTCAAATACACTGTGAGCCCAAGCGATAATATCCTGAGTGTCATTTCATTCAGCACTGACAAAATAGGGAAGGCATCTATCACTGTCTTTCTCATGAAGAAAAAAAGGTAACTTCAGGTTTAGGAATGGGTTTAGTAAAAGTCACCTGCCTTTAGCTGCATTTCAAACTAGCCCATGCATACTTCTTTTGGAAAGTGAATTTTTATTTTATTATCTTCTTTTCTAGATTGGATCTCTTGAAAATCACTACTTATTCAAACATAAAAACCATCCTCGAAGGTCTCGAAGGAGTGCCCTTCACATCACTAAAAGATTATCTGATGATGTTCGAGTAAGTGCTGTGCATTTGTCTTTGAACCAGTACCCTGACTTATCTGCTTTCTTTATGATTTCCAACAAGAGCAAAAGCACTTTGTAAATATGATTCCTTTGTTATGATAATAACTATTTATCCATAGTGTTCCTTTCCATAGGATCATAATTGCATATAATAATAAGATTGGACTACATTGGTTGAGCCAACTAAACTGAAATATATACATGTACAAGTAGGCCCCAATTTATGATGAACAACACTTACAACAGTGGTTTTTTTTTTGTGCATCTTATCATTAGTAATATGTACCACATACAGTATTGCAGCATGTAATTTGCTGATATTATCATTCTGGCAGATGTTTATATGTAATGTTTCCAACCCCCATAGCAAATAAAGATCGGATTTGTAAAGATACCAATAATAAAAGGCAATAATAATGAAAACTAAAAAAGAAAAAAAGAGGTATCCAACTTACATCAGAACCGACTTAAGACGGAGTTGTTGGAACAGAACTCTGTTGTAAGTCGGAGCTACCTGTATATATATGTGTGTGTGTGTATACTGGTTAGTAGTATATATGTATATATATATATATATACTGGCTCACAAATCCAGTGTAAGAGCATAAAGTGAATATTGAAAACCAGGTGGCAGCACTAATGAAAATGTTGACAATACAATCAATCAACAGCCTTTTATTATGTACCTATTATGTACCAAACTCTTCAATAGCCAATGTGGGGATGCCATAGAAATATATGAACCTTGCTTTCAATAACATTTCAGTGGGACTGAAAAAACATTCTATTATTTCTATTTGGTTTGGTTATAGAGGGAACTAGTGTTTATGCTAAAGTTCTAAATCTATGTCTGCATGAAATAAATGTTTCTGTAATCATTGCATTTATTTGACCCAAAGCATTTGATTCTTTTCCATCCTGGTTTGTGTGCAGAGTCAATGATTAGGCAAAAGCAGGAAATGCCTAGAATGAATATAGATAAATAGGATGGGGACCATTTGAATACATATTTAATATACCTATTGCTTTTTGAGATCTATTTTCAAACCAGTTTACATATCAATAGAAAACATTGATTATGTTGGGAGAATTGCTATTTGCAGACACAATGTTGCCTTTTCTCAAGAATGTTGCAGATACCATACTAGTGGAAACTTTTCCTGCTTGGCCTGCTTCTGTATATATGAATCCTGTTGCTGAGAACACACTAGGGAATTATGGAAACGTGGTGGGAGGGAGGAAACCCTGGTGGCATACTGGTTAAGAGCTACAGCTGCTAACCCAAAGGTCGGCAGTTCTAATACACCAGGTCCTCCCTGAAAACCGTATAGGGCAGTTCTACTCTGTCCTATAGGGTCGCTATGAGTTGGGATTGACTTAATGGCAACAGGTTTGGGTGGGAGAGAGAATATATCCTCTCAGTTTTCCGGGGAGGGGGAAGTGTAAATGACAGAAAGGTGATAGAACTGTTGGCAGTACACGAAATTCATGAGGCCTGTGAAATAATATTCTGGGGTTTTTGTTGTTGTTGTTCACAACCGATAGAAAATTTTAAAAAGAAGAAGGCAAATTATGAGGGAAAGATTAGACCTGGGTCACCAGTGTCCAGAAATAAGAGAAACAACCACGTCTAGACAAAGAATGTTGTATCAGGACCATGGACAGCAACACGCAGCTATAACACGCTCATTGCTAGGTGTTAGTCAAATTCTGGCTAGATTTGGGAGACAAAATCAGAGGCTCTGAAACTTACATTGTATGTTTCTTGTCCAGTGAGGTCTTCCCCGCCCCACGTCAAGGCAGATGGCTTATTGTATGTGGGCTCTGAAAAGTACGACAGCTTCTAGCATTGTGACTAGACTTAGTCCTTGGACAAACCAAGAGAGATTTTCTTCTCTGTCTCAGTGCATGCCAGGCATTAATGCACAAGGAAATCAGACTGACCTCCCTTCTCAACTCTGTAAGAGAAAATCAGACAGAATGGAGCATACCTGTTATTATTATTCAAAATATTTCCCTAAAATTAACTGATGTCCCAATTCTATTCTTTATATGTCTCCTTGATAGTTGATTTTAGGGGGAATCACAAGACCTAATGAGGAAGAGCTAAGAATTTACTCTCTAACATAGCCTTCTACCAAATAAGTCTACATAATCCTAAGAGAAATTACCCTTAGAATAATTTTATTCTAGGAAAAAATTCCTGGAACCCATAGAAGCTTGCAGTGGAAGGCTGCAGTAGATGATCTTTAATGCTCCTTCTGGATCAAAAAGATTATTTACAATTAAGTGCATAATACCTATTATATACATACTAGAAAGACCACCAGTTTTCTCTGTTCTATTTGGTCTGCTCTTCTAGAGATTAATATGGGCTTCTGAGTTAATGACATTAATCATAACACTGTTTCCTACAATTGGTTGTTTATGTGATCAGATGGCAGAGTTCCTCTTCTAATATTCCATTTAAAAAAATTACCCTTGATTTTAATTTTATTGCTCTTTTTTTGGCTGAGGCATAATATTCTTTTAAATTAGCCCTCTGAAATGCACTGATAGGCTATCTTTACAAATCTATTAATGAAGTCTCCAAACATAAGTGACCCTCTCCCCTGAAGATTAGTGCTTTTTCCTTTGCAGCCACCTTCCACAAGATCAACTCAGATGACAGTCAGTGAATTCAAAGCATTGGAGTATTTTAGGCCAAAACAATTAAGTTTGAAATAAAGGCACTTTAAAAATAAATTGTAGTGACTAATTTCTAGCTCTTAAGTCCCTCCTAATGTTTATAATAGGTCTGCAGTACATTTTCTAATTGAAAATTCAGGAGTCTTAGTGGATGGTTTTATTCTTTAGCTGCAAATTAATTTTCAGTTTTTATTTTTGGATCTGATTCATGAATACTCTCACATTAGCAATATCCCACTACACACTGGACTGTCATCATGTATACAACAGAGAGGATGTGTTTTGGAGAGGAAATGGTCATGTCGCCTAGCAAAATAAGAGATTGGCATTGCCTCATAGCAGTTATAACCACAAGGTGGCCCTTTACCCTCTCAGTGCCTCAAGTATAATAGGATTATGCCATAAATATGGGGCAGGTAATATTCACATTGTCAGATTTCTTTGCATAATACATGAAGCTGAATTAATGGTAAGTGTGCATGGTCAGTAGTGTTCATTCATCACCCTGGATCTGTTTCACATATTAAATACTCTCAAGCAGGAAGCTTTGGCACACAGAGGAACCAGAGTTTTGAATCTGCAAAGACACAGCACCTTTCTTAGCTTGTGTAACATTTGCAATCTCTACCATTTTTGTGTAAAGAAAGAGAAATTAAGCTGTAAGAACACCATAACAGCAGTGTCTAGGATCTCTCAGATATTGACTTATTCAATGAAAATGGATAAATATTCAGCTATCAAGCCCTAGAACTTCAATGCGAAAATGGGTATTATGGGCATTGGTGAAAAACAAAGCTCCAGGAATTGATGGAATACAAACCGAGATGTTTCAACAAATAGATGCAGCACTGGAAGTGCTCACCCTTCTATGCTAAAAAATTTGGAAGACAGCTATCTGGCCAACCAACTGGAAGAGATCCATATTTGCGTCTATTCCAAAGAAAGATTATCAAACAGAATGCAGAAATTATCGAACAATATCATTAATATCACACACAAGTAAAATTTTGCTGAAGTTAATTCAAAAACGGTTGCAGCAGTATATCAACAAGGAACTGCCAGAAATTCAAGCTGGATTCAGAAGAGGATGTGGAACAAGGGATATCATTGCTGATGTCAGATGTATCTTGGCTGAAAGCATAGAATACCAGAAAGATGTTTTATTGACTTGTGTTTTATTGACTACACAAAGGCATTCGATTTTGTAGACCATAACAAATTATGGATAACATTGCAAACAGTGGGAATTCCAGAACACTTAATTGTGCTCACATGGAACCTGTACATAGACCAAGAGGCAGTCATTTGAACAGAAAACAAGGGGATACGGCATGGTTTAAAGTCAGGAAACATGTGTGTCCGGGTTGTATCCTTTCCCCATACTTATTCAATCTGTATGCTGAACAGATAATCCAAGAAGCTGGACTAAGAAGAAGAACGTGGCATCAGGATTGGAGGAAGACTCATTAACAATCCGCAGTATGCCGATGACACAACCTTGCTTGCTTAAAGCGAAGAGGACTTGAAGCACTTACTGATGAAGATCAAAGACTACAGCCTTCATTATGGATTACACCTCAACATAAAGAAAACAAAAAACCTCACAACTGGACCAATAAGCAACATCATGATAAATGGAGAAAATATTGAAGCTGTCAAGGATTTCATTTTAGTTGGATCCACAGTCAACGTCCATAGAAGCAGCAGTCAAGAAATCAAACACTGTATTGCATTGGGCAAATCTGCTGCAGAAGACCTCTTTAAGGTGTTAAAAAGCAAAGATGTCACTTTGAGGACTAAGGTGTGCCTGACCTAAGCCATGATATTTTCAATTGCCTCATATGTATGCAAAAGCTGGACAATAAATAAGGAAGACTGAAGAATTGGTGCCTTAGAATTATGGTGTTGGTGAGGAATACTGAATATACACTATGGACTGCCAGAAGAAGAAAGAAATCTGTCTTGGAAGAAGTAAGCCAGAATGCTCCTTAGAAGCAAGGATGGCAAGACTTTGTCTTATGTACTTTGGGCATGTTATTAGAGGGGGACAACCCCTAAAGAAGGACAGTATGTTTGGTAAAGTAGAGCGTCAGCGAAAAAGAGGAAGACCCTCAAAGAGATGCATTAGCACAGTAGCTGCAACAATGGGCTCAAACAGCAACGATTGTGAGGGTGATGCAAGATCCGGCAGTGTGCTGTTCTGTTGTATGTGGAGTCGCTGTGAGTTGGAATAGGCTCAAAGACACCTAACTGCAACAACACAACGTGATCCATTTGCTTATGAAGTAGGCTAAACTTTTACTTCTACTGTTACCACAGTGTAAATAATTTGAGCAAATAATCACTTCATTGATTGCTTCTCCTCCTCCTAAAGGTACACTTTACTGTAATAGAGGGAATGTTTGTCTCCCCAGTGGGCAATACCTTTTTCTCACTGAGCTTCAAATTTGATCTGCAGTCAAACAAAAACATTGATTGTGGAGCTGCCGGAACTCTGATTGGGAGGGTACCTGAGGTAGTTAAAAGAAGGGTGATTACATAGAGGTGGCTATTTGACCATTGGTTTTCTTGCTGTAAAAATCCTTGTAGGTGATATGGGCTGAGCAACAGTATGAAAAAGATAGAAGTAAACGTACAGCTCTAAAAGATTCAGCATTAAATCTCTTCAATGATCCGATGTGGAACCAGCAGTGGTACTTGGTAAGTGCCTACAGAACTTGAGTTCTTTCTATTGTTACATCTGCAAAATGGATTTTTAAAATGAAAATTTAGCAGAGGGCTATGTTACCTGGAGATGAGGGCTGATGGGACCTTCCATGATCTAAATCTTCTGTGTTTCTGAATGAGGGAGTCTGAACCACAGATCTTTAGCTGTTATGAGAGAAGGGGTTTTGCCTCTTTGCCCTCTTAAGTTTATCTGGAGTAAGTGCAGAAGAGTCATAACTTATCTTGCAGGTTAGGGGTTCCAAAAACAGGACTTATGGCAAAAGTCACATTTGGTCAAAGTTACTCTTGAGAACCCTTTAAATAACTCACAGAGTACAGTGTACCTGGTTCAGTACATACAGCCTTGAGTGGCAATTCTTACATGCTATAGGTGAGAATGTCTGAACTAACCTAAAGGAAGGAACACAAGAAGAGTCTATTTGCAGGTGTCTAGACTTCAAACCATTCTGCGTTTAAGGTAGTTACCAAATCCTTATTGGTGTATGAGTACTGAATGGAGAAATTATAAGTGTTATTGGTGGCCTGCGGGGCGTTTTCTCTTCTGTTTTACTATTAAGACTCTATAGCAACAACACGTGTTAATAGAAGTGTTGGCTGTTAAGAATATTAAAAAAGATAATTTTTCATGACAGCCAAGAGCTAAGGTTCAGATACTCTTGTTACATAATGGATGGGAATGGATATCAATTCCTCTTGATATTATCTTAATGTAAGTAGTACTTGCTCATTGCAGCAGAAGAGACTCATTAGCTAACACTTTTTACGCATTTACTTAGAATTCTATGTGCCAAATAGTATTCTTAGTGTTCCTCACAACAACCTTATGTTGTAGATACAACAGTTACACCCATTTACGTGAAGAAACAGAGGCAATGGCAAGTTGAATAATTTGCCAAGATCACACAGCTATTAGTGGTGGGGCCATAATTCATGGCTCCAGAGGCCATGGTCTTAACAACCACATTCTATAATTGCTCTTGTGACTGACACAGAGGCCTTCTTCTCTGGCGCTGGCCAATAATCTGTGTGTGGTTTCCAGCTTCCTGTGATTCAGCTTCACAGTGGCTTGGTAAGTCCTTGTTTTTCCATACCTCTTTCTGAGGAGCATCAACAACAGGTCAGTCTACTCATTGACACTTTTGATTAGCGTTATTTATAAATTGATTACTGACCCCTTCACCAAGTCCCTGGCACTCTTTTGTGTCTCACACACTTGGCAATGTTCTCTTATCTGTATTCCCTTGCTGCATGGCTCTGCTTTCCTACAGTCCTACCAATTGGAAAATCCAAAAAAAAAAAAAAAAAATCTGAAAAAGAAAACCCCAATCTCTTCTGACAGGTACTTACTCCTTAAAACACTCATAACTGGAAATAGGCAAGTCCTGGATACTCTAGGTTCTGTTTTCTTTTTTAAAAAAAAGTTAAAAAAAAAATCTGAGAATGACCATGCACAAGACAATACAAAGTGAACTCAATGCAGCAATGGAGGGTCAAGATTGGGGGGGAGATAGCCTCATGGGACATCAAATAATGTTTCAGCAGATGAAAAGCTTGAGAATGTCATTATAAATGAAAGAAAATTAGGGATAAACTTCTTTGAAGCTACACAGTTCAAAGAGAAGGGGCACAGAGTAATTCATCTTTTCAAGTGATTTTCCATTGGAACAGTTGGGAAAAGAGCAGTGATGATTCACTTGCCCCCACATTTAACTTTGATTTGTTAGGTAAAATTTTTAGTTTTAATTGCCTCTTCTGAATGGTAGAGTGACCCCAGGAAAAGGAAACATGGATCTCCAAGTTAGAGCTTAAGTTCTCATTTTGCAGCAAGCAAATCACGACTTCACTAATGTTTCTTTGCTTTTCTTTCCATAGCAAGATACCAGGATGACGGCAGCTTTGCCCAAGCTGGACCTCCATGTGATACCTGTGTGGCAAAAAGGCATCACGGGCAAAGGAGTTGTTATCACTGTACTGGATGATGGCTTGGAGTGGAATCACACAGACATCTATGCCAATTATGTGAGTCTGGGTTTTCCCATAACTGTGACTGAGGGAGCTCTCTACACAGACACATAATTAGGGATTTCCTTTCCTTCAAACAGTAGGCTGCTCTGACCTTGGCTCTGGTGATGAAAAGCCAAGGCTTCATTCATCCCTTCCCTCACACTTCTGCCAGCCCATGTGAACTTGTTTTGTACCAGTGGGCATTGAAAGAATTTAGTGGGACCACGGATTACACAAACACATGTTTTTTTTTTTTGGTGGGGGTGGGAGAAGTCACAAAAATCCTCTAAATTATTAGACCCATTCAGGTTCTGAGCCACTCAGTCTTTGGGGCATTAAGGCAATCAAATCAAGCCCAGTGCCTGAGACCATTTTTATAGTCTTGCTTCTCACACTCCTTAAGGGTCAGTATCTCTGACGCTGTGAACTTGCAAAAATATGTTTCCCTCCATGCAAAGTTGAAGTCTACTTCACACAGTGCAAAAATGCGAAGCTGAGAAAGGAAAAGTTTACTAGAAACTGGAAAATAAATAAATGAAAACTACTTGTGCAATTGTTTATGAAGTTCCCCATAATATATCTTAGCTCTTTAGATCAGGGGTGTGGATGTTCTTTCTTTAAGATTGTCTTTTATCTCTCTCACTCTTACTACCCATCCAAGATGTACCAGCTATGGTACAAATCTAAGGAGCAAAGGAGAAGAAGGCATGAAAAAGATTAGCACAGGGTAGAAAGTAGCAATTATTGAAAGATAAGGGAAATACCAAGAAATAGCAGTAGTAGTGATAGAATTCCTATGTGAGAGATGTGTAAGTGTAGCAACCTGGTTGGAAAAGGTGGTGGACCTGAAAGCCTGTCTTGAATTTCAAACACACTCTCTACTTAAATTACATGTTTATTTAGGGTACCTGGAGGGGCTGAAGTAGATCACAGTATACCTGAGCCCATCCCTCAACCACCTTTTTGCACCAAGATTAATAAGATAATGAGTGTCAAAGTGTCGCTAACTCTATGGCCTTTGTTAAGTCCTTTAACTACTCTGGGCCTAAATTTGTCACCGTAGAAATGAGGCCGTTGAACTAAGTAAGCTCTGATTCCTTCTAGCTCTAATATCCTAAGCGCTTCCATGAGCTATAGGTTCAGTAACATTCACTGAGAACTGGATGCTGGCTCACTTTGCTGTGTTCACCAGCTCTGCCTGGTTTATGGATGTAATAAATGATCAGCGACTCCGCCAGGCACCTTAAATTGCAGGCTTTTGAGGTGTTGTCCAGAATGGGAACAGGGTAGGGTTAGAGAACTTGGGAAGTGCTGCTTTTATGATGATGCTACAGTGTTATTTCTGTTGTCTCTTTAGGATCCAGAGGCTAGCTATGATTTTAATGATAATGACCATGATCCATTTCCCCGATATGATCCCACAAATGAGAACAAGTGAGTAAACGTGGGTTTTTGGAAATGAAGTGCTCTAAAATGCTTCTATCTTATTTGAGAAAATTATAGTATAAATGTGATGCACATTTAGCTTTCAGAAAATGCTAATGCATATCATCCCTATCACAATATTTGGTTATTTTTAAAACAAAATCTTCTATTTTTATACTCCTTTTGTTTATAGAGCCACATTTCAATTAAACCTTCTTCTTATGTTATGAAATTCTCCCTGTCAAGTGTTACTGAAATAGTTATAACATTAGAAAGAATATTCGGGACATAAAGAATAAAAACCTTGAGCCACACCCTCCATACACCAATTCCTCTATGAAAATTTTCAATATTAACAATAGGCTTAAAGTCATGAAAAGAAATATAGATGACCAAGATAACAAATCTGCCACAACTTCCTGTGGTGGCTACAACCACGCTCACCAGTTCCCCCAGAAGAGCATTCAGACAACAGACAAGAGAAATACACCCTGACATCTGCCCCAAATTCAAGACAGTCTCCAGGGCACTGGACTGGTTAGCAGCCTGCTCCAGAGTTCCTGCTGGGTATAATAAAGCCAAAGCGAAGAGTAAGGGGACAGCATCTGACTCCCAAATTAGCTATCTTTTTGTAGCAGCCACAGAGTGATGAGGGAAGCCAAAAGACAGATCTTCCAAAGTCAAAGAAGGTCTCAGAGGTCAAAGAAAGATTCAGAGGCAAGAAACTGTTTTTAACGTTCTTTGCCAGCCCCAAAGAAACTTCACCCTCCAAGCCCATGACCTCAAAGCATCTAAGCTCATGTGAGATTTCATCTTTGTTCATAGTGAAATTCCTCACAGACTTCAAGGAGACCTTCAAATTTTCCTCTTCATTTGCTCCACCCAGAAGAGACTTGCACCAAAATAGATCAAAGCTAAGATCAAAATTAGGGCTTGGTGCTTAGGTACGGGGATGAAAAGAGCAAAGCAACTAAAAGCTCTTCACGAATGTCATGTAAAGTGCTTCCCTTGTCTCTGTGGGTGGCCCTCTCTCGGACTATTAACCAACCAACCAACTTGGGTCAA
The DNA here is from genome assembly GCF_000243295.1 of Trichechus manatus latirostris. Taxonomy (NCBI): domain Eukaryota; kingdom Metazoa; phylum Chordata; class Mammalia; order Sirenia; family Trichechidae; genus Trichechus; species Trichechus manatus. The sequence continues at coordinate 12,069,129 of NW_004443968.1, read as the reverse complement.
CCAAGTCCTCTCTCTCTTGCTCTTAGAACTCCCATGTGGCTGGCACAGTATTGACTTAAAGTTGTTTCTTTCCTTGGATGGTTCTCCTTCCAGAAGGCCAATCAGAACTCAAGAAGGGATGCTGGGGTACCTTGACTTGTCCTCAACTTCTGGGTGTATAATTTTTCCTTGGAGAGAAGAGGGAAGCTTGTGGAGAGTTCAAAAATATTGCTTCTTTCAGTACCATTAATTTCTTCAAGTGTTGGAGTGAGAGGTTAGCCTTAAGCACCTCCTTGAGGTTGGAACATTCCAGTAACAACACAGCAGGAAACACTGGATGGGGTACCCTTGGAGGAAAGTAGGAACGTCTCAGGAGCTTATATCAGGGCCCCAGACATATTTCTGAGCCAGGGCGGTGTAGAACCAACAGGAACATCTGCTCTTTTGGAACACAGGCCTTGTAATTTTAGCCTGGCTGTAGTCATGGTTCTGCCAAATACCAGGATAGAGGTTGGTCTTGGGGAAATCACTTACCTCTCTCTGCCTGTATTTCCCTCTCCTCCTAAAATGGGTTATAAGACACCTGCTCCCTATTTTTCTGAAAGGAACTTCCTGAGGAAATAAGTGAAAGTGTAGGAAGAAAGGCGCACTCTAATTAAAATGGACATAAAACCACTTACTGTCAATCCATCCCCTTGGTCAAGGCTGAGAAGGAAATTTGTTGTCAGCCACATAGGAACAGCTGAGGAGACTGTTAACTGGAGGTGTCAACCTCTTCCCAGGGCAGTGTTACCCTGGGTGATAACTTGTGTGGTGGCTGCGTGATAGGTGAATATCTGAAGTGATACTCTGTAGAGTTTCTCTATTCATAAGTGTTGAGGTCAGGGGGCGGGAGCGGGAGGCTGGGTGGGGCTCAGACCTCCATCTTCTCTCTCAAAAAAGGAGGAATCTCACAGCATTTTTAATAGCCACATTTCCCCCAATTCAGGGAACTGCCATACTCTAAGGAAGCAGCCCATATAACGAAATTTATTTTGTTCCTGAAAACTCTGAGCTTCAAAGTGTAACCTGCCATGGAAGCTCCACATAACAGTTAATGTGCTACAGCCATACAGTTAAGAGCACAGACTTCGGAGCCAGAGTTAGAACAAATCTTAGATCTGCCACTTAATAGTTGAATGACCTTGAGCAATTACTTAACTTTTTTATGCCTTGGCTTTATCATCTATTTAAAAGGGATAGCAATAGTATTTACTCCATTGGGTGATTATGAAGATTATTGTCGTTATTGTTAGGTGTCAATGAGTCGGTTCCAACTTGTAGTGACACTACGTACAACAGAACAAACCCTGTCCTGCACTATCGTCACAATCGTTGCTATGTTTGAGCCCATCGTTACGGCCACTGTGTCAATCCATCTCATTGAGGGATTAAAGGAGTTTATATATGTAAATGATTTGGACAGTACCTGGTACATAGAAAAAGTTAAATAAGTGTTTGCTATGATGATGAGAATGATGATGATGACAATGACAAAGATGATGACAATTATCTAGGTTTCTCATTTAGCAACTGAGGTAGACCCTTCCTTCAGTGAGAAATCAGCACGACAAGAATAATATCATCCAATAGGAACAGAAGCCCAGACAATTCTCTGAGCCAATTCAGAATCTGCTATTTGAAAATGACACAATAAGCAACTATCACTCAGAGTCCTCTTGACTATCAGCCAAAAAGGTAGCATCCCTATCTTTTACCAGGTGTAATAAAAATTAGAGTTACCCTGCTAGTATGTTGTCAGAAATAAATCCCTTATGCCTGGAAAATGAATGACTTCATTTTATCTTGGACTTTTTATAGCAATTGGAGACCTATTATCCCCCAATTCCAAGGGCTTTATCTCTCCAAACTATCTGTGTTGCTGCTGTTCTTTATTACTATGTAAATGAGATTAATGAGAGCAGCATTTGAATGCTCCTCTACAAATCAAAAGAGGACTCACTAAATAGTGAAACCTTAAAAGCGCAGGTAGCTCTTACTGTTAAGCTGGCATAAATCTGTATTCAGTATTTCAACACCAATTATGGATGATTTTTCTAGCTAAATAACATGTGTGACAAGGATATTTTAACCATAATAATAGTAGTCTTTAAACTATCTTGTGGGATAATTTTTAAAAAATTCTATTTGTTTAAATGCCAGTTACCACCATTGTTCTAAAATAATAGAGGGTTCTTTTCTATCAGTGCTTGACTTAAGGAAAGAAAAAGAACTGCAGATCTATAAAGAATGACATAGAACCACTTTGATAAAGTCTTCCTTTTTTCTCAAGGTATGGAGGTGGGAAGTAAGGATAAAAGGAGGAAAAATTATCAACTCATATTTGTACCATGATATTACCACAACTTTCATTAGAAAATAGTCAGTCCTTAGTACACAATGGGATAAATAATAGGTGGTGTCATATTAAATCACTTTTTGGACAGAGGCACAATACTGACGATGTCTGCCAACAGGTTAATTCTGTTGGCTCAGGCTGGAGATGGCACTGAATTTTTTGGCTATCCTGGGCCTTGTCTCCCATTGTGTGTCAATGGGAATATAGGCAGTGGTGACTTCTAGGACACATTTCCCAGAGGATGATGACTGAATTTCTCCTTCTACAAAGGGAAAGAGGGTAAATCCATCAAGGAAGCATGAGATGTGGGTGCCTTTCTAGAGAATGGGTGTGTTGGTCAGAAAAGTTTCATTTGCTAGTAATAGAATCCTGTTAAAGCTGAAGTAAGATGGGGATTTAATTTTTTTTTTTTTTTTTAATTCACCCAAGAAATGCTCTGGTTTCAGGCATCACAAGATCCAGGAGTTCAAATAATTTGCCATCAGGATATCAACCACTCTCTCTCCACCCTCTCGTGTGTCTCCCCTCCACTTAGTTTCATTCTCAAAGAGAATCTTGTCTAGCACCAATTTTCACATGGCTCACATGGTACTTAAAGCTCGAGATTCCTGAGTAAGAGTTTAATTCTCTTCCCCAGAATATGCATCAGTCCTTGAAAGCACTGTGGGAGGAGAAGCACCACGACTGAGAGAATCACAGGAAGTGAAGGAGGGTCGCTTCCCAAAAGAGAAAAATTCTAGCAGACAAAACGAAGCAGATACCTGCTGCATGGCAGAAGACCTTGAATTAATGACAATTATATTGCTCTGACTTAGGATTCCTATTCAGTATTAACACAAAGGAGCAGGAATGTCATTTAGGGGAAGGAGACCAGGAAATCATTTTTTTGTACTTCAGGAAAAAAGAAAAGTGAAACAGAATCTATTTTGAATGACTCAGTCAATTTAGAATTTTTATATTTCATGCAAGCCTAAATTAATAGCCAGTGTAATAGTGTCTAACAGTAGCTGGCCAACAGAGTTTCTCAAGCTGACCCTTCCTCTCTTTTCCTCTTTGTCGGCATATATCGTCAATGGCTCCTCCAAGCCACCAACAGCCTTCACACTGTGCCCAGATGCTTCCACAATGGAAAAAAACATGAAACAAAAAAATTCGTATTAATGTGCTCTTGACTTATTGGCCCTCCTGAGATCAGGATAGTGATGGGAAAAGACAATTATTATTGCCAGAATTTCAGAATTGATATTTTAATGGTGGAATTTGGTGTGTTGTATGATGAATATTTTCCCCCAAATATTCTGAAATTATAAATTACCCTCTTTGTCTGATTGCAAAACCAGTCTTGTTCAGGCTCTCAGTCCCAGTCAGAGTTATAAAAGCACCCTGGTCTCCCAGTTATCTTGCAGTGCCTTGTTAAAATCTCAAACTCCACTTGGTACCAGGAGGCCCTCAAATCTTTTAGTCTGGTGTATGGTTAGAGGATGGAATAAGCAAGGGGAGGAGGACCTGAGTGGGAACTTTGCCCTAGCGAGTGTTTCCTACTAGGGCCAAGCCAAAACCAAACCAAACCCGTTGCCATCGAGTTGATTCGACTCATAATGACCCTAGAGGACAGAGTAGAACTGCCCTATACCATTTTCAAGGAGGGCCTGGTGGATTCGAACTGCTGACCTTTTGGTTAGCAGCCAAACTCTTAACCACTATGCCATCGGGTTTCCAGGTCTGGGATAATCTACTCCAATGTAGCCACTAGGGAGCAAAATGAGGAGTTACTTCACTAACAAAAAGTGTGGAGTGGAAGCAATTTCTTTGAAACACTTTCTGAAAGAGTCAGAGTTGTGCATTATAGTATCAAGAGTTAACACTGAGTTCTTACTATATATCAGTCACTGTTCTACCCTACGCACAATATCAGGTGTTCTTCACAACAACTCTTTGAAGTGAAGTAACTGACCCAAGATCACATGACTAGTTAGTGGCCGAAGGCAGAATTTAAATTCGCATAGTCTGGCTCCAGTACCTGTGCCCTTAATCTGAACATAAACTTCATATAATACTGATGTGAAGAAAACCAGCAACAAGACTGACAGAAGGCTAATATACCCATGTACCATGAATTCATGAACAAAATAAATATTTGGTTCTTATTTATGTTTTATAATTCTTATTTTTTAATCCTCAGACACGGGACCAGATGTGCAGGAGAAATTGCCATGCAAGCAAATAATCACAAGTGTGGGGTCGGAATTGCATACGATTCCAAAGTTGGAGGTAAAACGGAGGATTGTTTCTGTGGTTTAGCACTTTAGTTTGAGGCTTGCATCATCCAGTGTAACTAGGGTGGGGCTTTGCTTTTCAATGACCAGGGAAGAAATAAATCCCATGCAAAATTAGCTGCGGGACTTGAGAGGGTGACTTGCAAGCAAGTCGATGGATCTGTAACTCCTAGAACATGGATAGCTGAATGTAGCCCATACATGTTTGTGGGGGAAAAAAAAAATGGAAATATTGGATAGTTTTTGAACCAAATCTAATTTTGTACATGTTCTGATTTGAATGGGTTTGTTATCGAGTGCTTGGAGGAGATAAATTTAGGCAAAGTCTTTCTCTGCCTCTCAATTCTGTAGTTCTTCACTTCATAGCAAAAACAAAAAAAAGTTTAGAAAGTAAAAAAGAATACATACCTGTTATATTAAGAAGCCAATGGTTATTTTTGACAGTAAGAATTTTGAATCTCTGGTTGTTTCAGAGTCCTTACGGGAAACATATGGTAAACTCCGTCAGGGTATTGAGGACAATTTAATAAAGGAACTGTTTATGAGGGTTAAAGGAAATCAACAAGAGACTAGCAGATGTAGGCGGATGTTACCGTCCTTAGGTCTAGAGGAGCCTGGGGAAGGAGAGGTCAATGGAAACTGGAGAGAGCACTGAGGCCATAAGAGAGAGCCAATGGGCAGGAGCCATGGCCTTGAGTACAACAGGGAGCTACTTCTAGACAAGGAGGGATCCCTCACTTTTCCTCTCACCTCCCAACCTCCTGCAGGTGTATTCACTTGGCTTGACTCAATGGGAAGGTGGAGGTCAAGGGAGCTCTTTGACATAGTCTGTGCTCCCGTGGAGATGGGTGGAGAGTGGATCTGCAGGAGCTAACAGAGAATATAACACTTGTCTCTCCTTTTTACACTATCCCCACCTCAGGATTTCACAGTTATGCTACAGACTTTTAGTTTAGTTTTCAAAAACTATAATAATAAAAAAGGTCAATTGTAGAACATGTAATACAGTAAAACCCCATTAAATTATACATGAATACACCTTGAGTTTGGTTATGTATTCCTTTTGAGAACCCAAATAAATATACATCTTGGTATATATAATGCATCCCTCACTCATACAGCACACTTTTAGATTTTAAGGATCATTCCTGACCCTTTGATACTAGCATCTTCAAATTGCCATGGTAAATTAAACAAAGGCAGAAGCACAAATGATGTAATCACCTACAGTATGAATTCACTTTTTAAGGCACAATGAACTAGGTACCTACAGATTGTGAGAGAATCATCTGATCCCTTCATTTTATAGAAAAGGAATCAGAAGCAAGTTTCTCAAGATCACAAAAGATAGTTTGTGGCCATGTAGAACTGAAAAACAAAACTTCTGATTCCAAGCCCAGTGATTTTTTTTCTTTCTGTCATTACTTCACTGCTGTAGCCCCAAATGAATTTTTAAACAATTTCTTTTACAAATGTGACTATAACTTTGGTGTCAATCACATGCTTTTTTTTTTAAACCTTTGTTACACGTAAATAATAGTGTGAAAATATAAGTCTGTGCGCTCCATTGCATTATTACTCTGAAGTCAGGAATAAGCAGGTAACTGCCTGTACCTGTCTAAATTGTGTTTGCCTTCCTGGCTCTTAACGTCATGAGCCTGCTGGAAAGCACCAAGAGCTCAGCGTCTACCTTCTCCTGATGAAAAATGATACCCCCTCAGGAGTAACATCCATGGCAATGATTTCATCCTTGAGATTATTTAGAAGAAAAGGAAGCTTGTTTCTTGAAAATGTTTCTTAAGAAACACATTAAAGAATGGCCTCCAGGTTATTTTTAATCACTGCTTAGAAACAAGTGTTCTTTCCCTATTTGTTTCCTATTGTGTGTAGATCTTTTCAAGCTTCAAGGTTTCTGTACAGGGTCCTTTGTATGGTGCAGGCTGGGCACAGCCATTAATGGTGCTGCCGTGAAAGAGGGCACTTTTACGGATCTTTCTGAAAGCTGTCCTGTCATTGAGTGGTGGAAGAAGGGGAAAACTAAGATATTTTATAATCAGCAACACCCATGACCACTTCCTCTCATCCAACCATGCCGTGCCCTCTCTACCTCAGGGGTATTACTGGGAATACAACCTTAAGTGGGACAAATAATCAATCAGGATTGTCTGCACAGTACTTCCAGCTCTCTCTAATGGGCAGAGGAGAAAGCTTATGGAGGTGGTGACTTGAACCTTCCTTCTCTGGTGTTAGCAGCTGGGTCACGGGCATTTGGGACACCCAGTGGTTACCCTGTTTGTGGCTCTTTTGAGAGTCCATTCAAAATGTGAATACTAAGAACATTGTGCCTTTTGACATGTACACACTGACATCAACATACTGTTTTTTTACTGCTCAGGCATAAGAATGCTAGATGGCATTGTGACCGATGCTATTGAGGCCAGTTCAATAGGATTCAACCCCGGACATGTGGATATTTACAGTGCAAGCTGGGGCCCAAATGATGATGGAAAAACTGTGGAGGGGCCTGGCCGACTAGCCCAGAAGGCTTTTGAATATGGTGTCAAACAGGTGAGATGCTTAACACAGACCCACCTGAGATGCAACCTGACCATTTGGATTTGAGGGGAAGGGAAGAACAGTTATATGGGGGGGGGGGGGTGACTCTGAAATCTTTGTCAAAATCCTTTACAATTTAGACAGCCAGATCATTCTTCAGAGAGATGGATGTGAAGGGTTAAGGGAATTTTCCCCGCTTGGGTCTGACATTGAACAGAGATTCATTACTTTCAGGATATTCACTTAAAAAATTCTCACACTTCTGGACATTTGTTTTTCACTTTCCTGCTGTTTTTTGGTTTTATACCACGTACACTACTACTCAGACTTCTTTAGGATGCTCTGAAAATGAATTCTTAAAGATAGCAACATGCTACCTTCCACTGCACGTTCCCTTTGAATACTTGTGCCTTGGTGATGTTGTTGCATTCACTTGGGTTTACTGCATTCTCGCACAGATTTTGAGGCCTTGTACTCCACAGGATGGAACAAATGTAGAAACTTTGGTGAGCACAAATTGGAAAATCATAGAAGGGTGGCCTTGATGAATTCCATTCAATTGACAGTTGCTTTCAATGCAGCTGCAGCAGATCTGAATAATGTCTGATTGTGTCATTCTATCAGTCAGCCAGAAGATCAAGCAGAAAGAGAGGAAGGTCAAAGATTCAAACATACTAACATAGACCTAGAGAAGAGTGAAAAAATATGAGCAAGTGCTGTTGCTGTTGTCGTTAGTTGCTGTCAAGTTGATTCCAACCCATGCAACCCCGTATGTGCCGAGTAGAACTCATCCACAGAGTTTTCAAGGCTGTGACCTTTTGGAAGAACCCTCATGGCACAATGGTTAGAAGTGCTCGGCTACAAACTAAAAGGCTGGTGATTCGAACCCTTAGGTAGTCTGTGGAAAAAAGATGTGGCAGTCTGCTTCTGTAAAGATTTACAGCCTTGGAAATCCTATGGAGCAGTTCTACTCTGTCCTATAGAGTCGCTATGAGTCAGAATCAACTCAACTGCGGTGGGTTTGGTTTTTTGGACCTTTTGGAAGCAGATAGCCAGGCCTGTCCTCTGAGGTGGGTTCAAACTGCCAACCTGTCAGTTAGTAGTCTAGTGCTTTACCATTTGCACCACCCAGAGACTCCAGGCAAAAGCTAAAGGCCAGACTATGAATCCTCATAATAAGAAAAGGAAGGAAGAAAAGTGTTGCTCATCCCACAGAGGGCCCAGATAAAGGAGGACTCCTACGGCCGATAGCTCTTGCAGTCTTGTGAGATTTTCAACATTGACTTTGGAGAACCTAGAGTGAAAATAGGCCCCAAAGTTCTCTCTGAGAACTTCGTCCATGTATTTATTTGTTGGGGATTTTATTGGGACATGAGAAAAATGCCAATAGATGATTTAAAAAAAAAAAAAAAAAGTTGCCATAGAGTCAGTTCTGACTCATGATAACCCCATGTTTGCCGGAGTAGAACTGTGTCCTATTGGGTTTTCAATGGCTGATTTTTCAAAAGTAGATTATCAAGCCTCTTTCAAGGTACCTCTGGGTAGACTTGAACCTCCAACTTTTTGGTTAGCAGCTGAGCATGTTAACTATTTGCACCACCCCAGGACTCCATAGATAATAATAAAAATTAAAAAAAAAACAAACAAAACCCATTGTCATCAAGTCCATTCCAACTCATGGTGACCCTACATGTTATACAGTAGAAGTGCTCCATAAAGTTTTCTTGGCTGTAATCTTTATAGAAGCAGATCACCAGCTTTTCTCCTGTGGCATCACTGGATGGGTTCAAATTGCCACTCTTGAGGTTAGTAGCTGATTGCAAACATGGTATATATTATGGCTTTTCCTTTAGGGGAGACAAGGCAAGGGCTCCATCTTCGTCTGGGCTTCGGGGAACGGGGGGCGTCAGGGAGACAACTGTGACTGTGATGGGTACACGGACAGCATCTACACCATCTCCATCAGCAGTGCTTCCCAGCAAGGCCTCTCGCCCTGGTATGCCGAGAAGTGTTCCTCGACGCTGGCCACCTCTTACAGCAGCGGGGATTACACCGACCAGCGAATTGTATGTTGTTTTTGTCTACCTCTCTCTGCTTAGGTAGGACAGCATGGCTTGCATTCAGAATGATCCCCCTAACTGACCTTTGCTAAGATTGATTTGCTTAAGCTTGATGTCTCAGCTGGGGAGACTTACCACTTACTCACTTGAAAGGCTGGCATATATTGGGAAATTTTCTCTCTCAGGCATAATGACACTTCTGCCAAGATGATCTTGCCTCTCTGACATTTTTAAACTCAGCCCCAAGAAGTCACCAAACCTGTCATTACATACTGTGGAGACGCCACATGTCCATTCTGCTTGTCTGAGGCCTCCCTGAAAACAGCCATAAAGGAGATTTCAGGGCTGTAGGGGCTTTATCGCACTTGTACTTATTGATCTTCTAATAGCAGGGATGCGGTCTGACTTGCCCTTTAGCAGATGATAAAAATACAGAGCATACACAAGTTATGCCTCCTAAGAATGGATGGCCTGCATGAAAATAACAGTCTAAATTTCCCCTGAGGTGAACTCAGCATCCGGATAAGCAGCTCTGGGAGGCTACATGCTCAGAGCGCTCCTCCAGCCCACGCCTGGCTGTGCCTGTGCTTCCGTGAGTCAGACTGCCAAGGGCAATTATTGGATTTCCCTTCAAGGGCATGATGATGAAGGGCCATTCCAAGGCTTGGAGAACAAAGAGAGGCACTTTTCTTTTTTTTAATTTTTTTTTTTTTTTGTACTTTAGGTGGTTTACAGAACAAATAGTTTCTCATTAAACAGTCAGTACACGTATTGTTTTATGACATTAGTTAACAACCCCACGACATGCCAACACTCTCCCTTCTCGACCTTGGAGGACCTTTTTTTTTGGTGAAAATATACATAGCCAAAGATACACCATTTCAGAAATTTCTACATGTACAATTCGGTGACATCGATTACATTCTTCCAGTTGTGCTGCTATTCTCACTCTCCTTTTCCAAATTATTCCATCACCATTATCTTCAACTCACTGCCCCCTAGGCTTCCCATCAAACCTTTTGAGTTGCTGTTGTCAATTTGATCTCACATAGATAATTTTTTTTTGTACCTTAGATGAAGGTTTGCAGAGCAAACAGTTTCTCATTAAACAGTTAATACACATATTGCTTTATGACAATGGTTAACAACCCCATGACATGTCAACACTGTCCCTTCTCAACCTTGGGTTCCCTATCACCAGCTTTCCTGTCCCCTCCTGCCTTCTAGTCCTTGTCCCTGGACTGCTGTGCCTCATTAGTCCCGTTTTGTTTTATGGGGCTGTCCAATCCCTGGGTGAACGGTGAACCTCGGGAGTGACTTCACCTCTGAGCTAAAAGGATGTCTAGGGACCATACTCTCGGGGTTTCTCCAGTCTGTCAGGCCACTAAATCTGGTCTTTTCTTTAATTTTTATTTATTTATTTTTATTGTACTTCAGGCGAAGGCTTACAGAACAAATAGTTTCTCATGAAACAGTAGTACACATACTGTTTTATGACATTGGTTAACAACCCCACAACATGTCAACCCTCTAACTTCTCAATCTTTTTTTTTGGTGAAAATACACATAGCCAAAGATACACCATTTCAAAAATTTCTACATGCACAGTTCAGTGACATTGACTACACTCTTCCAATTGTGCTGCTATTCGCACTTGAAGGCTTACAGAACAAAATAGTTTCTCATTTAACAGTTACTACACAGGTTGCCCTATGACAATGGTTAACAATCTCACAACACATCAACAATATCCTTGCTCAACCTTGGGTTCCCTATCACTAGCTTCCTTGCCCCCTTCTGCCTTCTGGCCCTTGTCACTGAACTACTGTGCCTCATTAGTCCCATTTGGTTTTACGGGGCTGTCCACTCCCAAATCTGGTCTTTTTTTGTGAGTTAGAATTTTGTTCTACGTCCTTCTTCCAGCTCTGTCCAGGACCCTCTGTTATGATCCTGGTCAGAGCAGTCAGTAGTGGTAGCCGGACACCATCTAGCTTACTGGACTCAGTCTGGTGGATGCCTTGGTAGCTGTGGTCCATTAGTCCTTTGGACTAATCTTTTCCTTGTATCCTGTTCCAAAGAGAGGCACTTTTCATTAAAAAATGTAAAGCCACCAGTTTAACTCCTGACACAGAAAGAACCAAGTAGCTAAAGTATGCGGAGCCTAATCCAATTAGATTGCAGGTGAACCCCATGATAATTAGACCTTGGAATGTGCGTAAAACTCCTATTAATGGCATCTCAACAAAATCGTTGGCACTACTCTCTTCTTCATACACGATTACTATTCTGGAACTCTGCCTGTTTCTGTCTTCTACTCTAGGCAGGAAAACTGTGGTCTCAACTTACAAGTACTGGCCCCCCTCTCAGGCCCATATCTTCAATTACTCAAATAATAGTGTCATTCTGCCCAAGGGTTCTTTATGGAAGGCATATTTTGTCTGGCCTTTGAAAGGGGCATATCAGACATCTTCCCCACTTGTGTTCCGAGCCCCTAGCTGGTCATTGTCCCTATGGGTGTCCAGGGCTGCCTTTCAGAAAATGGCTAGTTAGGCATTTCAGAGTCACCATGTCATAGACTGTCCCCCATTGGAGCTCTTTGCACTGAAGCAGAAGGAAGAGTTTCAGTCTTTGTAGGGCTTCCCCCTTTACCAGCCAAGGGAGAGACAGCCGGTGAATTCTGTTTGAGACAGTTGGAATAACATAGCCTTTTCTTACGTAAACTTCTTCCTCAGCACAGTCATCTCTGGGGGCTTAACTTGCGTCAACAGGTAGAAAGGGCAACCTTGCTTCCACAGCCCTCCTCGGAACACAACCACCATAACTTCAGAAATTCAGTGCTCCAAGTGGGAAGCCAAAGGAGGTGATAATAGAACAAATTATTTTTTTTACACCTACCTCCTACACATTGAAATCTGTAACTAAAAACCATAATGCTGGGGCCTGGGTGGGTGTCTTGTTAGTAATCCTTTGGCCCAACTACTTGTTAAACCAGCAGTGCTGTGGTTCTTAAAGGCAGACTGATTGGAAAATTCTTTCTTTTATTTTCTCCCTTCATTGCCCTAAGGTTAGCCTGGGTAATTTCTCACATTCAATAATAATGTGTAAAAATGCTTTCACAGACATGATCTAATTTAATTCTGAGAATACAAGTCAGGAAATGTCAACCTTATTTTACAGATGGGGAAACCAAGTGACTGGCCCATGGTACTCATCTAATAAGTAGCAGTTCTAGAATTTGAACCCAGGTCAAAGTCTAGTACAATTTCCATTTGAGAACCCCACTGTTTTCAACAAAGTACAAATATGAGCATTAACACATGAGCATCAAATCAAGGCAAGAATGAGTGCAACCTATACACAAAGCAATTTTTGTACAAGTGGTTGGAGTAGCTGAGATCAGGGTGGCTTCACGTCCTTTTGCTGAAGAGGCAGCCAAGTGTCAATCTGAAGGAAAAAGGGAATTTTGCATGACACAGAATTTCTAAATACACCAGACCAAACACAATGGACCTGATGATTAATGGGCCAGCATAATTCATAGCAGTGATTTTCAAACGGTCCTTTTATAGGCAGCATTTCGTCTGGGAATCTAGGAAGAAAAAATATTCATAGTGGGAGTACTTCATCCCCAGAAAAGGCGTCTTGATGCCAGAATTATAGACAAGTTGCATATAGAGGAGCGTGAACTAAAATATCAGCAGATGGCAAACATCCGCCTGGTGGTTTAGAGGAGGAAGTAGAGAATTGAATCAGCTGAGTTTCCTGACGGTAGCAGATGCAATGCTGGGTATGGTTAACCCGCGGGGACAAGATGTTACTCCTCACATCTTCTCCCTGCCTGTCTCTCCTCCCATCTTCTGCCTGCCTGTCTCTCCTCCCTGATGCCATCCAGACAAGTGCTGACCTGCACGATGACTGCACAGAGACCCACACAGGCACCTCGGCCTCGGCACCCCTGGCTGCTGGCATCTTCGCTTTGGCCCTGGAAGCAAAGTAAGACCCAAAAAGCTTCTAATCACCTTGACTAAGGCCACTTCTCCTTCCTATCTTTTTGATATACATGTATAGTGTTCTGTAGAAAATTTGGACAGTGTAGAAAAATCCAAGAAAAGGATAAGAATAAACTCTCTTCCTACCACCTTGAGATAACCATTGTTAACATCTCAGTGTAGATTTCATACACACACATATCTTACAAAATTTGGGTCATAATACATACATTATTTTGTAGTCTTTTTTTTCTTTTCTAAATCTGTTGTTGTTGTTATTAGGTGCCATGGAGTCAACTTGGACTCCATGTGACAAAAACGCCTCTCATAACCCAAAATAATATACTTATTTATCTGTGTTTTTTTAAAAAATGGTTCCATTACCATATTTAAATTCTAAATTCCCCAGTAATTTATTTTAGCACATGATGTTAAAAAGGAATTTAACAATTTTTTCCCCATGATATTATCTAATACTGCAATATTTAGTACAGTTGAAGAAATTCTCCACTCCACACCCACAGCTTGGTCTTATTTGTCCTCACTTCTGCTTTCTGATGTTGTGTGGTGACAGAAAATCTTTAAATGTCAAGACAGGTACTATGGTTGCATGTTAGAAGAAAGGGTTAAACGTGTAAACTATTATTATCTTTCCTAATAAGGAAGTTATCCGATGTATTAGAAAACATGCATATTCTCTAGAGAATGGACAAAGCAGTCCCCCAGGTCATGTTTAATAGACTAAGTTCACAGTAGCAGAAATGTAGAGCATCCTGACCTGTGCCACAACTGGAAAAGCCCTCAAGCCTTTCTCCAGAAGAGTGAAGCTTAGCTCCAGGGGTCCTGGGACTTCCTATGGAGTCCCACAGGGTATCTTGGGACATCTCAGCTGTGAGATAGCCACAATGGCTAAGCAAGACAGACCTAGCATGGCTCTTACCAAAAATCTACCTACTTGGAGGGGCGGCAGGATGTCTGGTAAAGGAAGAATCAGATCTAGGTGCTCTATCAGAAGTAGAGGGAAACATGAAGCTCTTGGGCCCGAAAGAAAATCTATGTTCGGAATCTGAGTTCACAGGTAACAGGAAGGCGGTGGACAAATGGCAAAAACTATGAACACAGACTAAGACTGGTATCAGCATATCCAAACTAACTTTGAGAAAAAATAGTGCAGGGAATATCTGGCTTCCAGTTCAATCTCTGCCAGTAGCTTTGTGATCTTAGGCAAGTTAATACACTACTGGAGACTCAATTCTACCATCTATTAGATGAATGGGTTAGGTCAGACCTTTTTTTTTTTTTTTTTTTAACCTCTTCCTTTTATAAGATTTTCAGATATGAAATTGAAGATGTCAGCATATGTAGGTCATCCAACCTAAATCGTTGGGATTGATAATGAGGAGTGTGGAATGGAAGAAAATAGGGTGCTATGGAGACGAGAAGTTACCTCCAGGTGGCAAAACAGGCTTATAAAATTTATGATTTCAAGACACATGCTGTTAGCCCCAGGAGCTGTTAAAAAAAAAACCATCCTTAAAAATGTAAGCTTAAGCTTTTCTTCTCTTCTTCCTTACCCCACACCTATCAGATGTATTTAATGTATCTAGCCAGGCCTACCAGAAGAATGAACAAATCTGTCTTGGAAGAAGTACAGCCAGAATGCTCCTTAGAAGCAAGGATGGTACAACTTTGTCTTATGTACTTTGGACATGTTATCAGGTGGGACCAGTCCCTGGAGGAGGACATCATGCTTGGTAAAAGTAGAGGGTCAGAGAAAAAGAGGAAGAGCCTCAACGAGATGGATTCACACGGTGGCTCCAACAATGGGCTCAAATATAGCAACAATTGTGAGGATGGTGCAGGACCAGGCAGTGTATCATTCTGTTGTACATAGGATCTCTGTGAGTTGGAACTGACTCAACGACAGGAAATAATAACAGCCAGGCCTAAAAGGAGATCTGGTGGTGCAGAGGTTAAGTGCTCAGCTTCTAACCTAATGGTTGGTGGTTTGAACTAACCTTCCTTGTCTAGTCATCAGTGTAGTAGAAACATCCAGCAAGCTGAACAAACAAAATGCTGATTTCACGTAAGAACTGAAGTTTAAAAAATGTAATCCCTGATTTCTAAAGCTTCAAACCTTTTTCTGTACAAGGAGGAAAAGATCTAAGAATGATCTAGCCTCATTAATCTCAGTTAATCTCTGATGGACTATTTCTAAAGCAGGGGATCCACGGATTGCTATGGAGCATATGGATGGGTTCTGAGAGGTCCATGAACCTCCTTGCAACTAGATGCAGAATTGTACATGAGTGTGTGCATAGCATTTTTCTGCAGCAATGGTTTGTAGGCTCCATCAGATTCTCAGTGTCCATGATTTAAGGACATTAAGAGTCTGTGATCTCCCTGGTGCCCACTGTAAGAACTTTCCTTCTAATTTTGATTTAACAAATCAGTAAGATGAGCTTGATCTGTATTAATGTTTACATCCTTCCTGCCAAAGTACATAGAGATTACTGAGATATCTGTTGCCAACTGGACAGTTTTCTGAACTCCATTCCCATTGTCTATACCAAGATGATTATTTCAGAAAATCTGAATGCCAGAATTTCTAGAAAGGTGATCAAAACTTTATCTCTAGACTATCAGAATTGGGAGAATCATTTATCCACATGCTATATACCTCAAGGAACAGCTATGGAGATTGAAGAACTCTTGGCTAAACTTATCAAGTGTAATAGCACCCAGTATTTACCAAGTTCTTACTATGGCCCAGACATTATGCTAACCTCTTTACATATAGTTCTAATCCTAATCCTTCCAACATCCTTATGAGGTAGAAATTATTATTTGTTTTATGTAAATGAAGAAAATGAGGCTTTGAAAGTTGAGAAATGTAACCAAAATCTCACAAAAGATTCAGACCCAGGTCTGTTTGACCCCAAAGTTTGCACTAACAGCAGCAACTCCATTATGCTGCCTCCCATAGTCCCTTGAGGAAGAGGAAATGTTGAATGGAAGTCTATCAAAGGAAAGGGGGTTAAGAAGGTTGAGGCTGATAAAGGAACATCATACATCTCTTATGTTTTTATGAGTCCCGTCCAAGCAGACTACTTACTAGAGTGCATAGATGTGATGTAGGGGGCAGGCTGGGGAATGGGAGGAGGAGAGGGAAGGAAAAAGAATGGTGTCTGGCTAAAACATGTCCAAAGGAATACTTTCCTTCCCTAGAACAGTGTTTTTCAACCATCAGCATACACATGAATCACCTGGGGAGTTTATTTAACATGCAGATTCCCAGCATATCTATTACTAGCAACTCAGATTCAGAAGTCCTGGGGTGCAGCCTATTATGTTGTTGTTAGGTGCTGGTCCGCACTCATAGTGGCCCTACGCACAACAGAACGAAGCACTGCCCGGTCCTGCGCCATGCTCACAATCTTTGCTATGTTAGAGCCCATTGTTGCAGCCACTGTGTCAATCCGTCTTGTTGAGGGTCTTTTTCACTGACCCTCTACTTTACCAAGCAGAGTGCAGCCTAGGAATTCCCATTTTTAACAAACATCCCAGGCAGTTTTCATGCTGGTAGTACATCAACCAAACTTTGAAAAATAATTTCTATAAATAGTTACTTTTACAACTGTATTTTCCTACAGCCTCACCCGGCTGTGACTGAAAGATGCCTGTTAGGGTACTTAATAGGCATATCCTGGAGATAAATATACTGAGAGCCAGGAATTCTTTGGATAAATGCCTAGGGCACCGTTATTATTATGTAGTGAGTATACTTAAGAAGGGAGAAAGATGTGGCAGTCTGCTTCTGTAAAGATTACAGCCTTAGAAACCCTATGGGGCAGTTCTACTTTGTCCTATAGTGTCACTATGAGTTGGAATCGACTCAATGGCAACGGAGTTGGTTTTGGTTTTTATACCTAAAAATGATGGCAGACAGTAGCTTTTGTGTTCTATGGAGAGAACTAAGAATCATAATAATTTTTCATCAGGAAGAAAAATTCTGAGGTGGAACATTGAATCCCTTCACACAACTGAAGATATTAAACAGATGAACCAAACTTCTGTTTATATTAAGAGCTGGAGAAAGGGAAATGGACTTTCAATGCAGCATGAAACCTTCGGGTAAATCATATCAAAGAGATCCTTGACTCAGTGGGTTGTGAAATGTTGGGAAAGGTTTCCAGGTTAGAATTTCTTCAACATCTGGGCTCACCTAGGTGTAATTAGAGGCTAAATCAGGTGGCCCCTACGACTTTTTCACTCTAGAATTTTGTCTCCAGGTTACTTCACCTATATCTCTTCTAATTAGAAGCAATGTTTATTTTCAGTATTTAATTCCATAGCCCTTATTTTCTATAAACATATCTTTGATTAGCAATCCAATACTGTGTGTTTTTTTTTTTTTTTAATTTAATTATTGTGGGTGCCAGTGAGCACTAATTAACAAAAGAAGGCTGTCAGGAATGAGATATGCTGTTGTTAGCAGCTCCTTTTTATTTATTAAGTGCAGTCACACAAATGAAGAATAAATCTGTTAGGAAAATAGGCTTAATTTTCTTTATTGCATGACAATAAAGTCCCCTTGAATGTTTTGCAAAGAACAGATAAAATAAAATTAAAAACAAAGAAACCTGCAACTCAATAGGAAATTAATGTTCTGCTGTAGAAATCTAGAACACCTATGCTCTGTATATGACCATGGTGATTATCAGAAGCCTGCCTAATACCTTCTCAGTACACATCTGTATTGTACTGTATGGGCCAGGGTGATGCCTTCCGCACCTGCTCACACTGATGATCCCACTGAAAACCTGGTGAGTTGTCCAATGACAACCTTGATAAGAGACTTTTTACCTAAAACTCCTTTTAAAAAAACTGGAAAGCAGACATTTCAATAAAATACTTTGTAGGACAGAATTAATTCCTACATTAAGAAAACAGCTATTTTTGCTCAGCTAGTCAATTCTTCTCCGAATATAGGAGGGTCAGCATGGAAACAATATCTGCAAAGAGTTGTTTATAATATCAGGCCCATTGTTGTTGTTGTTAGATGCTGTTGATTTCGATTCATAGCGCCCATGTGACAGAGTCGAGTTGCCGCATAGAGGTTTCTAGGCTGTAATTTTTATGGTAGTAGATCCCCATTTCTTCCTCTTGTGGAGTCACTGGGTGGCTTCGAACTGTCAATCTTTCTGTCAGCAGCTGAGCACTTAACCCTTATGCCACCAAGGTTCCTTATTAGGCATATACATACATATACCCATTGCTGTCGAGTTGATTCTGACTCATAGCCACCCTATAGGACAGCATAGAACTGTCCCATAAGGTTTCCAAGGCTATAATCTTTATGGAAGCAGACTGCCACATCTTTCTCCTGTGGAGCAGCTGGTGGGTTCATACTGCTGACCTTTCAGTTAGCAGCCGTGCGCTTAACCACTGCACCACCAGGGATCCTTATTAGGCATATAGAAGGTATGAATAGTAAGAAATTTTGGAGATTACCTTATTCAACT
Organism: Trichechus manatus latirostris; assembly: GCF_000243295.1. Taxonomy (NCBI): domain Eukaryota; kingdom Metazoa; phylum Chordata; class Mammalia; order Sirenia; family Trichechidae; genus Trichechus; species Trichechus manatus. The sequence continues at coordinate 12,050,346 of NW_004443968.1, read as the reverse complement.
GTGTCATCTTATAGATGAGTTGACTCAGGTGCAGGGAGATGAAGTGACTTGCTTAAGATCACACAGTTCTTTGAAGGGAAGATATAGTTTATTTTGCTTTCTATTGCACCCTACTCTGACCCCATGATATGAAATGACATAATTGTCTTAATTGGTTGTATGCTTGTATTTTTCTACTAACTCCTATTATTTTAGCTGTAACAAAGAACAGGCAAGACAGTGTTTTTCAAATTTAACATGTATAAAAATTATGCCCTACCCTCAGATATTTTGGCTTAATAGGTTTAGGGTGGGGTTCAGGAATTTTCATGATTTATAAGTGCACTATTGTTATTGTGTACCATCAAGTTGATTCCAACTCATAGTGACCCTGTATGATGGAGCAGAACAGTCCCATAGGGTTTCCAAACTGTAATCTTTACAGGAGCAGATTGCCAGGTCTTTTCTCCCTCAGAGCTGCTGGTGGGTTCAAACCACTGACCCTTCGGTAGAAGCCAAGCGTTTAACCATTGTGCCACCAGGGCTGCTTGTAAGTGGACTAGGCGATTACAGTACAAGGGTACCAGCTGATTATGATACAAGCGTACCAAGTGATTATGACACAAGTGGTCCGGGACCTGCTGAGAATCACTGGAGTCTTTCTAAGGCCTCCATTAGTCACTCTCTGTAGCTAAGCGGTATGTTTAGGAATGTTCATTGCCTCTTTATTGTCAACAGGGGACTGTTTAACCAGTACATTATGGGCTCTGGGGAAGAAACAGCAAATTGAGCCAGATTCCCCTGATGATTGTTCTACAACCTAGTGATACGATACGTACCTTGAGGAGTAGACACCTAGGCATTTACTTGACTTATTTGCTTGATGGAAATAATGCAGGTCTCAAAGGCAAGGAAAAGTTTGAGATCTTGAAAAAATCTGACTAATTGGAAATTGGAATACATTTAAAATTATATTCAGGGCTACTTAACACTTAGGCACAGCCAATCAGTCAACCATCCAATATTTACTCATTATATATCTTATGGCTGGCATTGTTCCAGGTGCTAGGTACATATCAGAGACAAGACAGATAAAGATCTCAGTCCTTCTTGTGGCGAAATTTAAGAAGACAGATAATTAATAATATACAAAACAAAAGATTTGCCCAATATGTTAGAAGGTGAAAAGTGCTATGGAAGAAGGACACATACAGCCCGATAAAAGAGGTTGGAAGCATGTGGGGAGAATTGAAATTTTAAATATGGTGATCAGGGGGGGCTTCATCTTCATTATGATAACCCCAACATTCCCTTCCATCTCTTATTTATGTAGCTGCTACATTAATCTTATCAAGATTTTTTATTTTTTCAACGATTCCCCATTGCCCAGATAAAGTATAAGCTCCTTATCCTGGCCCTCAAGGTCCTCACCACCCTGGTCCATTACTCCTCCTTGCCTCTTCCCTGCTCCAGCAAACTACACTATTCACTGTAATCAGGACACACCCTGTTCTTTCCCACCTCTGTGCCTTTGCTCCAGCTGGCCCATCCCCTCTTCTCTATCTCCACCTTTTAACATTCACCCTTCCTTCAAAGTTCAGCTCAGATATTTTTTCCCAGCAAAGCTTTCCTTGATTTTCCAGCCCAAAGAATTCTTTCTCCTCCCAACTCCGACAATATATTCTGCCATGAATACAGCACTCAACAGATACATTACCGTTATAAAAAGACTTTGTTCTTTTATTGGATTGAAATCTCAGTAAAGACAAGAACCATCTCCTTGAATATCCCCATAGCATTTAGCATAGTGTTTTTCAAGAGCAATCCCAAGCAGTGAAGTTTCTCAACACTTCTGATATACAGAGAAAAAAGGCAAAAAGTGTTTAAGAGCAGGAAGCAGCCGGTATCTTTAAAATCTGACCGTTCGTAATGAGGAAGTGAAGGCCTTAACTGCGTGTTCGTGATGCTGTTAATGGATTACAGAAGACCAAAAAACACAAATAAAGTGTTGTCATTATTTAATTTTTGTTCCAGTTAAATTTAAGTCATTAGAAATCATGGACAAGTCCTACATTTCTTTGTATCCTCTACAATGTTGAAGACCAAATTTTACTCATACTAAGAGCTTAACTTATATGGTATGGGGAGATGTTTTCAGTACTGTATTTTGAATTCTGGATGAAAAGAGATAACCATAGTAATACACATTAGAATTATATCAGTACAATTGCAAAAGACACTTCATCATCCTGAATGGAGATGCTTGCATTTAGCACTTGCTTTTGCAAGGAAACTTCATCTTGTCCTTGAAAGATACTTTGGGTCATTTCCCCGACAGCCCAAATCTCACCTGGCGAGATATGCAGCACTTGGTTGTCTGGACCTCTGAGTATGACCCACTGGCCAATAACCCTGGATGGAAAAAGAATGGTGCAGGCTTGATGGTGAATAGTCGATTTGGATTTGGGTTGCTAAATGCCAAAGCACTGGTAGATTTAGCTGATCCCAGGACCTGGAGCAGCGTGCCTGAGAAGAAAGAGTGCGTTGTAAAGGACAATGACTTTGAGCCCAGGTAAGTAAGGAGCTTTTAAATAAATGTGTGTTCATGACTCAAGGATAGTGTTCGACACTGCTTGTTTTACCACCTATACTTCTAAAGTAGATGGAGATGGAGTTTACCAGTGTACTCTGTGGGTCTCCATAGAGAACCATTTAAAGATCTGCAGATCCGCAGATCATGCTAGCATGTTTGCATTAAGTCTAAGGTGCACCACTATTTTATATAACACTAAGAAAAAAAAAATTGCCAATTAAACTATAACCAACTATCAATTTTAAGATTCATCCCAAATTCAAAGATGGTAAAATATTTTTTAAAAATGCATCTTTAAAGTGATAAAGTGCAATACTTTCCTACCAGTATTACACAAAACCTGCTTCCCAAATAGCCCCACTTCATGCCATAGTGCCCTGTGATTCATGGTTTTTCTTCCATGAAGGATCCTTTATTATACTGATTGTACATAGACATGGTTTACCTCCGCACCATATCTGACTATAGGAGCAGAGTGTGGTAAAACTGTTCTGTTGTTTCCATCAAGGCTACCATGATCATACTGAAGACCTGCTTAACATGAAATGCCCAGGAGTAGGAGGTTTGAGAGGCATGCACTGGGAAGGCCTTATAGAAAAAACCACTTATTAAGAGGGTCTTTTGATATTGCAATAATGAGCCATTTTTTGATGTGTCTGAGGTAAACCTGCCTGAACTCCATTTCATGGCAAATAACATTGTATTCAAGTATCTGTACTCCTTACCATTTTATTATCCATTCAAATTTATTTATAGCTAATCCTGAATTGGGTTCTACCCATAGTAGAGAGACAACAAGCCTAGCTGAGTATCTAGTCAAAACTGATGTGTACGTATATGCATAAAATGCAAAGAAGAGATATACTTTATTCAGTGATGATTCTTTAACGTATTCAGAGCCCTGAAAGCTAATGGAGAAGTTATCATTGAAATTCCAACAAGAGCTTGTGAAGGACAAGAAAACGCTATCAAATCCCTGGAGCATGTGCAATTTGAAGCAACGATCGAATATTCTCGCAGAGGGGACCTTCACGTCACACTCACTTCTGCTGCTGGTAAAAAACAGAACTTTCCACAAATTTTTTCTAAACATTTGTTTAATTTTAAAGTGTTAATTGAATGGTTTTGAATTAATGACTGTGTTTGTTCATTCATAGGACTAAGTCTCCTAATAGAAGTTTTCATGTCTTAAAAAATATATACATAATTTTTTAATTACTCATTTTTCTTGGTGTCAGATCTCCCTCTGCCCTGCTGGTTCCTACTGGGCCGTAGATAAGCAGAGAATGAGGCTATCCAAATAACCCATTTGATAAACTTCTGGAGTCAGTTGGATGCATTTTCAGACTGTGTTCACTTTCCCAGGTGTCTTAGTCGTCTAGTGCTGCTACAACAGAAATACCACAAGTGGATGGTTTTAATGAAGAGAAGTTTATTTCCTCATAGTCAAAGTAGGCTAAAAGTCCAAATTCAAGGTGTCAGCTCCCGGGGAAGGCTTTCTCTCTCTCGGCCTTCTCATCAGTGTTCCCCCAGACTAGGAGATTCTCGGTGCAGAGACCTCGGTCCAAAGGATGCGCTCTGCACCCGGCACTGCTTTCTCGATGGTGTAAGGTCCCCCTGTCTCTCTGCTCACTTCTGTCTTTTATATCTCAAGAGATCGCCACAGGACACAATCCAGTCTTGTAGATCCAGTCCTGCCTTACTAACACAACTGCCACCCATCCTCCCTCATTAACATCATAAAGGCAGGTTTACAACATACAGGAAAATCACACAGTACCAGGAATCATGGCCTAGCCAGATTGATACACACATTTTTTGGGGGACGTAATTCAAACCATGACACCAGGTCACTGGCCCATCATTCATTTCTCTCAGGTAGCACATTAGGGAAATGTACTCTGATACTTAAAATAATTAATGAAGCTTACAGATATACCTAACACATCCAATGAATCAATTGAAAAACTGGAATTCCGACCCATGAAAGAAGGTGGAGTAGACTAACAAACTTACCATAACAATATGATTAAGGCCAAGAACTGGCTGCATGGGATTTGCCCTTTCCTGAGAGGGTAGTAATTCAGATGAGACAATGGATAAGAAAGGGCTTGTGAACCATAAACCACAGTCCAACCAGGAAGAGCTGTCACAATATTCTTTCATGTTTTAGTAGGACTCAACTGACTAAATTAATTTTTTACAGATCAGATATGAGTAACCATGAGCACTCTTTCTATACCTAGTTCTATAGATTATAGAGACAGAGATGTATCTATATCTCTCCTTTCAGGATATGAACTTCCTAGACATTTGAAGTAACCAGTTGCCATTGAGTCGATTCCAACTCATGGCAATACCATGTGTGTCAGAATAGAACTTTGCTCCACAGAGTTTTCAATGGATGATTTTTCAAAAGTAGATGGTCAGGCCTTTCTTCCAAGGCAGCTACGGGTGGACTTGAACCTCCAACCTTTTGGTTAGCAGCCGAGCATATTAACCATTTGCACAACCCAGTGACTCTTAACGTTTGAAATAGGCTCTGTTTTGGAGCCATGCTTCTGTGATGTCTCAGAACTGACCTCAAATAATGATGGAATCATTTTTATATTGATGGAGCTAATAATTTGACCCTTTCATTTAAAAGGAAATACTATTTTTTGATCTATAGAGGGCTTAGGCTTGAAAGTTTAGAGTTACTCCTACCACTAGTTTTTATATGACAAAAGATTATCAAATAAACATATTTTCCTTTTTAATGTCTACACTAGAGTATAGGCTCAGGCATCTATTAAATTTTTTTATTGTACTTTAGATGAAGACTTACAGAGCAAATTAGTTTCTCATTAAACAATGAATGCATATATTGTTTTGTGACATTGGTTCCCAACCCCACGACATGTCAACACTCTCCCCTTCTCGTCCTTGGGTTCCCCGTTACCAGCTTTCTTGTCCCCTCCTGCCTTCTCGTCCTTGCCCCTGGGCTGATATGCCCATTTAGTCTTGTTTTGTTTTATGGGCCTCCCTAATCTTTGGCTGAAGGGTGAACCTCAGGAATGACTTCAGTACAGAGTTAAAAGGATGCCCGGGGGGATCTAGTAAATTTTTAAAATTTCCTTTTAAAAGTCAAAATGATAATTCCACTAAAACGTATTTTAAATCTTTGAATTTCTGCTTTAATCCAGTTTGTAAATATGGTTCTCTGAGTTCTCTATATTCAAATAAACCTTAATCAACATATTCATTCATTATTTTTTTATTCCACAGTATTTATTGAGAATTTATTATATGCCAAGCAATGTGCTAAGTACCGTGGATAAAAACATCAAGTTTTTTGTATGAATGTTTCTATCCTAGTTTTATACTAAGAGGGAAAATTGGCCATGGAGCCCTGGTGGTGCAGTGATTAAAAGCTCAGCTGCTAATCAAAAGGTCAGCAGTTCAAATTCACCAGCTGTTCCTTGGAAACCCTATGGGGAACTTCTACTCTGTCCTATAGGGTCACTATGAGTCAGAATGGACTCGTGCCAATGAGTTTGGATTTTGGAAACCCTTGTGGTGTAGTGGTTTAAGAGCTACGGCTGCTAACCAAAGGTTGGCAGTTCAAATCCACCAGCCACTCCTTGGAAACTCTATGGGGCAGTTCTACTCTGTTCTATAGGGTCCCTATGAGTTGGACTCGATGGCAATGGGTTTGGTTTTTTGGTTTTGGTTTAATCTCTCCCAGCTTTCATTTTCAGTTATCAGATGCTGGCGTATGTTCTACTATGAGAGCTGCCAGGTCATTCAATAACTTGTGTTTGTTGCATGACAACAGGAACCAGCACTGTACTGTTGGCTGAAAGAGAGCGGGATACATCTCCTAATGGCTTTAAGAATTGGGACTTCATGTCTGTTCACACATGGGGAGAGAATCCTGTAGGCACCTGGACTTTGCGAGTTACAGACATGGTAAGAATGAATGTTCCCTAGGTAGTACAAATGGTTAACCCACTTAGCTGTTAATCAAAAGGTTGGTGGTTTGAGTCCACCCAGAGGCACCTCAGAAGAAAGGCCTGGCAATCTATTCCTGAAAAGTTAGCCACAGAAACCTCTATGGAGCACAGTTCTACTCTGACACATATGGGGTCAGCATGAATGGGAATCGATTCCAGAGGCAACTCATACTGGTACTGGTACTTATGAATAAGATCATGGAAAAGCATGAGCTCACTTTTAAACACTTTTAAGTTTGATGTCATCATTAATCAAGGCTCTAAGGAACTTGACACTACTTAGAAGTAAGGAAAACATGCAGTGTTTCAAGGCCTGCCCACTTGGCTATATAAATAATAATAAAAAAAGAAAATTCGGCAATGGCCATATCATAATAAAGAAGAAAAGATATACCAACACACAACATGATAGATAATGGGACAAATCCAGTTGTTCCCATGTCTGAATGCAGCCAGGCACGTGACCTATTCAGCCACCAGAATTAGCTGCATTCCTAGACGGTCAAATTCTCAGACCAACTTTGCTCTGGCACTCTGCTGGGGTCACATGAAGGTATCCTTTTAATTATTCATTCCAATGGCTATTTTGTTGTCGTTGTTGTTGTTGTTAGGTGCCGTCGCATCAATTCTGAGTCATAGCAACCCTTGGTTCAACGGAATGAAACACTGCCTGGTCCTGCACCATCCTCACAATTGTTGTTATGCTTGAGCCCACTGTTACAGCTACTGGGTCAATCCATCTTGTTGAGGGTATTCCTCTTTTTCCCTGACCCTCTGCTTTACCAAGCATGATGTCCTTCTCCAGGGACTGGTGGTCCCTTCTGATAACATGTCCAAAGTGTGTGAAATGAAGTCTTGCCATCATTGCTTCTAATGAGCATTCTGGCTGTATTTTGTCCAAGACAGATTTGTTCGTTCTTTTGGCAGTCCATGGTATGTTCAATATTCTTCACCAGCATCATAATTCAAAGGCATCAATTCTTCTTTGGTCTTTCTTATTCATTGTCGAGCTTTCACATGCATATAAGGCGACTGAAAACACCATGGCTCAGGTCAGGCGCACCTGAGTCCTTAATGGCTATTTAGAAGTAGCTATTTGTTAGGCAACCATATTACTTAATATGCCTTTTTTTTTTTTTTAGTTTCAGTTATGAATCAAACTGAAGAGCATTTCCCATTTTTCTCTCTACTTACCAAGCCACTTTGACATCCTTCTATAACTGTAACACACAGTCACAAAAATGAAAGGAAAGAACAAAGAGTGTCTGAGCCAGAAGCAAAATGCAGCTGAATTATTTATTTTTGCATTACCCTCCAGCATTCTCTATAGATGAGAAAATAAATGAATGGTGTTTCGACTCTGAGTTCTCCCAAGAAAAAAAGAGTTACAAGTATCAGTAGCACTGGATTTCAGTTTCTAGATAACTTTTTAAATAGAAATGATTCCAAATTTCTGGAGATGTCAATTAAATAAATAGAATTCTGTAGTCACTGTTACTCGTATTCTCTGACAACAGTTTTCTCCTAAAGACTGCTAATGCTGTGTATTTAGAAATGGAAGTTGTAAAAATTCCTGCTCTCCTAGGGAGAAAAAGAACATGTTCTTAGTTGGTGGTCCTGTTGTTGACCTTGGCCTCTATGCGTTCTTTAATTCAATTTCACTATCAGGAAACTAAGAAAATCTATTTACTAGACTATAACTTTTATTATCAGGTCTGCAAAATCTGATTCTACATTTTCAGATTATTTTTTAGATATTTTAAATTTCAGCTTATTATTTATAACGTTATTGTTGAGTCTGAAAATTATTACCATTACCATAAATATATAATTTTTAAAGCTTGATTAATGCTGAAGGCTGATTATAGGCTGACTTTTTCCCATTGAAATTCTCCTGCAAGTTGATAATTGGGAAGCATAATTCTATTTCTAGAAGGTACAGTCACCTTTTCAAGAACACATCCAATACGGAAAAGTAGGTTCATATAGACACTTCTGCTTTTTGAATTAAATGTTTGATTACTAAGCAATTAATCAGTTTTAAAATCCTTGAACCTGTAAATTGCTATTTTTCATAGCAAGAGTGAATCCTTTAACTAACTTCTTTCTATATCGAGCTCTATATATGGAATGCATAGAATTTTAAATTAGATTTTAGTTAGGAAATCCTGTCTGGATATTTTGAATGAGTTTGTTTTATATTATTCAAAACAACACACTAAACCATATGTGTGCTTATTCGTTAGTCTGGAAGAACACAAAATGAAGGAAGAATTGTGAACTGGAAGCTGATTTTGCATGGGACTGCTCCTCAGCCGGAACACATGAAACAGCCTCGTGTGTACACATCTTACAACACCGTTCAGAATGACAGAAGAGGGGTGGAGAAGATGGTGCATTCTGGGGAGGTCTGTGAGGCTCTGTTCTTCTTGGCATGCGCTCTTCTCAACTCTAGCAGACAATGTAGTGGGTGAAACTGTACCTGACTTTTAAGCAGGGAGAAGGTCAGAGATGGTGGAGTGGGGGGTGGGGGTGGGAAGGGAGAGGGTGATGGTGGTAAACTGTTAATTTCCTATAGGATGAAATTCTGTTATTTTTGTCATTTGTTTTTTGTCCAGAATTTAGAAACTAAAATTAATTAGTTCAAAATCAACTTCTCTAATATGAATTTTCTTCATTTATGACACATCAAATCGTAAAGAATGCTGTCTACGCATGATCATACAGACCTAATGTTTGCATTGTACTTAGTTTTTAAGCATTTTCACATTGTCTCATTTAACCTAGAATCCCTGTACTAGGAAGGGCAGATGTTACTGTGTCTGTTTTCCAGAAAGAAAACCGAGGCTCAGGTGGCAAAGTCATACAGGCTTCTCTTTACTGATTCTTTAACTAACACTTCTTGGCAACACCAAGGGGCACTATAGAATAATTTCTCTCTGAAAACTTAGGAGGATAGCTAAAGTCAGTCATTCGAGTTCCTGCATCTCAACCTATTGAGCCTTCTGGCTTTTGCCACATAAGAGGACATGCAGACACCTTATTTTCTTTTTCTCTGTAACCCCCAGCATCTAGCATAAGTGTCTCAGATGTAGTTGATAGATCCTCTGAATTTCCAGAATGGTCAACCCTGAAGGGTTCCCTCTCTGTGCTGGGTACCCTCAAGAAACATGTAGACTAGCTGTGTGAAGACCTCAGTTCAAATTCTGGCCCCGTTTACATTCTGCAGAATAGGTTCCTTCCATGACCCCAGCCTCTGGGGCCTCTTCTTCACAGTCCTGGAGGCTGGTTAAACTTGTAGGCGTTTCTCCCTCTGAGAGTCCTTAAGGGGTATTACCAGGGCCCCTCCAGTTGTTAAAATATTGAAATACTTCCACAATGGTACAAAGAGCTACTTCTCAGATCCCTCCAGTTCCCTTCTACCCCGCCCACCACTTCCAGGACCCTGCTGCGGCACTACAACACCCAGTCAGTGCCTTCTGTAGAAGTCGTTACTAATCTAATATCTCCTTCACAAAAAGAATTCCAGTCTAGCAGTACTGACAAGTGAAGGCCAACATGCACTCAGTACTTACGTACATATTTCAGTCAATCTTCAAAACAACCAGGAAATGGAGGTATTCTTATTCCCTTTTGACAGGTGAGGTTCAGAGGGATTAAAAAAGGTTGCCAAGGGTATTGCAGTAAGGGGAGGAACAAGAATTTAAACCCAAAACCATGGTAACTCCAAACCTGTATGCCTTCAGCTCCCTCCACTGCCTCACAGAGGCCACAGTGAGCATGCACTAGGAATGCAGCTCGTGTGTCTGTCTGTAAATAATGAGATGTTCTTCCCTCTGTCGGTGGCATTTTGTCTTGTAGGAGCAGCCAACACCAGAGAACCTGAATGAGAATCCCCTGGTGGCAAAAAGCCCCAGCAGCAGCAGTGTGGGGAATAGAAGGGATGAAATGGCAGGAGGAGCCCCTTCGGAGGCCATGCTGCGGCTCCTACAAAGTGCTTTCAGCAAAAACTCACCCTCAAAGCAATCACCAAAGAAGTCGCCAAGTGCAAAGCTCAACATCCCTTACGAAAATTTCTACGAAGCCTTGGAAAAGCTGAACAAACCTTCCCAGCTTAGAGACTCAGAGGACAGTCTGTATAATGACTACGTTGACGTTTTCTATAACACAAAACCTTACAAGCACAGAGATGATCGGCTGCTGCAAGCTCTGGTGGACATTCTGAATGAGGAAAATTAAAATGAGGGTGTGGTCCTAAAGTCGAAATATTCATTATTCATGCTTCTTCCTTACTCTTAGATTTTGCCTGTGTCTGAAGTGATTGTTTTGTCATTGATCCTTATGGTTATAATACCCTTTGTGATAATTTTCCCTTTTCTCCCCAAACTACACGTTTGAAAGGGATGAACTTAAGTAAGAAATCCAACTTCCAGAAATGATCATAGCTTTTTCAAAACATGTCTTCACTGCCTGCACCCGTAAAGTGTTTTGCTCTTTCTGGAGTTCGTTCATACGATGTCCTCACACCACATTAGAATGCCTCCTTGAGCCCTCTCCTTTCATTTCTCAAATGAAAAGAAAGCAAAACCTGGGCAGTAGATTAATTTGAAAACTAAAGTTCAAAAAATGAGAGAAAGAAAATTGTTCCAATAGCTTACTCCTCGTCTTTGACATGTTATTGTTGTTAGTCGTTGTTGAGTCTACCCCAACTCATGGTGACCCTATGTGTGACAGAGTAGAACTGTGCCCCATGGGGTTTTCAATGGCTGATTTATCGGAAGTAGATTGCTAGGCCTTTCTTCTGAGTTACCTCTGGGTTTACTCAAACCTCCAACCTTTCAGTTAGCAGCTGAGCATGTTAACCGTTTGTACCACCCGGGGACTCCTGTCTTTGCCATTACTGTTGTTGGGTACCATCAAGTCAATTCCGACTTATCAACCCTGTGTGACAGAGTAGAACTGTCCCTTAAGGTTTTCTTGGCTGTAATCTTTACGGAAGCAAATAGCCAGGTCTTTCTCCTGCAGAGCGGTTGGGTGGGTTTGAACTGCCAACTTTTCCTTTAGCAGATGAGCTCTTAACCATTCTGTCACCAGAGATCCTTGTCATAGAGTTCTTCCAATTTTGATGCCAAGGAAGCATTTAGAAAAGTCTATAAGGAAAGATTTCACAATTAGACCCATACCCCAGGCCTTTCTACTCCAAAGCCTACTCATTCAGGGAATGACAATCTGGCGATTTTGGGGAAAACCTGGGTTAATTAGACCAAGAAAGAGAGCTTGAAGTTTACATTATCTGTTTGAGCAGTTGTAGACTATTCCTTTCTGATGGGTGTGCCACATAGACGGTTCAATGGATCTGAGGATGACTGTGACTCATGCTGTGTGCTCTGGTCTTCCCCTCCTTTTCCCTTCTTCTGGTTTCCCTGACCAGCCTCCTTTCTCAGCCACAAACTAAATATTGAGAGAACTAATTTATACCGCTTTCTCCAAACAAACTTACACTTGGGACTTGGCAAATTCCTAGTCACATTCTTTAAAACAATAATAAACAGAAACAATTTATAATAAGGAGAACCAGTGTAATAACAGGAAGATAATTCATGACAACTAATGGGAGGTTTTTTTTTTTTTTAATTATGTTCATCAGAACAGGTTTTTTTCAGTCTTTGAAACTGAGAGTTGATTCCTTGCCCCTGAAGTCTATTCCCCAGTCTTAGAGCTGTGAGTATCCTAATTCTCATCAAATTGCTTTTAAAATTCAAATCAGAGGACACGAACTAGCAGCCTACTGGCCCCATTTGTCCCTCAGGTAAATTTTCATGCTTTGGCCTGCACAGCACTTTCAAAATTTGAGTGAATATTGACAGTATGAGATTTCATGTAAAAACCTAGTACTTGAGCCCGTATTCCCTCATGGCAACAGTTGACTGGAGCTGAGTAGCAACTGCTTGGTTAGACTTGAGAACACTGTAGCACTCTGTTCCATGTTACTTACGGTGGCCACCTTACTCATTACTTACTAGGATCCTATAAGAATTTGGTTTTACCTAGTTCTGCACTAAATGAATGAGTACAAAGTGTAAATGTACTGGGGGGAAAAAACCAGACTCGAAACTATCCTCAACTTCTTTTAAGTTGGATTTTAAAATGATCAATAATTATGAGAATATGCCATGATCTAGTTAATTTATATTGCATTTACAGCCCCTCCAAAAAAAAAAAAAAGTATTTTAGAACCTGAAAGTAGCTCTGAAATCTGGTTTTATATATTCATTTAATCCCACCTCACCTGGGTGCTTATTTATACTAACCCATTTATTCTAACCTCCTAACCTTCTACTCTGTAAGCTCTCTAAGGCTCCAGTCACTTACAATGCTTGCATTCTCCCATTTAGTTTGCTGTGGGCAATTCTTCCACAAAGTTTGAACTTCATAAGGCCACATGAGACATTGAACTGATCCAGAATGAGCATACTGCAGTCCATCACCTGCTTTGGCTTAAAGTCTGGTTGGTAAAACAAACTTTCACCCCTACTCTATCATTTGAATTTGTGCAGACCAAGAATATTTTCAGAGCAGTACCCATGATGCTTAGATGATGTGCTTCTAAAAGAAATGCAATATCATTTAGCCCTTGAACATTTCACAAGGTGTTTGATGTAAAGCGTTGAATAGAATTTTGAATATTGCAGCACATGAGAAGGTATTAAAACTGAAAAGGACCAGGGAGCTATAATCTTAATTTTCAAGTGAAAAACAAAAACTGAGACCCAGAGAGGTCAAGAAAAGGTAGTAAATGAAAGAGCTGGGGCTAAAACTCCTTTCTCCTTTCCGAATCTAGTGCTATATGTATAAAGCTTTCTTGTTAGCCCTTTCTAACAGTGTCTTTTCCTGGTTAAATCCCCAACCATTGGATTGTAGCCAAAGGTTTGCTCTAGAGAAGGTTTAGTATTTAAATAAAATCATTGTTTGAATGTTTTCAACTGGAATATATTGTTCAGACATAAAATATTTTTATTGTCAGTCTTTCTTAGTGCCTGTGTGAATTTTTTTTTGTCAAATGTAAAAGAGGAAACTTATAAAATATTTCCCTCAGAATTTTAAACTATATTTTCTTTACAGGTATTTATAATGTACCAATGCTTTTATCAAACAGAATTTTAAAAGGCAAAATAAATTATATTAAAGAACTGAAAGTTTTCCTGAGAATAAGAAAGTTTCATCAAATAAAATATTTTTGAAAGGCATGCTCCTCTGTCAATGAAAAAATTATAATATGTATGTGTTGTGATATTAAAAGTGACGTTTGTCTCATAGCCTAATACAATGTGTTAGCTGAGTTTAATGTGTGTGGTCTTAGCATTCTTAAGAGAAATCTCACACTATACACTTGATGTATTAACTAGAATATGTAAAATATGCTTATAAATCAAAAGAATAAATGGTTTCTCACTAAGTCAAAAAGAAAAAAAGTTCATGTTTGCAACAAAAACACAATCTCCCTCTCTTACTTATTGTGTTCCCCAAACGGGCTGTAAAACAGAAAAGCTGAAAATGTACATTAAGAAGTTAATTCCTTTTTGGAAAAATGGCCCTTATAAGAGGCAATTTAAGAATCTATTTGAACAGGTATATTTCCTTTTTCTTTATAGCCCAGCCTTTCACTTTCTTGACAATACGGTGTTGTATGACTGAGCCTTAACTGAGAAAAAAAGCAATAAAGGGACTTAGTACATGTGAGAGAAATGATTTACAACAGTTCACTAAATATGACTATTTACAGGCCAGGGTAAAGTGGCTAAGCATTAAATCCTTCCCAGATGTGCCCTTGTCAGAACCCCCCAATTCCCAAGTTCAATCTCTTGTCTTCAGACACACTTTTCTCTCCTGGTTCAAACTTCCATCCCTGAAATTTCCACCCACCATTTCAGAACATGACCTCCCTACCCACAGAGGTTGGTTTTCCCCTGGACTCCATTCCTTTTTCCTAAATCGTAATTATCCAGGCAAACTAGAATAGTCTTCCAGGAATTCTAAGAATAACTGGGTTTGTCCTCCAAGCTCAGCCATCTTCAAAGTCTTCTCACCAGGATGGGTTGAAGTTATGTCTCTGATTCCTTTTGAATATGCATTTGGTAACTATTTGAATTAACCATGTGCATGCTGCAAACACACCCACATGTCCCAGTGATAAACATAAAATAATCTATCTGGTCTGTTGTGGTTGTTAGGTGCCGTCGAGTGGGTTGCGACTCATAGCAAGCCCATTTATAACAGAAGGAAATGTTGCTCAGTCCTGCGCCATCCTCACAATAGCAGGTAGGTTTGAGCCAATTGTTGCAGCCACTGTGTCTATCTATCACTGGGCATCTTCCTCTTTTTCCCTGACCCTCTACATTACCAAGCATGATGTCCTTCTCCAAGGATTGGTGCCTCCTGATAACATTGCCAAAGTAAGGCAGACAAAGTCTCACCATCTTCACTTCTAAGGAGCATTCTGGATGTATTTTTTCCAAGACAGATTTGTTCATTTGCATATGGTTAATCCAATAGTTATCTGGTCTGTCTGACCTCATCTTTTCACTATGCCACTCTGTTTCACTTTTTAGCTTTACTTTCAAATTTTGCAAACTGACACATTAATAGGCAATCTGATGCTTCCAGGAACACCTACCTAGATTTCATACTGGTTCTTTCTTCAAATTTTGGAAACCCCAATAAATTCAAAAGTGAGAGAAGTGCTTATCCTTGTCAATCAGCCCTTCTTGACCTATCTTGAAAGGAACGCAAACTCTTAGGGGAGTGACAGCCCTACCCAATAGCTCAAGCATCCTTTGGATCCAGAAGCAACCTCACACGAGTTCAAGTGTGGTCCAGATCCAGGGCTGCTGCCAAAATATATTGAGAACAATAATGTCGCTGGTCTGGACATTGACTTTAGGAGTATTCTACTATATTTGGAGATTTTATTTCTCTTTCCATTTCTTGACCTTCCTGCCTTAACACTAAGGTATGTTTTTCCCTCCAAAGTGTATGCTTCAGCATATTGATGAGTGTGCGTGTGTGTTTAAAAAAGATTCCCTGGACATATACCCTTGTGAAACACTGAATGAAAACCTGAGTTTCATTTATGACTTCTCAGAGGTCCTTTTAACCTACTGGTGTGCGTTGTGACTCTTCAAGATGGAGATGCATTTCTCAGCGTTTCTCCAGATGGAATCCCTTTTTCCTAGAGCATCTTCCAGGACCAGTGTTCTCTCAGGGCACTTAGGGAGACATTATTTTCCAACTAACTATATCCAGTTAACAACTCCCCAGCCTGTTCTGGATTCTATCAGAAGTAAGTCTCCAAGCCACCACATGCCTGATTATTTCTGAGAGCTTACAGCTCATGCCTTCTCTTTGCCTCAGTACAAAATGCTGCAGCACCAGTTATCTAAAAGAAAACAGGTACTAACTATTGTCAGTGAGGAGGCTGAGTCAGAGCCCACTAGCAGGGGAGAGCTGGAACTCATCCCTATGAGGAGAGACAACTCAGATGAGGGACAAGAATGAGGGAACGCACCCCTTCACTTACGATCTTAGTAGATTAAGCAGTAATTTTCCTAATTTGATGAAGACAGCTTTAGTTTATCCCTGTTCTCCCAGCCTAATTATTATGTTGAAAGTGTTTTGTTGGACAATAATTACATCCTGTTAGTAACACACAGGTGTGGCTTGCCTTCTTGGCTTGCAGGTAATAATACATTTCCCACCATAATCAGAGAATCTCAGAAATGGAAGGGATCATCTATTTTTCTATGCAATATCATACACTTGAAAACTATGCTGGGGAACCTTCTGGGGAAGGTATTCCTCCTTGAAAGAAAAGATGCAAGGGAGAAAGCACCTCCCATGTTTTCCCAGAACTCATGTGTCTGTCAATATTGACGGATTCTACAGGGAAAACATTAAATGATGAAGGAAACATCAAAAGAAGAGGGAAGGAATATACAGAATCACTATGCCAAAAAGAATTGGTCAATATTCAAACATTTCAGAAGGCAGCATATGATCAGGAACCAAAGATATTGAAGGAAGAGGTCCAAACTGCACAGAAGGCATTGTCAAAAAACAAGGCTCCAATCTTTTGATACAGACACCAAATTTGCATCCATCATGTATGATTTATTCAGTAAATATTAGATGAGTACCTAAGGGTAAGGTGCCCTGGTGGCACAATGGTTAAGCGCTAGCTGCTAAGTGAAAGGTTGGCGGTTGGAATCCACCAGCCACCGGCAATCTGCTGCCATAAAGATGACAGCCATAGGAAATCCGATGGGGCCGTTGTACTCTGTCCTATAGGGTCGCTATGAGTTGGAATCTACTCGATGGCACACAACAACAACAACAACACTTACTGTGTACCAGGCAGTGTGGCAGGAACCTGGATCTTGGGAAGAACAAAAGTTTTCTGCCCTCACAGAGTGGAGGTGCGTTTTTTAACTTATGGAAATTGAGTAAAACTTTTCTACAGTTTTACAGCTTTTATAAAGTTGATGATAAACAACTGTGTTTCGTCTTTCCGGAGCACAGACTTATCGACGTTGTTGTTCTTAGGTGTTGTCGAGTCAGTTCCAACTTATAGCAACTCTACGTACAACAGAATGAAACACTGCCCAGTCCTGCACCATCCTCACAATCGTTACATCTGAGGCCATTGTTGCAGCCACTGTGTCAGTCCATCTCATTGAAGGTCTTCCTCTCTTTCGCTGACCCTCTACTTTACCAAGCATGATGTCCTTCTCCAAGGATTGGTCCTTCCTGATAACATGTCCAAAGTTCATGAGACAAAGTCTTGCCATCCTAGCTTCTAAGGAGCATTCCGGCTGTACTCCCTCCAAGATGGATTTGTTCAATTTATCAATAAGTGAGTGCAATTAATTCTTGGGAGGTGTGTGTTCCTGGCAGCCCGGTATGAGAGATCTATTATAAAATTTAGCTCACTGTAACTCTAATTTCATTGATTGTGTTTGATCTTGTATGTAGTACTTCCCTTTGAACAAAGATTTAACAATCACAAAATAACATTCTCATGTAATGATTCAAAAAAAAAAAAAAAAAAAACAAGGCTCCAGTAATCGACGGAATACCAATTGAGATGTTTCAACAAATGAAGGCAGCGCTGGAAGTGTTCACTCATCTATGCCAAGAAATTTGGAAGACAACTACTTGGCCAACTGACTGGAAGAGATTCATATTTATGCCTATTCCCAAGAAAAGTCATCCATCCGAATATGGAAATTATTGAACAACATCACTAATATCACACACAAGTAAAATTCTGCTGAAGATCATTCAAAATTGGCTGCAGCAGTATATCAACAGGTAACTTCCAGAAATTCAAGCTGGATGCAGAAGAGGACGTGGAAACAGGGATATCATTGCTGATGTCATTTGGATCCTGGCTGAAAGCAGAGAATACCAGAGAGAAATTTACCTGTGTTTTATTGACTATGCAAAGGCATTGGATTGTGTGGATCATAACAAATTATGGATAACATTGTGAAGAATGGAAATTCCAGAACACTTAATTGTGCTCATGAGGAACCTGTACATAGATCAAGAGGCAGTCGTTCAAACAGAACAAGGGGATACTGCGTGGTTTAAAGTCAAGAAAGGTGTGCATCAGGGTTGTATCCTTTCACCATACCTATTCAATCTGTATGCTGAGCAAATAATCCGAGAAGGACTATATAAAGAAGAACAGGGCATCAGGACTGGTGGAAGACTCATTAACAACCTGCATTATGAAGATAACACAACCTTGCTTGCTGAAAGTGAAGGAGACTTGAAGCACTTAATGATAAAGATCAAAAACTACAGCCTTCAGTATGAATTACACCTCAACATAAAGAAAACAAAAATCCTCACAACTGCACCAATAAGCAACATCATGATAAATGGAGAAAAGATTGATGTTGTCAAGGATCTCATTTTACTTGGATCCACAATCAACACCCATGGAAGCAGCAGTCAAGAAATCAAAAGGTGCATTGCACTGGGCAAATCTGCTGCAAAAGACCTCTTTAAAGTGTTGAAAAGCAAAGATGTCACTTTGAAGGCTAAGGTGTGCCTCACCAAAGCCATGGTGTTTTCAATCACCTCATATGCATGTGAAAGCTGGACAGTGAATAAGGAAGACTGAAGAAAAAGTGACACCTTTGAATTCTGGCCTGGCGAACAATATTGAATATATCATGGACTGCCAAAAGGATGAACAAATCTGTCTTGAAGGAAGTACAACCAGAATGCTCCTTAGAAGCAAGGATGGTGAGATTATGTCTCACATACTTTGGACATGTTATCAAGAGGACTCAACCCTGGAGAAGGACATCATGCTTGGTAAAGTAAAGGGTCAGCAAAAAAGAGGAAGACCCTCAATGAGATGGATTGACACGGTGGCTGCTACAATGAGCTGAAGCACAATGATGATTGTGAGGATGGCGCAGGACCTGGCAGTGTTTCGTTCTGTTGTACATACAGTCGCTATGAGTTGGAACTGACTCCACAGCACCTAACAACAACAACAACAACAACGTGTGTCTCTGCGGTATGCTTGGGGCTTCAACAGCCATCCTGGGTCCCTCCTTTTTACAGTAAATCCATTTCTGAAAAAGCTCCCAAAATTCTATAAACTTCAGGCCCTGTAAAACCTGGATCTTCCCTGCTCATCTCCCAGATCTAAGTCACCAAGCCCATGAATGCTGTCTTTTAAATATCCCTCAAATCTCCCCTACTTTCCTCGGTCTTCACCATCTCTGTTCTAGTCTCCACTGCCATCTTCTTTCACCAAGACTGTTATAACAGATTTCTCCCTGGAGTCCTTTCATACTGTGACATTTCTAAATTGTATATATTATCATGGCCCTGTCTTCTTTAAAACCCACTGTACTTAAGATAAGGAGCCCTTGTGATGCAAGTGGTTTGCAATTGGCTGCTAACCTAAAGGTTGCCAGTTCAAACCTACTCAGCGGTTCCACGGAAGAAAGACGTAGCAAACTGCTTCTGTAAAGATTACAACCAAGAAAACCATATGGAACCGTTTGTAACACATGAGTTGCCATTAGCTGTAATCAACTATAGGGCAATTTTTTTTTTTTTTTTTTTTATACTTATTAACATTTTGCTAATAATAACATGAGATTTTCTGTCTCTCTTAGTGCATCATATCAGGAAGAGTGTTATTTTATTTATTTTAGGGTCGCTATGAGTCAGAATATTATTGACTGCTTTGATTTTTTTTTTTTTTTTTTTATACTTATTATAAGACCAGATGTTTAACCTGGTGTTTTAGGCCGGGTTCTCTAGAGGAGCAAAACCAGTGAGGCGTATATATAAATATATATGCTGTGTGCTGTCAAGCTGCTTCTGACTCACAGCAACACTACAGGACAGAATAGGACTAACCCACAGAGTTTCCTAGGCTGTAATCTTTCTGGGAGCAGATTGTAAGGTCTTTTCTCCCACAGAGCCATTGTTGGGTTAGACCCGCCAACCTTTGGGTTAGCAAACGAGTGCTTGCTTAACCACTGCACCACTAAGGATTTATTTTAAGGAAACAGCTCACAAAATCGTGGAGGCTGGCAAGTCCCAAATCCATGGATCAGGTGTCAGGTTGGAGGCTTCTTCTGACTCACATGGTTGCAGGGCCTGATGAACCGAAAATTGACAGATCAGGAGGCAGGCTGCTGACTCACAGGGTTTCGGGAGCTGGTGAATCCCAAAATCTGCAGGTCAGGTGGTAGGCTGCTGGCTCACATCCCAAGAACCAGATGTCAGAGGATGATGAGACAGATGCAGGATTAAGAAAGACTGAGCTTTTCCAGAATATCCATATATACTGGCTGCAGGCCATACCCCCAAGGAAACTCCCATTTCAACTGATTGGCTGCTCATATCAGATCACAAAATGAAGGATGATTACATACTATCTGCCAAGCCACTGAGAATCATGGCCTAGCCAAGGTGACACATAACCTTAGCCATCACAGTACACCTCTTGTCAACTTGGCACCTATACACATTTCCTAAAAACATACCAAAAAAACCTGTTGCCGTCGAGTTGATTCAGACTCATAGCCACCCTATAGGACAGAGTAGAACTGCCCCATCGAGTTTGCAAGGAGTGCCTGGTGGATTCAAACTGCCTACCTTTTGGTTAGCAGCCGTAGCACTTAACCACTATACCACCAGGGTTTCCAAAACCATACATAGTCTCTAAATAAAGACAGTTATAAAGTCATACTTGCACCCAACATGATACAACTAACATGTGTACAACTGAAACACGCTAGTCCTGTTTACATCTTATATTTTTAATAAGTAATGGAATAAGGGAGGGAAGAAAACGAAGGTATTATATATACATATATAAAACACACACACACGTACAAAAAAAGAAATACTAAAAACAATTACATTCCTCATTTCTGCAACTAGTCATGTAGTCATAGCTGATATTTAGAACTACCATCTTCCACTATCCAGTCCATATTCCCTTTGCCCTCAACAAGCACCTCAGTTGGTCATGGTTCTTTTCCTGGTTGGGTGACCCAAACCTTCATTCCTGAAGGGCCTGGGCCATTAGTAGTAATGTCAGAATTTTGTTTCTGTAGTTTTCCATTGACTTTAATCACAGGGCATGGTAGTAACAAGCGACATCCTAAAGAATCTCTTGTATTCCAAACATACTCTTCTTTAAATCCATTACATAATACCAATCTGACTCCCCCATGGTAATCAGGATCACTCACACCAGCCAATACAGTAACTCTCTTTTTTGCCTGTTGATCCAGAGGCATAAGGAGCCCATAGTGGCTGGGTGGCATTCTTAACTTCCAGTTCATTGGAATGAGGGTTGTGTCTCCTGGTGGAAGCATTCTAACCTTTGGAACTAAGACCTCTAGACCCACAGAATATAGGGTTGTGGGGACAGGAAGCAAATTTTTGGGGAGTGGGTCACTAGGAGTAATAGTGAGCAGTGCCACTCCCATTTCCACCCTTTGATTCCTGGACCCATGAATCCTGGCTATTGGAGAAACAGCATCATATATTAGATGTTGGTTTAGATCATATATAGTCTCCTGGAGAACATTTCCCCAACCTAGCCAGTACCATAATTGTGTCTTTAGAAGGCCATTACATCATTCTATCAAGACAGCTGCTTCAGGATGATGAGGAACCTGGTGAGACCAGTGAATTCTATGAGCACAGGCCCGTTGCTGCACTTCATTTGCTGTGAAGTGAGTTCCTTGATCCAAGGCAACCTTGTGTGAGATGCCATGATCATGGATAAGGCATTCTATAAATCCGCGGATGGTAGTTTTGGCAGAAGCATTGCATGCAGGGAAGGAAAATCCACATCCAGAGTAAATGTCTGCCCCAGTAAGAAAAAATACTGCCCTTTCCATGATGGAAGTGGTCCAATATAATCAACCTGCCGCCAGATTGCTGGCTGATTGCCCCTGGGAATGGTGCCATATTGAGGACTCAGTGTTGGTCTCAGCTGCTGGCAGATCAGACACTCAGCAGTGGCTGTAGCCAAGTCAGTTTTGGAGAGTGGATGTCTGTGTTGCTGTGCCCATGCATAACCTCCATCCTTGTCACCATGGCCACTTTGTTCCTGAGCCCATTTGGCAATGACAGGAGTGGCTGTGAAAGAGGCTGGCTGGTATCCACAGAACATGTCATCCTATCCACTTGATTGTTAAAATCCTCCTCTGCTAACACTAGCCTTTGGTGAGTATTCACATGAGACACAGACATCTTCACTTCTTTGGTCCTTTCAGAGAGGTCTATCTACATGGCTCTTCCCCATACCTTCTTGTCACCAATTTTCCAATCATGTTCCTTCCAAGTCCCTGATATCCAGCCAAATCATTGGCCACAACTCATGAATCAGTATACAATTACACATCTGGACATTTCTCCTTCTAAGTAAAGTGAACAACCAGGTGCACTGCTTGAAGTTCTGCCCATTGGGAAGATTTCTTTTCATCATTGTCCTTCAGGGAGGTCCCAGAAAGGGGTTGTAGTGCTGCCGCTGTTCACTTTCGAGTGGTGCCTGCATATCGCTCAGAAGCATCTGTACACCAGGCACAGGTTTTCTCTTCCTCAGTCAACTGATCATAAGGAACTCCCCATGAGGCCATAAGTGCAGACTGGGAGATGGAAGACTACGTGACAGCAGTGGAGACCATCGACATTTGGGCCACTACCTCATGCAACTTACTTTTGCCATCAGGTCCTGCTTGGGCCTGATCTTGTATATACCACTTCCATTTAATGATGAATGCTGGTGTGCACGTCCAGCTTTATGACTCTGTGGCTCAGACAACACTCAGTTCATGATAGGCAGCTCAGGCTGCACGGTGACTTGGCAGCCCGTGGTTAAGTGTTCAGTCTCTACTAAGGTCCAGTAACAAGCCAAAAGCTCTTTCTCAAAAGGAGAGTAGTTATCTGCAGAGGACGGCAGGGCTTTGTTTCAAAATCCTAAGGGTCTGTGCTGTGATTCACCAATAGGGGCCTGCTAAAGACTCCAAACAGCATCTCTATCTGCCACTGACACTTCAAGCACCATTGGATCAGCCAGATCATATGGCCCAAGTGGCAGAGCTGCTTGCACAGCAGCCTGTACCTACTGCAGAGCCTTCTCTTGTTCTGGGCCCCACTCAAAACTATCAGCTTTTCGAGTCAATTGATAAATAGGCCAGAGAAGCACACTCAAATGAGGGATACGTTGCCTCTAAAATCCAAAGAGGCTCATCAGGCGTGTCTCCCTTTTAGTTGTGAGTGGGGCAAAATGCAATAACTTACCCTTCACTTTAGAAGGGATATCTTGACATGCCCCACAACTACTGGACCCCTACAAATTTCACTGAGGTGGAAGCCGCCTGAATTTTTTTTGGATGAATTTCCCACCCTCTTGCACAGAAATGTTCAAGTGTTTCATCAGTAAGTTCAGAGTCATTGACACTTCTTCTTTACTAGGTCCAATCAGCATAATATCATCAATTTAGTGGACCTGTATGACACCTTGTGGAAGGGAAAGGCAATCAAGTTTCCTGTGGACTAAATTATGACATAGGGCTAGTGAATACCATATATCCCTGAGGTAGGACAAAAAACAAACCCATTGCTATCGAGTTGATTCTGACTCATAGCAACCCTATGGGGTTTCCAAGGAGTGGCTGGTGGATTTGAACTCCTGAACTTTTGGTTAGCAGCCAGATGCATAACCACTGTGCCACCAGGGCTCAGCAAAGGTATATTGCTGGCTTTGCCAGCTGAAGGCAAACTGCTTCTGGTGGTCCTTCAAAACAGATAGGGAGAAAAAATCATTAGCCAGATCAATAGCTGCATACCAGGTACCAGAGATGTATTGACTTGCTCAAGCAGTGAAACCACATCTGAAACAGCAGCTGCAACTGAAGTCACCACCTAGTTAAGTTTTCGATAATCCACTGTCATTCTCCAAAATCCGTCTGTTTTTTGCACAGCCTAAATAGGCGACTTGAAAGGGGATGTGATGGGAATCACCACACCTGCATATTTCAAGTCCTTGATGGTAGCAATAATCTCTGCAATCTCTCCAGGAAGGTGGTATTGTTTTTGGTTTACTATTTTCCTAGGTAGGGGGAAGTTCTAATGGCTCCCACTTGGCTTTTCCTACCATAATAGCCCTTACTCCACTTGTCAGGGATCCAGTGTGGGTTCTGCCAGTTCTTGAGTTTATCTATTCCAATTATGCATTCTGGAACTGGGGAAATCACTACGGGATGGGTTTGGGGACACACTGGACCTAATGTGAGACAGATATGAGCTAAGACTCCATTAATAACCTGACCTCCATATGTCCCCACTCTGACTGGTGGGCCACAGTGACATTTTGGGTCTCCTGGAATTAGTGTCAGTTCAGAGCCAGTATCCAGTAATCCCCCAAAAGTCTGATTGTTTCCTTTCCCCCAGTGAACAGTCACTCTCATAAAAGGCCTTAGATACCTCTGAAGAAGGCTGGGAGAAAGATTAACAGTATAAATTTTTGGCAGTGTAGTGGGATCTTTCCTCAAGGGGACCCAGCCTCCCCTTCAATCAAGGGGTTTTGGGACTTGAAACTCTCTCAAGTCTGGGAATTGATTGAGGGGCCATGACTCTCTATTCTGGAAATTAGAGTTAGACTGCTGTTCACTTGACCTAGAATTCTTCTGCTTATACAGATCGAGTAAATATTTAGTAGATTTCCCATCTATTTCACTCATCGGGACACCACGACTTAGTAGCCAATGCCATAAGTCTATAGGAGTCAGATTATTCTAATCACTGCTTTGACTCTGCTGTCCATTATTGTAATCATGCCTGCCTTGTCTTTGTTGATAGGTGCCGTCACTTGGCCCCTATCACCACAGGGTCCAGTGGGCCCCATTGTAGTTCGGTGTCTTAATTCAGTTAGAGCAGTTCCACTGACAAATCTGACTAACATAAAATAGCTATCACAGCAGTCTTTAAGGATGCTGGGGATCCCTTGCCAAATTTGTTCCTCACTGTTGTGGTAAAAGATGTGTCTTCTGGGCATTCTGTGTGTGAGTCTATGGGTTTAACCTGATAAATCCACTCTAACATGCCAGTTTCCCTAAGCCTTTGGATACCCTCTTCTGCAGTATACCAAGGCCGGTCTGGTAACTTCAACTTGATTCAGTGTAGCCCACCCCGTAATCCATGCTTCAGCAACCCCACCAAATAAACTATTAGCTCCTTTCCTAACTTCTCAAGCTGAAACATTGGATGAAGATCTGTGCTTAGTGGGCCCATATCAATACCCTCGGACTGATCCATCTTTATGTTTCTTGCACCATTATCCCACACCCTTAATAGCCATTCCCACACATGTTCCCTAGGTTTCTGTTTGTACATATTAGAAAAGTCAAGCAGTTCTTTTGGAGTGTAGTGTACCTCCTCCTGGGTCACACTTTGTACTTCACCTCTTGGGGCTCACTGGGACTTAAGTCTAGTTATAGGTCTAGAAGCCAAAATGGGTGGTGGGGATGTGTTTTGAAAACATTTAGCATTGTCTTGTAAGGCATCTGCCTCTGGTGATGTTCAGGCAATGACTCAGACAAAGAAACCTTGCCGCAGGATGGAATTTGGACTTGGAGTTGATTTAAGACTTTTGGGTTGATATGATGGGGCGAAAGTGTTTTACATGTGGCAAAGACATGAATTTTGGAGGGCCAAAGGGTAGACGGATTGAATTGTGTCACCCAAAAATGTGTGTTAACTTAGCTAGGCCATGATTCTCAGTATTGTGTGGTTGTCCTCCATTCTGCGATCTGATGAAATTTTCCTATGTTTGTAAATCCTACCTTTATGATGTTAATGAGGCAGAATTAGAGGCAGTTATGTTAATGAGGCAGGACATAATCTACAGGATTAGGTTGTATCTTGAGTCAATCTCTTTTGAGATATAAAAGAGAGAAGCGAGCAGAGAGGAGAGGGACCTCCTACCACCAAAAAATAACAGCCAGGAGCAGAGCGTGTTCTTTAGACCTGGGGTCCCTGTGCTGAGAACTCCTAGGTAAGCGGAAGACTGATGACAGGGAGCTTCCCCCAGAAACCGATACAGAGAGAAAGGCTTTCCCTGGAGCTGGTGCACTGAATTTGGACCTCTAGTCTGCCAGACTGCAAGAGAATAAATTTCTCTTTGCTAAAGTCATCTACTTACGGAATTTTTGTTATAGCAGCACTAGATAACTAAGACACACCTATTATGTGTCAGGAACTCTGACAGAGGCCAAAATAGAGTAATGTACGTAGTGGACATGGTCCGTTCATCTTTGTATTCCCAGCCCCTGAACAATGTCTGGTATGTAATAGGTGTTTAATATATATTTGTTGAATTAAAAAATATAGTTCCCTATTTTCCCACCCACTCAGTGCACAAATTAGATGAAAAGGCCAATTTTACATGGTAAAGGAGAAGAATAATAGGTGATATACATGGACTCACTGGGTGGAAGACAGAGTGTTGAGCATGGGACTTGGACTGTTTCACTTAATCTTCATTAAATAATGTGGACCCACTTCTTATTATACCCATTTTTACAGAGAAGAAATAGCACAAACAGCTGAAGTCACTTTAAGAAGGTCACTTTATAGTAAGTGGTGGAGACGCATTTGAGCACAAATAACTTCCCTACACTGACAGCACCCTTAAGTTGTATCAAACTCTAGCTAAGAACTCAAGAGTCCCAGGAAGAGAGGAAACAAGGAGAGAAATTCAAAGCTCAGAAAGGAAAATATCGATATCAGGAAAGCAACAGGAAAATGTCTGTTTTCCTCCGACTATTTTCATCTGCTGCTTAGTTATCTATAAAGATCTTGTTACACCTTTTTCCTCTTCTGTTTTTAAGTTCTATGTCAGACAATAATAGACTTACTATGTCAGGCTGTATAGTTTTATCCAACTCTACATTATATGCCATCAATTGAGGCACTGAATCACAAGAATGCCATATAATTCTATGTATTTTGTTAAGAGAATGCTCTTAAAACCAAATTGTAGTCCCTGATTATTCCTCATACTAATTTCAAAGTATCCTGATGAAATAACATAATAAAAGACAGACAAAGAAACAGGCCATATGTCAGATATATTAAATACGAGGAAGCCAGCCAGCAGGCTAGTGTCTGGGATCAAAAAAGTGTGTGTGACATGGAAAAGCAAACAGCTTCTCTAGGAGACCAAGGGCTGCACTCACCGTCACACGTCAGCAACCAAGTCCAAAAGTCTGTGGTGCACGTGAACAAAGAATTAAAGAGGCTTTTCAAAGTTTTCTTTTTTTTCTTTGTGACTTCTCTTAATTAGTTATTTGTAGGACTGTGATTGGTTATTACATCGAATTTTACATTGAAATCAAGAGGTCTTCCTAATCTATCGCTGAATCCATCGACTGGCTTGGTATGGTCTCATGATATTTGCATTCAAAATACTTTAACAATAATTTATTAGAGCATCAGTTCTTAAAATTTTGGGCTCAGGTCCCTTTTATACTGTTAATGTTATTTCTGTATTAAAAATTAAAATGGAAAAAACTAAATACCTATTTATTAATTAATTCCAAAATTATAATAATAAATGCATTACATAGTAATACAAATAATGTATATTTATGAAAAATAACTTTGCAAAACAGATATTAGGGAAAAAGTGAATGGTTTTACATGTTTGCAAATTTCTTTATTATCTGGCTTAATAGAAGAAAGCTGGATTCTGCTATCTACTTCAGCATTCGAACTGCTGCAATATGATGTTTTGGTTGAAGTATATGAATAAAATGAGATAATAGGCTGTCATTGAAAACAATGTTTTTAAGAGTATATTTATTGATGTGGAAGTTTGTTCAAGGTAGTGCTGAGTGGGAAAAAAAGCATATTAAAATACAGTGTGATGTTGAATTGGTGAATATTTTGCTGTGTATATTTTCACCACAGTAAAAAACAAAACAAAAACATAGTGTGAATAGTATGATCCCATTTTTAAAATAAAAGTGTATACCAATACACAGGTATTTAGAGAAAAACTCTGAGAAAACATACCACAATATTAACATGTGATTTAAAACGGTGATGGTCTTATGGGAAGACTTCAGAGGCTTTCCCTTTTTGCTTTTTTGCATTTCTAAATTTTCTTTAATGAACTTATATTGTGTAATCAAATTCATCAAGATAAATGCATGTGCCCAGGAAAAGAGTAAAAGAAAATACATCAAAATGATTTATCCTGGATGATGAGTTGGGACAATTTTATTTTCTTCATGCTTTTCTTAATTTTAAAAACTCTTGAAAATACTAAAAAAAAAAAAAAGAAAGAAAGAAAGAAGTTCTCCCAGTGCCTTTCCTTGTACAGCTATAGGGAAACTTGAGAAAAAAAATTCCTATGTTAAACAAGATAAGAATAACTTCCAAATTTAAGGGCCTCCTGAAAAACTCTATCCAATTCTTTTATTCTATGATCACTTCACCTCCAACCTTCCATTTCCAACATCCATCTTATCTATTGCAGCAGTTGTTAAACTCCCTCTCTGTGGTCATGTTTCATTTTCATTGTTCTGATCAGGACTCCTACTTGCTAATCACAGGATCATCTTAAGATAATTTAAGCAAACTAGGATTTATTAAAGTATATTAGGAACTTTGCCAGAATCTCAAGGAGAGACAGAGAACTAGGCTTGAAGTGCTATGCAGCAAGGAATAAAGCACTCAGCAGCCATGCCATCCACCCTCGGGGAAGTATTCTGGTGAAAACACCACTGCTGCCACCTTCCATTGCTTAGCTCTGATTGTGCCTGGGGCTGGATACAAGACATGCTACCACAGCAGCCCTAGAAGAGCCAGAACCCGTCTGCCAACAACTTGCCAGTGTGTGACCACATCCTAACATTGCTCCTTTTCTGAAATAATCCTGTAGCAATGCATTTGAATGGGGAATCCTAGGTCATGTGTTGTACCTTAAGCAGCAAAGGATTCTGGGAAATGCAGTTATTTTGCATTATACCTTAATAAGGCAGGACTCAAAATGTGGAAAACTATAAGACATAAGGGAGTGTTTTCAAAAGAGGTTGGGTAGCCACAGGTGGCAACTATACCCATTGACACATGGATTATTCAGACTGAAGTAAATGGTACGGTGAGCCAAAAAGAAGGTTCTAGACAGTGTTCTCTTTCCCTCACCTTGATCCTGAAGACTGGAAATCAGAAATTATTTCAATCCAAGATGCTTTTCATTACACCTTCTTTGACTATGTCAAAAAATTCCAGAATAGAGCAAATATTCATGGGTATATAAAGATTTTTTCTGGGATGTCCTTTCTGAAGGATTTGTCTTCTGGAAATGGCTATGAATTGTGTGATCCTAAATATTTCCTGCTTTTTTCACTTGCCATATCAATAATAATCAGATAAAAAAGAGGAGAAAATTGTGGACCCAGAAAACCTGCATTTTGATTAGAAAACATGATTCCGACAGACATAGATTTGGTGCCATAGAAACTCATCTTTTTTCCATCAAGTGGATTTGAATAACTGATAATTATCCAATTTTGAGTTGAGCAAAATAGGTTCCTTGCATAAGGTACCCAATCTTAATGTTTTTACACATGTTTTATATCAACTCCATATGCTGAGTAAAACAGCAAATCCTATTGCCCACACTCAGAATAAGCAAAATATCAACCCTTTTCAGCAAAAACAACTAATGCCAGAAGATAGCATGGAAAGCTAGAGATAGGATCTAGCCAAAATATCTGAAATCCTGGCAGACTGATGTTTCTTGGGCTTCTTCCTACCATACAAATAGTTGGGAAAATAATCTTTAATGTTTTTCCTCTAGTGAACTCAGATTCCACCAATGTGAAATCTCACGCTCCATGTCCAGTACAACCAACCTCGCAGATGATAAAACTGCTCATGTGGTACCATTAAACATTACAATTTCATTCTTACATGTCAGATAATTCACAAGTCTTTCTTCAAAAGGAGTGGCTGCTTTTATCCTCTATGGAAATGTCCACAGAGCTACAATACTTCCAGGATATTAAGCAATTTGCTGAAAGCCCCACACCTTAGTGACAGAGGAAAACTTGTTGTTTCTGAAAAAGATAAATGGCTACATACTCTGTGGAATATTTTTGGCAAAAGAAGAGAAGATTAAGTTGCTCTACCAGCAGTAGAGAGTTATATTGCATTTGTCTACCCATTCTGGCAAACAGAAATAACACATTTTTGCAGGATCTATTTCATGTCTTACCCTGTACCTTACACAAAGAGCCTATTATCCATTATAAACAGTCTCTTGGTGCTGTCTGCCATCTCATTTCCAGCTCACAAGTAGCAATGATCCTGAAGCCTTAATTGCTTTTCATAGGTCACCCTCGCTGTCATCCAGTGCTCTTTGAGGAGCAAAATAAAAAAGGCATGTAACGTAATCAGCTGTCAGACTGCTTAGCGTTGCCTTTTGAGACAATCCTGCCTGTCAAATCGAAAGAAAGTATTACCCCAGAAAAATATGCATGCCTGAATTCAAGAAGATGCTAACGATTCTTTTATAAGAAAGAAAGCCAAGACAATGGAGGCCTAGTGCAAAAGAAAAAGGGTGATCCTAATTTGCAAACAATTTCCTTTCCTAGCTGTGCCTGGACATTGAACTAAATTAAAGTGAATGCTAAAGCCAATGAGGAAAGAACTGTGGCAGTTCAGCTTGGGGACCTGATTGGGAAGGGCAAAGAGAAGGATTTAGCCTTGGGCTAAAAGTGGGGTTTCAGTGATGGTGAGGAACTCAAAATAACCAAGAGCTTACTGGGAATATGAAGTGATGGCTCCACCCTTGCTCCCCAAAAGCTAGGCAGGGACCCCAATCAGCAGCGAAATCTACTTTATTAGATTGCATATAAGCTGGTGAAACAAACATCAGGAGCTGACACTCTAGATGATGATGCAGAAGGTGGTCTCTGAAAAGAGAGCGCTGTGAGGCCTGTATGGTGGGGGCTCAGGCTGAGGGTGTCCATAAAGCAAGGAAGGAAGGTCACAAAAGATAAAGTGAATAAGAGAGTGAGCCCTAAGGTGCAGCCTCAGAAAAAGAAATCTGACAGGCTCCAGGCA
Source organism: Trichechus manatus latirostris (assembly GCF_000243295.1). Classification (NCBI taxonomy): domain Eukaryota; kingdom Metazoa; phylum Chordata; class Mammalia; order Sirenia; family Trichechidae; genus Trichechus; species Trichechus manatus. The sequence continues at coordinate 12,019,086 of NW_004443968.1, read as the reverse complement.
GGAGAGGGAGCTCTGCCAAGGTTTATTGCTTTTTTACAGACAGAGGCAATATTTTAATATGGAAGTAGCCTGGGTCCTGGCTACCAGTGCCCTGATATCAGACTTGATCACCCTCTGATCAGGCTTATAGTATCCACATCTGTGGCAATGCAGTGTTCCCTGCTGGACTCTGGTTTCACTGGGAGTGTTCATCGATTTCCTTGGGCTAATGGGGTTCGTTCTTCAAAACCCTCCTCCTGCAGGTTCTCATGGCTTTTGAAGGCAGCCACCACAGTGCTCCTTGACTAGAAGCGCTGACTCTGACCAAAGTCTGGTCAAATTCTGAAGATTGTGAGTGCAACTTTGGTGTCATTAAATTTATGGGCAAAGAGAAAAAAAAGTAAAGGATTGAGGAAAAAGACTCTCAGGAAAAATCTATCCTAAGTGGAATGCAAGAGGATGAGGTATATCTGGGTATCATATTTGAATGCTATAACACACTATTAAACATTAAATGATGAATCATTTAATGTTTAATAGACAGTGTGTTATAGCAGTCAAATAAACCCAGCTTCAGACCTTAGCCACACCATTTACTATCTGTGGAAAAATAATACTTACATTCTTAGAACCTCAATTTTTCCTATCTTCAAAACAGGGATAACCTCTGCCTCATAGAATTAACAGGAGAAAGCAAATGTAAAACATCTCAACACAATATCAGTACTTAACTGTTGGTTTTTAAAAAGAAACTTAATCAAAGACAATTTATTAGAAAGAAATATGAGAAGGGGAGGTAAAGGAATTTGTATAAGTAGTAACAGAGGCAGCTTAGGTATACTGCCTTAGTATTAGAATATAAAGTGCTTTTTAATTCTATATTGATTATAAATTCTCTGGTGTTTAAGTGTTTTTTCCTGCTAGTCTTTGGTTATTTATTTATTTTTATTGATTTATTTATTAATTGTTGCACTTTAGATAAAGGTTTACAGAACAAACTAGATGTTCATTAAACAGTACACATATTGTTTTATAACATTGGTTAGCAATCCTATGACATGTCAACACTCTCCCTTCTTGACCTTGAGTTCCCTATTACCAGCTTTCCTGTCCCCTCCTGCCTTCTAGTCCTTGCCCCTGGGCTGGTGTGCCCCTTTAGTCTCCTTTTATTTTATGGGCCTGGCA
>NW_004443968.1:12011166-12017822 GCF_000243295.1 Trichechus manatus latirostris | reverse complement strand
TTTATTTTATGGGCCTGGCAATCTTTGGCTGAAGGGTGAACCTCAGGAGTGACTTCATTACTGAGCTAAGGGTGTTGGGGGGCCATACTCTCAGGGTTTCTCCAGTCTCTGTCAGGCCAGTAAGTCTAGTCTTTTTTTTGTGAGTTAGAATTTTGTTCTACATTTTTCTCCAGCTCTGTCTGGGACCCTCTATTGGGATCCCTGTCAGAGCAATTGGTGGTTGTAGCCAGGCACCATGTAGATGTACCGGACTCAGTCTGGTGGAGGCTGTGGTAGTTGTGGTCCATTAATCCTTTGGACTAATCTTTCCCTTGTGTCTTTAGTTTTCTTCATTCTCCCTTGCTCCCCATGGGGCAAGACCAGTGGAATATCTTAGATGGCTGCTCACAAGCTTTTAAGACCCCAGACACTATTCACCAAAGTAGAATGTAGAACATTTTCTTTATAAACTATGTTATGCCAATTGAGCTAGATGTTTCCTGAGACCATGGTCCCCAGGACCCTCAGTCCAGCAATTTGGTCCCTCAGGGAGTTTGGATGTGTCTATGGAGCTTCCATGACCTTTCCTTGTACAAGTTGTGCTGGCTTCCCCAGTATACTGTACTGTCTTACCCTTCACCAGAGTTACCACTTATCTATTGTCTATTTAGTGTTTTTCCACCGCCACCTCTCCCTTCCCTGGTAACCATCAAATATTGTTTCTTTTTGTGTGTAAACCTTTGCATGAGTTTTTATAGTAGTGGTCTCATACAATATTTGTCCTTTTGTGACTGACTAATTTCCCTCAGCATAATGCCCTCCAGATTCATCCATGTTGTAAGATGTTTCAAAGATTCATCATTGTTCTTTATTGTTGCATAGTACTCCATTGTGTGTATGTACCAGTTTATCCATTCATCTGTTGATGGGTACCTAGGTTGTTTCCATCTTTTTGCTATTGTGAACAATGCTGTCATGAACATGGGTGTGCATATGTCTATTCATGTGACAGCTCTTATTTCTCTAGGATATATTCCTAGGAGTTTGATTGCTGGATCATATGGTATTTCTATTTCTAGTTTTCTAAGGAATGGTCTTTGTTTTTTCAGTCCCATCTTCAGCCTATAGTTCAGGGTGCTTTTCAAAGATTACTATTGACTAGCCATTTAGGCCCATGACCAAACTTCTTTCCATGGCGTATATATCACTTATTCATACTTTCATCCAAAAAAAAGGTATTTATCGAACATCTACTATGTGCTAGATGCTCTGCTAGGCAATGAAGACCCAATATCCAGAATGATTCCTTCCTTCCTGGAAATAGTAGTTCAACGGGTGAAAGAGACCCAGAGCTTCCTACTGGAAGATGGCTGGTAACTGAAGGGAAGTGCTATTTCTCATGAGCCTTCAGAGTCCAGTCACCTTATAAAATATTTTCTCCCCATGTCACTGGCAATAAATGTTTCTGGAAGAAGGAATGAGGAGGGAGAGGCAGGGAGGTAGTGTACGTATCAGAAAATAAGAAAATTTGAATATGCCCAGCCTCTACCCCATACCTCTTTGATCTTTGATGTAATTCAAATAGACCCACCCTCCTGGCGTGCTGCCATAGGGTTTGTAAAGTACCCACAGGAGGTGGGGAGCTTATTGAATAGCCATGTTAATAACGACCTTCCTGGAAACTTTGCCAGCACCTCTGAGAATTTTTTCTCCCTTTGGAATAATCATGCTTTATCAGCGTTTCTACATAACGACCTATGGAAATGAGCCAACCATGGAAAAATGACTCCATTTACTTACCCCTGGGCTACAGATGGCCTGGTGAACATGGTGAGCTAATGGAAAACTAACAAATGCTGGTCCAGGTCAACAGCTGTTTCCATTGTAACTGTGGCCTTCAAGACACAGGTGTGTTTCATGGGCCCTTATGTAGACTGCCATCTGCTCAGTGCATGTTCTTTCATTTCCTTTAAATATAAAGATAGAATCCAGGAACTGGAAATGTGAGTGAGTGTATTATGGACAACAACTTTGCTTCTTTTAGGTCTACAGGGTTGCAAAGCCTTCAAGACGGCACCTCAAGCTTTCTTATAACTCTTCTATGGGGAAATAGGGATGATGTGTGCTTTCTTCTGTTGTTTTGCTTGCAGATTTGTTATTTCATGTACTCTCATAATTCCACCACATGACATCTCTCTGGAGTAACAGTTGGACCATACAGTAGAAGCATTGAGGCTGGGCACTCACACTCCAAACTCTTTACCATGTCTCTACCCCAAATATGGAGAGGGTAGGACTAAAGCAGCAATACTCTCAACTTCCTAGGTCTATTATTTACTGTGAGTTAGCGGTTCTCTCCCCATGAATGTCAATATTCTGCCTATATAGACTGGATGCACTGGTAGGGGTGAGAGGTAAAGGAGCAGTCTGGCCCTGCAAGGGTGTTTGGCAGCTCCAGGTTGCTCTCTCTAGTGTACAAGAGTTCATATTGCCTATTGCCCTTAGTGTGTGGCCCTTAGCTGAAATGACAAGAAAATAAGAATGATTCTTTTCAATGCCCTGTTGTATCTATTTACTTTGTTTGGTTGATTTTTTTTCCCTCTCATTCTCAGAAATGCCCAGCAGGGACCATGTGTGTTTTGGCTACTGTTTATTCTGAGCCTTGAATAATTTCTGGTTCATAAAAGATTCTGGTCCTGGGTTTACTACTGCCTAACATGCTGTGATGCTTTAACTTGTCTGGACTTGCGTTTCTTCACTTCCAAAAATCAAACCAAACCCATTGCCATCGAATCAATTCTGACTCATAGTGACCCTATAGGACAGAGTAGAACTGCCTCACAGGTTTCCAAGTCTGTAAATCTTTACAGAAGCAGAGGGCCACATCTTTCTCCCTTGGAGGAGGTTAGTGGGTTTGAACCAACCTTTTGATTAGGAGCTGAGTGCTTAACCATTCTGCCACCAGGGCTCCTTTCACTTTTCTTACCATTTATTATATTTACATATATATAATATACTATAAAAGACATTCAATACCTCCTGCAATCAACCTGCATTTCCATATCACTATGAAAATAGTGACAATCCTTAGACATTTGGATCCTCTTCTGTTTCATTCAAATTCTATGAAATTGCCAATTAGAAGCTCAAAAACACTTGAGTAGCAGCAGTTTTGTATGCTTTAACTGAATTCATTACACATATTCTTACTGAGCATCTACTATTTGAAGGCATTGCTGTCAAGCATTGGGTATACAGCAGTGATCAAAATGAAATGAAGCCTTATTTTCATAGACCTTACATTCTAATTAGCTGCTAACCAAAACGTTGGCAGTTTGAGTCCACCAGCCATGCCTTGGAAGCCTTGTGGGGCAGTTCTACTCTGTCCTATATGGTCACTATGAGCTGGAATTGACTTGATGGCAATGGGTTTGGTTTGGTATTTTGGGACATTCTAATTAAAGGAAACAAAGAATAAACAAATGAACAATGAAAATATAAAGGGTTGGAGGCAGGGCCAAGATGGCGGAGTAGTCAGATGTTTCCTGTGGTCTCTCTTACAACAAAGGCCTGAAAAAACAAGTGAATTGATTGTATATAACAATCTCGGAGTCCTGAACATCAAAGTCAAAGTTGAGGAATTGGACTGAGTGGCAGGGGGAGGGAGAGATGGTTCAGAAGCAGTGAGGAATTACCAGACCTGACATGGTGGGAACCGGTACCCTGCAGCTGGCACATGCAGTGAGACAAGCAGTGGCGCTTGAGACACATTCTCCACATCAGGGGAGACTGAGTGGCAGAGGGTCTACTCAACCCTCCAGAACCAGTGAAAAGCGGCACTCAATCAGCAAAAGATAAGAACATGCATCTAACCTACTGCATGTATCAAAAAACACCCCCTTTGGGAAAAACCTCTCTCCCATTTTCCGGTCCCCTCCCCACTCTGCACTGGGTTCTAGGCTGGCTTCAGCCATTGCCGCACCCCCTGGGCAAGAAGTAAGGACCTGTCACTCGCCCTGAGCCATTCTCCTGGCCTTGGAGAGGGAACACATTAACAAACAGGAAAAAATAATCTGCCAGCTCCCCTAAGCCAGGAACTTAGGGTAGGCACAGCGCCTTTGCCTAGTTACAGGCATAAAGGATCCACAGACTTTAAATGCCTTTCACCCCTGCATAGACCTGTGTGGGCCCACTTCAACAGCATAGGCCTTCATTAGCACAATACAACAGGGTATATACTTGAAGCCTAACTTCAACTGTCACATATACGGAGGAGTGAAAGGTTCATGACATTTGACACTGCTCTGCCCATTAAGCAGGGTCATCTCCTACTCACATCAGGGGCCTGAGGACTGCTGGTTCAACTCACGCCACCTAGCCACCCAGGACAGGAGTCCAAGAATAAGTGGTGCCTCCCAGTCCTTACAGCCAACAGAATTGGGTGCCCATAGTCTGGCTGCAAAACCCACCCATAACACACTCTAGGGAACAGGGACACACTTTCCTCCCAGACACTCAGGGGCAGCCATCAGCTCCCTGCCTTGCTCAGTGAGTGACCCCTACTGCAGCCAGATACCTGTGCCTACACAAATCACCCTTGCCTATCTAGGACTGTAGGTGAAAGCCTGCACCACACTCTTGGTGACTGACTACCTGGACATCTGACCTGAATCCATACAAGAAAAGTAAACAGACTCCTGGGTTCACATACCTAATAACAGATCTAACCACCTGGTGACATGATCTTAGAGCTTCAAAGGCACCAATAATCAAACTACCTCACATGAGAAGCATATTTGGGCATATCAAAACAAAATAAGAAGCTAGGACACAGTAAACAAACATAAAATAAACAAATATAATAACTTATTGATGGCTCAGAGACAACAGTCAATATCAAATCATATAAAGAGGCAGACCATGATGGTTTCAGCAAGCTCCCAAAACAAAGAATCAAGAAATCTTCTGGAGGAAGCTAATTTCTGGAATTACCAGAGGTAGAATACAAAAGATTAATATACAGAACTCTTCAAGAGATCAGGAAGGAGATCATACAAAATGCAGAACAAGCCAAGGAACACACAGTCAAAGCAATAGAGGAACTTAAGAAGATTAGAGAAGAGCATAATGACAAATTTAACAGGCTGCAAGAATCCGTAGACAGCGAACAGAAATCCAGAAGATTAACAATAAAATTTCACAGTTAGACGACTCAATAGAAAGTCATAGGAGCAGAATTAAGGCAATGGAAGTCAGAATTAGTGAGATTGAATACAAAGCACTTGACACCAACTTATTTGAGGAAAAATTAGATAAAAGAATTTTAAAAAATGAAGAAACCCTAAGAATTATGTGGGACTCTATCAAGAGGAATAACCTACGAGTGACTGCAGTACCAGACCGGAGTGGGGGGTGGATAACAGAAAACACAGAGAGAATTATTGAAGACATGTTGGCAGAAAATTTCTCTGATATTGTGAAAGATGAGAAGATATCTATCCAAGATGCTCATCAAACACTACACAAGGTAGATCCCAAAAGAAAGTCACCAAGACGTATTATAAATAAACTTTCCAAAACCAAAGATAAAGGAGAATTTTCAGAGTGGCTAGGGATAAATGAAAAGTCATCTACAAAGGAGAGTCCATAAGACTAAGCTCAAACTACTCAGCAGAAACTATGCAGGCAAGAAGGCAATGGGATGACATATATAAAGCCTTGAAGGTAAAAAATTGCCAGCCAAGAATTCTATATCCAGCAAAACTGTCTCTCAGATATGATGGTGAAATTAGGACATTTCCAGATAAACAGAAGTTTAGGGAATTTGCAAAAACCAAACCAAAATTACAAGAAATACTAAAGGGGGTCCTCCAGTTAGAAAATCAATAACATCAGATAACAACTCAAGGAGGTGGGAACAAGATGGCAGAGTAGTCAGATGCTTCCGGTGGATATTCTTACAACAAAGACCTAAAAAAAAAGTGAATTGATTACATATGACAATCTAGGAGCCCTGAACATCTAAGGCAAAGTTGAGGAAAGAGACTGAGTGGCAGAGGGAGGGAGAGATGGTTTGAAAGCAGTGAGGAATTGCCAGACCTGACCTGGCAAGAGCCTGAGCCCTTCAGGCCTGATCAGCTCGGGGGTGAGTGGTGAGGCAGGCAAGCAGCGGTGCTCGGGAGGCACGTCTTCCTCACCAGGAGAGACCCAGTGCCAGAGAGTCTACACGGCCACCCAGAACCAGTGAGAAGCAGCCCTGGATTGGCGAAAGATAAGTAATTGTGTACGGCCTACAGTGTGGATCAAAAACACCCCCCTTAGGGAAAAACCTGTCTCCTATTTACCTCCCCACTCCCTGCTCTGCACTGGGTCCTGGACTGGCTTCAGCAATTGCTGAGTCCCCTGAGCCAGAAGTAGGATCCATCACACGCCCAGAGCCATTCTCCCTGCCTTGGAGAGTGAACAAGTTAACAAATGGGAAAAAAATATACTGCCAGCTCCCCTAAGCCAGGAACCCAGGGTAGGCACAGCTTCTTTGCCTAGGCACAGGCATAAGGGATCCACAGACTTTGAGTACCTTTCCCCCTGTATAGACTTGTGTGGGCCCATCTCAACAGTGTAGGTCCTCATTACTGCAGTACAACAGGGTATATACAGGAAGTCTAATTTCAACTGTT
>NW_004443968.1:12006983-12008305 GCF_000243295.1 Trichechus manatus latirostris | reverse complement strand
CAGAACCTTTGGGACACAGCAAAAGCAGTGCTCAGAGGTCAGTTTACAGCAATAAATGCACACATCCAAAAAGAAGAAAGGGCCATAATCAAAACATTAACCCTACACCTGGAACAAGTAGAAAGAGTGGCAAAAGAAGCCCTCAGGCATCAGAAGAAAGGAAATAGTAAGAATTAAAGCAGAATTAAACGGAATAGAGAATAGAAAAACAATTGAAAGAGTTAACAAGACAAAAATCTGGTTCTTTGAAAAGATCAACAACTCGATAAACCATTGGACAAACTGACAAAAGAAAAACAGCAGAGGAAGCAAGTAACCCATATAAGAAATGAGATGGGTGATATTACAATAGACTTAACTGAAATTAAAAGAATCATAACACAATACTATGAAAAATTGTACTCTAACAAATTTGAAAACATGAGGAAATGGACAAATTTCTAGAAACTCACTACCTACCTAAACTAACACAAACAGAGGTAGAACAACTACGTAAACCCATAACAAAAGAAGAGATTGAAAAGGTAATTTAAAAACTCCCCAAAACAAAAAAAGCCCTGGCCCAGATGGCTTCACTGGAGAATTCTACCAAACTTCAGAGAACAGTTAACATCACTACTACTAAAGGTCCTTCAGAGCATAGAAAAGGACGGAATACTCCCAAACTCATTCTATGAAGCCAGCATAACTCTGATACCAAAACCAGGTGAAGACACCACAAAAAAAGACAATTACAGACGAACATCCCTCTTGAACATTGATGCAAAAATCCTCAACAAAATTCTAGCCAACAGAATTCAGCAACATATCAAAAATAATTCACCATGACCAAGTGGAATTTATACCAGGTATGCAGGGATGGTTCAATACTACAAAAACAATCAAGTAATCCATCACATAAATAATACAAAAGACAAGAAACACATGATCTTATCAACTGATGCAGACAAGGCATTTGACAAAGGCCCACACCCATTCATGATGAAAACTCTCAACAAAATAGGAATAGAAGGGAAATTCCTCAGTATAATTAAGGGCATTTGTACAAAGCCAACAGCCAACATCATCCTAAATGGAGAGACTTTGAAAGCATTCCCCTTGAGAACGGGAACCAGACGAGGATGTCCCTTATCACCACTCTTATTCAACATTGTGCTGGAGGTCCTAGCCAGAGCAAATAGGCTAGAAAAAGAAATAAAGGGCATCCAAATTGGTAGAGAAGAAGTCAAAGTATCTCTATTTGCAGATAAGATCTTATACACAGAAAACCCCAAAGAATCCACAAGAAAACTACTGGAACTAATAGAAGATTTCAGCAAAGT
>NW_004443968.1:11956855-12005792 GCF_000243295.1 Trichechus manatus latirostris | reverse complement strand
TGGAGAGACTGGAACACTTATACACTGTTGGTGGGAATGTAAAATGGTACAACCACTTTGGAAATCGATTTGATGCTTCCTTAAAAAGCTAGACGTAGGGGGACCTCATACCATCAAGAAAGCAGTGCCGGGAGCAGAGCGCGCCCTTTGGACCGGGGTCCCTGCACAGAGAAGCTCCTTGTCCGGGGGAACACTGAAGACAAGAAGGCCGACAGAGAGAAAAAGGCTTCCCCTGGAGCTGATGCCCTGAATTTGGACTTCTAGCCTACTTTGACTGTGAAGAAATAAACTTCTCTTCGTTAAAACCATCAAAAAAAAAAAAAAGCTAGACGTAGAAGTACCATACAATCCAGCTATCCCACTCCTTGGAATATATCCTAGAGCAATAAGAACCGTCACATGAATAGATATACGCACACCCGTGTTCACCGCAGCATTGTCCACAAATAGCAAAAAGATGGAAGCAACCTAGGTGCCCATCAATGGATGAATGGATAAACAAATTGTGGTATATCCACACAATGGAATACTACACAATGATAAAGAACCACTGTGAATCCGAGAAACATCTCATAACGTGGAGGAAGCTGGGAGCCATTATGCTGAGTGAAATCAGTCAGTCGCAAAAAGACAAATATTGTATAAGACTACTATTAGAAAAACTCAAGAAAAGGTTTAAACATAGCAGAAAACATTCTTTGATGGTTATGAGGGTGAGGAGGGAGGGAGAGGGGTATTCACTTACTAGATAGTAGACAAGAAATATCTTAGGTGAAAGGAAGGACAACACACACTACAGGGGAAGTCAGCACAACTGGACTAAACCAAAAGCTAAGAAGTTTCCTGACTACAACCAAACACTTCAAGGGACAGAGTAGCGAGAGGAGGGGTCTGGGGACCATGGTTTCAGGTGACAACTAGGTCAATTGGCATAACAAAGTTTATTAAGAAAATGTTCTGCATACCACTTTGGTGAGTGGTGTCTGGGATTTTAAAAGCTAGCGAGTGGCCATCTAAGATGCATCAATTGGTCCCAACCTACCTGGAGTAAAGGAGAATGAAGAACACCAAAGATACAAGGAAAATTCTAGCCCAAGAGACAAAAGGGCCACATAAACCAGAGACTCTATCAGCCTGAGACCAGAAGAACTTGATGGTGCTCAGCTACCACTAACGACCACACTCACAGGGAACACAGCAGAGAGTCCCTGGCAGAGCAGGAGAAAAGTGGAGTGCAGGACTCAAATTCTAGTAAAAAAACCAGACTTAATGGTCTGACTGAGACTGGAGGGAGCCCAGAAGATATGGCCCCCAGACTCTCTGTTAGCCTAAAAGTAAAACCCTTCCTAAAGCCAACTCTTCAGACAAAGATTAGACTCGACTATAAGACAAAAAATGATACTCGTGAAGAGTGTACTTCTTGGCTCAAGTAGATACATGGGTCTAAATGGGCAGCTCCTCTCCAGAGATGAGAAGGCAGAAAGGGACAGGATCTGGTTGAATGAACACGGGAAATTCAGGGTGGAAAGGAGGAGTCTGCTGTCACAGTATGGGATATGCAACTAGGTTCATATAGCAGTATGTGTATAAAGTTTTGTATGAGAAACTAACTTTAACTGTAAAGTTTCATTTAAAGCACAATAAGAAGTATGCAGGAATAAGGGACAATTTTGGTAAATGCTGTAACATATATAATTTTGCAACAAGAGTAATAACAACCAAAAAATACATATGTGGCTATGTATTCATGTATGTGTATAGGAAGGCATATGTGAGTACAGATGCATGCATATATAGGTGTATCTACAGGCATATATATATATACGTTTGTGTGTGCTGCATATATATTCATATATATAATAAAGCACATAGGGAGCACAGTTATGGAGACTTCCTAGACATATCCAAACACATCGCAGGCTTGGTTTACTGGGTTAACGGGCTTAGGACCTCAGTCTTGGGCAACAGTTCGGTCAATTGGCATAACAGAGTTCATAAAGATAATGTTCTACATCCTAGTTTTGTGAACAGCGTCTGGGGTCTTAAAAGCTTGCGAGCAGCCATCTAAGATACAACTATTGATCTGTACTTGTCTAGAGCAAAAGAAAATGAAGAAAACCACAGACTCAAAGAAGAAACTAGTCTGCAGGACTAATAACCCACATGAACCACGGCCTCATGTAGCCCAAGCAAGACCAGAAGAACTAGATGGTGCCCAACTACCACACTACTGATAATTCTGACCAGGAGCACAATAGAAGGTCCCAGTTAGAACGGGAGAAAAATGTAGAACAAAATTCAAATTCCTAAAACAAAAGACCAGACCTACTAGACCGACAGAGACTAAAGGAACCCCTGAGACTATGGTCCTAAGACACCCTTTGAACTTCGAACTGAAGCCACTTCTGGAGGTCACCTTTCAGCCAAATAATAGATTGGCTTATAAAATAAACTATATCACCTGTGAGTACTGTGCTCCCTTAAATAATCAACTGTACGAGACCAAATGGTCAGCATTTACCCTAAAGCAAAGATGGGAAGGTAAGGAGGGGCAGGGAAGCTGGATTAATGGAAACAGAACAAACAGAATGAAAATAATGAGTATGCTGACAACTGTGAAAAACGTAACCAATGTCACAGAACAATTTGTATCAAAATTGTTAAATGAACCTAACTTGCTGTGTAAAATTTCACCTGAAACACAATAACATATTATTAAAAAAAAAAAAAAAAACTTTAAAGCTGAAACCATAAAAGTGCCCAAGGAAAATAAAAAAAAAAAAGAAAATATAAAATGTCATGCAGTGATGATTCCTATGAAGGAAAATAACATAGTATAAAGGGACAGAGAGTGACTTTCAGACAGCAGGGGCACCATACTAAACAGACAGGGATTGAGAGAATTTTTAGCTACTGAATACTGAGAGTCTCAACTTTCTCCCCTTAACTGGCTCCTAGATTTCTGGCTGCTGGGTGATTACACGTTAGAAAGGAAATTGGAGGATGGTTCTCTGAAGCATGACCATCCCAAGAGAAAAGATCTAAAGATACTAATGTTAGATGTTTGTCAACAAAATGGCTTAGCCAGATCATTTTAGAGTGAAGCCCACAACTCTTCCTAAGAGCTTTTTAATACCCCACATTTAAGCATAACTAGGCAGCTCAGGATTGCTAAGTATCTGAGAAAAATCCACTGATCTGAAGGTTAGAAGACAAAAGCAGTAAGCAAAAGCAATAGCTTAAAAGAAACAAACACCGCACAAAGAGAAGAGAACTTCAAAAATGTTTTGGTATCTTCAGAGAAGAAATAGATGCTTTTAAATTTTTTTAAAAACATTTGGAGAATAAAATAGTTCTCAGAAATAAATAATATGCTGGAAAAATGAAACACACATAAAAGAAGAGCTGGAGGATAATTTCCTGAAAATAAGTAAAAGACAGAAAATATAGAAAAGTAAGCAAAGATATAAAAAATTAGAAATAGAGAAAATATATAAAATATATAGGAAAAAACACAACAGTCTAGAAGTTCAACATTCAAATAATAGAAGTCTAAAAAGATAGAGAGTATTGGGGTGGGATCATCAATTACATAGTACAGGGAATTAATGTCAAATCATTGTGAATTTTCAGAACCCTGGTCCTAAACAAACGAGCACTTTCAAAGGGGGAAAACAGGTGTCATACAGCAGCAATAGTGGACGTTAGGGAAAAAAATGGAGCAATGCCTTCTAAATGCTAGGAGAAATTCTTTCCTGCTTGAAATTTCATACCCAAGCAATTAAGTGTGAGAGTAAAATAAAATTATTTTTAGACATGCAAGTTTTCAAAAACATTACTTTGTAAACTTTCTCAGAAAAGTACTGGAAGATGAAATCTTCCAATATGAGGCAGCAAATCAGGAAAGAAGACATAGCGTCCAAGGAACAGGGGGCTTGTTGAGAGAGGAAACAAGAATTCTAGGGACCCTGGTGCTGCAATGGTTAAGCGCTGCTTGGGGCGGCGGGGGAGAAGGGGTGGGTCGGTTGTTCGAACCCACCAGCCTCCACGCAGGGAGAAGTACTTGACGGTCTGCTCCCGTAAAGATTTCAGCCTGGGAAATCCTGTGGGGCAGTTCTGCTTTGTCGCTGTGGGTCGGAATCGACTCAAGGGCGCACAACAACATTTTGGAAATAACCTCTAAAAAGAAAGAACTCTTTGAATTTTCTTTACTGCTTGTTAAAAAAATTTAAGTCCGCATCAAAAGTATGTCAGCCACATTATGTTGTGCATCGTAAAAACATATTAAGGATTATGTGGCTCAAGACCGTAAAGGATGGTCTACAAATGAATTGACGTTCCTGGACTTCAGTAACGGACTCCCAGTTACTGCATAAGGAAACCTTGAAATGCCCAGAAATATAACAGCTCACAGATGAAAGAAACTTGATAGAGGCTTTCTAAAAATTGACAATCCCTAAATTAACATGGCATTACAAATAAAGATACTTGACAGAGAATTTTTTTTGAAGCTATCACTAGTAAAGAACAAATTTCTATACTCCATGGTGAAGGAACGATGGCAATATTTTTTACTCTTTCTGTAGAAAATTATATTAAAAATCCCTTTGATATGCACAAGTAACCAAAGTGAGCAGCAAAAATTGAAGGAAAAAAAAACCCAGGAAGAAATTATTATAGAACAGTGTCAGTTAATAAAAATATGTTCTTTTCTGGGGAAAAAAAAAGTCTTCCAGGGGGATGGTGAGGAGATACTCCAAACCCATAGCTCTACAGCAGTCTGTGAGACCAGCTCCTCCTAACTGAAGTGGGTCAGAAGGCTCTGAGAGGCAAATCTGAATGTGTCTGGACAGAACGAGAAGAGACTTATACAAAGGGAGTGAGTTTAAGAATAATTACATAAAAATATAAGCAAATATTTAAAAAGACAATTAGTAACTCCAGGGAAAAACAGAAAGTTATACCTGAAAGGAAAAGTAATTAACACTACTATAGTTCAGCTGTGAAAATGTTTACTTAGCCATACCAATGTAAACGTTGGATATTAATATAATCAAAATTACATTATATGTGGGTGAAAGAAATGATGGGAGAGGGGACATAAAAGCACATTAGACCTTTTTCTTCTGTAGTGGGAAGTCATATTTAATGCGTAACCCCAAAATCAAGAATTTACATACGTACATACGTGTGGGGGAGTGTGTGTGCGCATGTATAAATATCCACCATCTATCTGTCAGTTTGTCGTACTGCCATGGCCCGAGTATTGCTTTGATGCTGGAAACTATACCACTGACATTTCAAATACCAGCAGGGTCACTCATGGTGGACAGGTTTAAACAGAGCTTCCAGACTAAGACAGACTATGAAGAAAGGCCTGGCAATCTACTTTGGAAAATTAGACAAAGAAATCCCTATGGATCACAACAGAATATTGTCCAAGATAGTGCTGGAAGATGAGCCCCCTAGGTTGGAAGACAACAATGGATTCAAGCATGCTGGGGATCATGAGAATGGTATGGCACTGGGCAATATTCCATTCTGTTGTACATGAGGTCACCATGAGTTGGAGCTGACTCAGTAGCAGTCAACAACAATAACATGTAAATATACATGCACACAAATGTGCATATTTATATATAAGCATGTTATTGAAATAAATGAAAGTACCATATTTCATCCATTCTAAGACACAATTATTTTTTCCCCTTTCAACTTCACTATCATCAGGATATATCTCGACCCATGGTGGAACATAGTTTAATTGTCAGCATTTAGTGCATCATATAAACAAGGACATCCTTGATTTAATGAAATGTGGTCAATACCAAAATAATCAGCTAAAGGAGTTGAAAGTGGCCACCTGTGGGAAGTAGTAAATGGGGGGCGGGGGAGGGGGAGAAACTGCTGTTTTAGTAACAACTTTGTGGAATTATTTGACTCTTTAATTTATGTGTATGTACCTTTATTAAAAAAATTGTTTAAAAAAAATTCCTTTCGGCTGCTTTGTGGAGAATCGTCTCTAGGAGGACAAGGCTAGAAGCAGGCAGATGAGCAGGGGCTCTTGCTTGGTCCAGAAGGGGACTGGTGATGGCTTGGACTAGACTGAGAACAAAGGGGTGGTGGTAAGTGGTCAGATTCTGGATATGTATTTAAAATAGAGCTGACTACGTTGACTAATGTACTGAATGTGGAATGTGAGAGAAAGAGGGGAGTCAAACATAAGGCCAAGGTTGTGATCTGAGTGACTGGAAGAATGAAGTTGCAATTTCCGGAGATGGGAAAGACTAAGCGAAGATCAGGTTTAGACAGGAAAAAATCATGAGTTCAGTTGGCACATATAAGTTTGCATACCTATTAGACATTTAAGTGGAAGCAGTGAGTACGAAGATTATACACACAAGTCTGGAGCTCCATCTCAGCTAGGCTAAAGATAAAATTTGATCTGTTTCTTTGTCTCCCTACCTCCGCCCTCTAAATGGTATGGTCATTTATTGCTTGATTTTATGCATAGTAATAAATGAAGACTTAGTCTTTGTTTATGCACTTGCTCAAAGAAAAGCCTTTATGTATTGCCTTTTTTTAAAATCAATTTTGTATTTGCAAGTGTTTGTTTCCCTCTGGTACTGCTGAAAATGCTCGCCATGGCCATGTGAGACTGCATACCTGACCAGAAAACCTAAGTACTCCTCATCTAGATATTGGTTCCTTTAGGCAGAATTAATTCTACTCTGGGTATTGTGTTTAAAAGGATGTTTGTGGCGAAATGAGCTCCTTTATGTGGCCTTTTGCCTTGGTTCTTTGGAAAAACAGCTTGAGAGATCGTCCTCCTAAACCCTAAGGAATTAATCTTTGCCCTAGTTTCTACCCCAGACGATCTGTTACTTTTATCCAAGTTAATTGACATTTGCTGGGTAAGCTGTACAACTTGGTTTTGATACTTTCTGTCTGGGCCTCGGCTGCAGCCTACCCTGTGATTGGTATGCACCTTGCAGAGATTGGTCAATAGACTATGCAAATGAGGTGAGTGGTAGTCTACTATGCAAATGAAGTGTCTGTGGCTTACCGAGAGGGAATTGGTCAGTTTGTGGCCCCACTAGGAGAAACCATGCCTTGAAATTGACAAGGAGTTGTGTACATAAGCAGCCAACCCCACAGAGGTTCGAGACAGAAAAAATCAAGAAGAGAAGCAGCAGGAAGAAGCAGAAAGAAGAAAGAAGAAGCAGAGGGAGAGAGGAGGCAAAGAACTTCCTAAAAGAGTAACATGGGTCAAGGGTTGTAACACTGAAGATGATGACAGGCCTGGAAGGGGCCCAGTGGCAGAGCTGGCAGTGACAGATGGCAGGTCCAAGAGGAGCCTGTCCTGAGGAGGCTGAGAGGAGCCTGTCTGAGGGGGTTGAGAGGAGCCTGTCTGAGGGGGCCTGGAGGAGCCTGTCCTGAAGAGGCCTAGAGGAGCTTGTTTCCAAGGGGCTGAAAAGAGGCCTTTCCTTAGGGGGCTGAGAGGAAGCCCGCGTGATCAAGAGGAGCTGAGAGAGCTGTCCTGCACTGAAGAAGGAAGACTTTGCCTACATGCTTCCTGATCCTGATCCCAAGTTGTACCCTGTTCCTTAATAAACCACTTAACAATAAGTATAATCTGTGAGTTCTGGGTGGCCATTGCAGCGGATTATCTAACCCAGAAAAGAAGTAGACAGTGCCGTGGGAGGGACAGCTGGTGTCAGAATTGGTAAAAAAAAAAGGCTGGAGAGTAGAGGTATGTCTGACCTCCACCTCACAGGGATCAGACCTGGTGTGATCTTGATTTGCATTATCTCCCTGAAGTTAGACAAGTACTGATACTCCTACTACCATTACTACTACTACTAGTCCCATTTTACAATGTTATAGCCTCTTTGGTGGAAATAGATACTCCTTACTTGGAGAAAAAGCTAAAGCAAGATCTCCTATTGCACTGAACCATGGCTGCCACATTTTTTGTGTAACACGATTAAATAAGCCATCCGTACTCCCCTGGAAGGGGTTGCCTGGTACATTACTAGTCAATTACATTAAACCAAATTTATTGGCGTGCCCCCCTCTACACACATACACACACATACCTACCCACAGCACAAAACAAAGATAAATAAACTCAGTGAGTCAGATGAAGCAACTACTACTTAGTTTTTTCAAAGTAACACTAGAGTAAGGCCCTGATTTTATTCTCTCATCAGATCTTGTAATCTATATTACATATTTCTCTTTGAAGAACATTCCAAGAAACACAAAGGAAATTCTTTCTAACCAAGAAAAACTTGTCAACATGATAAAGTCTGAAGAACCTTGAAGAAAGGCTCTTCATGAACTCCTTTCTTGGGTTCTAACTAGTCTTTGGCCGTCACACTATGCCTACCTGATGGGTAGATCTGATAGACCCCTCCAATGTTCCAGGTGTAGGTATGGTCCTCTAAGATCTGGGTAACAGGATGGGATTCACGCTCACAGGCTAATCCCAGATAAAGAGTCAGGAAAGCCCCCAGGCAACGGTTGTTCAGGTCTCTGTGATTAGAGGCACTTCTGTGAGTTCAGTCTTCTTTGATTCTTTTAGAAAATCAGGAGAACTTTCCATTTCTTTGAACATTTATTATTTGGTAGGTCCAATTTCTCCACCTCCTTTTCTATCCTTAAGCACTTGTAACAAAATATTTGGTCATTTTTATAGCAGTGTATAATTAAACATAAAAGAATAAGTTGGTTATTTTTGCCAATTTCTAGTGACAATTTAAAGACTATTTTCTACAAATTTTTTCTTGTTACACCCACACTACCCTCGAATGTTTCTTTCTTGTAAAAATGATTCCAGATACATAATATAGGTGTGCAGTAGACATATATACTCTTTACAATCAAGACAGGTCGATTATGTTGTGGTAACAAAAAATCCCGTATCTCGGTGACTTAAAGCAACAAAGCCTTATTTCTTGCTCATAATACGTGTCCCTCACGTGCCAGCTAGAGGCTCTGCTCCATGTCAAATTGTCCTCACCCAGTGACCCAGCCTGACAGAGCAGCGACTGTCTACACTCCCAGTTGCTGAGGCAGAGGGTAGAAGCAGCATGGCAAAAAATGGACTGGTTCTTAAACTTCCACCTGGAGGGGATGTGCATGTCACTGCCATTACATTTCTTTGGCCAAACCTAACTTCAAAAGGTAATGCAAGGATAATTTTCCTGCAGATGGGGCATTGAATATTAGTAAAAACTAGTCTATTATACACACTCAACTACAGAGTTTTAATGCATCTGCTCTTACATCAAAATCCCTAGGAATAGAGGGATTTTCTGTACATTTTGCACACTACGTATAAAAAGGTCTCAATTCTGAGATTCAAAGTTCCAATCCGTTGTCTCGACTTCACTCTGTCCATTTGGTTAACAGCTAACACGTTCTGTGATAAATAAAGGTCATCATCTCATTAGATGAATATGTTTCAGACCACAGGAAAATGTGTGACAGGGTTACCAAAGTTCTTCATTTATAATGAAGGTCTGAAAATGTCAGGGAAAACTAAAAGCCAATTTCAGCCTTGAAGACTCAGTGCCAATTGTGATTGTGCAACAGAAATTATGCAGTTGTTTCCCATCCCTCCTTCCTAATGTTATGAATATGTCTACATGGCTCAGAAAGATATTGGGGGACACATGTAGGGGGATGAAGTTGGAGTGGGAGTAGTGGAAAAACATTAGGCCAGGAATCAACATCTTTCCATTATAATTGACAAATTGAGCAGGTTAGTCAATTTCCAATCAACTCCGGGTTGTACCTCCACAGTTCACTCCATCCCCATCTTTCAATTCCTGGTTGCTTGTGTAGGTTAGACTCAACGTTACTTCCTACCTGAACTATTGCACTGTTGTTGTTGTTAGCTGCCATTGAGTTGGCCCCAATTCATGGCAATCCCATGTACAAGATAATAAATTGCTGCCCAGTCCTCAGCCCTCCCCATGATTGGTTGCAGATTGGATCATTGTAAAAAACCATAGGGTTTCCAGTGGCTGATTTTTGTAAGTAGTTGGCCAGACTTTTCTTCCTAGTCTGTCTTAGTCTGGAAGCTTAACTGAAACTTGTTCAGCGTCATAGCAATGTGCAAGCCTCCACTGACAGATGGGTGGTGGCTGTGCATGAAGTGTATTGGTCAGGAATTGAACCTAGGTCTCTCACATCGAAGGTGAGAATTCTACCACTGAAACAGTATTGCACGAGCTGTTTACTTTTCTTATGGCCTCTAATCTCACCCTTGTGAATCCAACTTACGTAGTAATCAGAGTTATCTTACTAAAGCCCAGTTTTGATGGTGAAAGTTCCCCACCAATTATAGAATGAAGTCCGGTCCCTAAGCACACCCTTCCTTCAACAACTTGAAGCTATCCTACTTTTCAGTCCTTATCTTCCAATGCACCTCCTCATGTTTAATAAAGTATGTAATTGACAGTAGCGAAAATTTCTCAGATGCAAACATGCTCTTATTTTGAAACATAAAAATATATCAACTGTTCTCAACAAGTTTATATGTCTGTCTGACGGCAAATGGTCTTTGAAAGGCTTGTGATAATAGTTAGGCCTCCTGATAGAAACAGAAGATTCGAATGTCTGTAGCCAATTCTTGATGAACAGTTTACCTATGTTGAATTCAAAGATAAGAAGTAGATAAGTTAAAAATTACAATAATTCAATCATACAAGACTGAGGTAAAGGAAAGAGAGAGGAGATGGTAATACTGAGTTATGTTTTCAGCAAATTAGTCAACTATGTCAATGCCCAAATATAAAGTATAAAGCTATACCTCAGGAGCAATCAATTAAATTCAATTCCAGTTAGGGTTTACTTTAATTCAACTTTGCAGATGATTCCAACTGATTTGCCTTGGATAAGGAACAGGTTATAATGAAGATTAGGAAAGAACAGTGTCCTTATTCGTTTATAAAAGCAAACAAACCAAAAAACCCTCCAAGAGATTGGAAGAAAATTCAGATTTTTGTTTGTAAAATGTTCTGTGTTTTCTCCTCCCTGATCTAATTCCTACTCCAATACTTGTTCCAAAAATCTTCATTTTGTGCTCCAGAAACTATGATCAGCAACTCTCCCATGTACTCTAAATTATATTTCCTCCACCTTCTGCTCATAAGGAAGCCTGACTTCCTCTGAGAATACCACTTTCACCTGAGAACACACACACCCCAGTCCTTCTACTAGAAGCTGCATATTTCCCAATTTCCCAAGCACCTTGGGTTGGAGGTAGACCTGTGTTTCACAGGAATATTTTTTTATCCTCTGTAAATCCTGGACCTGCTGAGTCTCAAGTTATCTAGTCTTACTTCTCTGTATCCTCCTCATTTTTGTTGTCATCTGTCCACCTTCTGAACGCTATCTGTCCTTTTTCTCAGACATTTTTCATCCTCTTCAAACTTCTTACTTTTTCCAAATCATAAACTCTTAGCAAATGACCTTGCCCCTTGCTAAGGGAAAATAAGCCATCAGGTTGTAACTACATAACCTCAACGTCCCACTACCAAATCACTAAACTATCCTTTTTTACTCACTCCTATTTCAATGTGGAAATTGCCTCTTACCATCAAAAACAATCCCTCCATCTGGACTTAGATTCCTCTCACTTTCTCAGGCTGTGGAAACTCTCTCTCTCTCTCTCTCTGTCTTTTAATTCCTTCCTACTGGCATTTACCCATGCTTATGTCTCTTTTGGACCCCTGGTGGCACCATGATTAAGAGCTCAGCTGCTAACCAAAAGGTAAGCAGTTTGAATCCACCAGCCGCTCCTTGGAAACCCTGTGGGGCAGTTCTACTCTGTCCTATATGGTCTCTATGAGTCAGAGTCGACTCAATGGCAACAGATTGGTCTGTCTCTCTCAATTTTGGAATAAAACCCACCCTTAATCCCATGGCCCTTTCCATCCATCATGCTGTTTCTTTTCTTCCTTCCACTGTTACTTTATTTAGCTTTGTCTTCTTCCCTCCCACTCTTTATTCGAAGCCTGCCTCCTGAACCAACCAATCCATTGTTGTCAAGGTCATCATTGACCTCCATGATATCACATTCAATTACATTTGAGTTCTTAGCTTACTTAATGACTCAGCACCTGTAATTTAGTGTAATAATCCCTTTGTCTTAAAATATTGTCTGGCACCATCTCTTTTGCAACTATTTTTCTGACTCATTTGCTGGAAATCTCTTCTCTATTGACCATTAAATATTGGAGTCCAGTAGAGGGGCTCACTTCGAGGTCTCTTGCTCTTCTCACTCTACCCTCACTCCACATCCTCCACTCCTATGGCTTCATAGTAGGCACTGTTCTGTTTCACCCATATACATCACTGCACCAGTTCTGTGTGCCCCTCGTCTGATTTTGGTCTGATTTTGCTTCCAAAGGACCTTCAGAAAAATTCCTATGAGGATTTGGAGCTGCTCCTAATGCATTACTGTGATGGCTCTTAGAAACTTTGGGGCAAAAAAAAAAAAAAAAAAAAAAAGGTTGACCTACATTAAATGAAGTGGAGATGCCAGAACTGCCTCAGTAGAGTACCAAGGAAGGGATATAAAGCCTTAGAGATGTGGGCATGCTAGAATGGTTCTTTTATAGAATACCTGAGAATCCAACGAATGATAGAGGAGGAAAAAGAAAAAAAAGGCCTGGTTTGCAGATGGATACACACTAAAAATAGACTGATGGTACAATGCAGCCCCAGTTTTAGGAGGTGCAGCTTCAAACAGTCTACCTGGTCATCCACTCTGTGTGAAGAGAGAAGTGGCTCAAAGGAAGGGCTCTTGAGCAGTGAAGAATGACTTGTTTGATTGTCATAACCCTGAAAGGAACAAGATTAGAAGATTGGGGCAAAAGAAATCTGGGATTGAGATAGGTGCATGGGTTTATGGGGGTGGGCACACAGTGGGCATCACAAGTCAATGTCCACCAGAGAGAACAGCCTGCAGAAGAGATCTAAACAACTAGTTGGACAAGATGACTTGATTAGTAAATATCAGGTAGCTTCTGCTCTTGGCCCCACCAGTGCTGGCATATTAGGCCTCTTCACAGAATAACCGTGGAGGCAGAAATGGAGGCTTTCCATAAGCCCCACAGCAGGGGCTCCCTCTCGCCAATGCTGATTTAGATATTGCCATTGCTGAATGTCCAATCTGTTAGAAGTAACGATGCTGAGGCCCAATCTAGTACTATCTCACCATTCTATCTGCTAGAAGCAAGAATAGAGATTAAAGGTAATGAAACCCTATCAGAGGTCTGGATTCCAAGAAGCAAGCTGATTACATTATACTCTTTCTGCCCGGGAAAGGGCAGTGATTTGTCTTCTCCAGGACAGGCACATTTTCTGGGCATAAGTTTGCCTTTCCTCCCATAGTGCCTCAGTCAGCACTCACTATCCAAAGGCTCACATAGTACCTGATTTACTGAGATGGAATCCTAAATAATCCTGCCTCAGGCCAAGGAACTGACTTTATGATCAAGGAAGTCATAAAATGTGTTCATGACCATGGGATCCACTGGTCTTCACACAGTGCGTCACCCAGACATTGTTGTCCTGACAAAACAGCCTCCTGAAGGCACAGCTGAAGTGTCAGCTGGGAGATGAGGTTGGGGTGTTGCTTTCAGGATGTGGCGTATACCTTACACCAATGGCCATTCTGTGGTGCTGTGTCTCCAACAGGTAGAATATATGAATCCAGGAGCCAAGGGGTGGAATTAGGAAGAGTCCACTCACCTCACTCCCAGTGACTCATTTGTCACCTGGGGAATTTGTGTTTCTGGGGAACCAGTCTTAAGATAAGCTTTAATTACTATCTCTATGGTGATAAATGACAAATTTATCATCTGACCCGTAACTTTATTATATGGCGTCCAAATCTAAATATCTAACCATCTACTTGATATTAAAATTAGATACCTCACAGGCACCTGAAACCTAATATGTACAAAACTGAACTTACCATCTCTCCCTTCCTCCAGTATATCATTACAGTGAATAGTACTGCCATCTACTCAGGAGTTGAAGCCTGAAACCTGGGGAGTCTTCTTTAAAATCTCTCACTCCTTTATCTATCATATCCAATCATCTATCAAGTTTTGCCAATTCTATCTTCTAAAATATCAATCCTATTTTGCAATAAGGGGAACACTAATACTCTCTAGTCCTGTTGCCACCCTCCCCCAAATTTCTCAGCTGGACCATTGCAATAGCCTTTGTGGTGGGTAGCCTCTAAAATGGTCCCCCATACTACCAACTTTCTGGTAATCACGCCTGTGGTGGTTAAGATTGTGTGTCAACTTGGCTGGGCCACGATTCTCCGTGTTTTAATGTAATCACTCCCATGATTGAATATACTGTGAGTAGCCAATCAGATGAAAGGCAGTCTCCTTGGGGGTGTGGCCCGCATCTGTATATAAGCAGACGTTCCGGCTTTTTGCTCTCTCTGGATCCTGCGGCTATTTCCTGTCGTCTCATCTCCCGTTCTTGGGACTTCAGCTGTCGGCTTATCTGCTGAACCTGGGATTTGTCGATCTGCACAGCCTGTGAGTGGGAGCCCTGCTCTCCGACCTTCCGATCTTGGGCTTGCCAGCTTCTGCAGCTGTGTGACTTGGGAGAGGCCTCTACCCTGATCCACAGACTTGGGACGTTCTAGCCTCTACAATCATGTGAGCTGTTTCCTTGATATAATCTCTCTCTATATATATATTTATACACTTTACTGGTTTTGCTTCTCTAGAGAACCCAGCCTAAGACAACACCCTTGTGCAATCCTCTATCCTCTAGCTTCTAACAAATAGAATATGGCAAAAATGGTGGAATGTCACTTCTGAGATAGGTTACAAACAGACTCTGGCTTTCATCTTGCTCTCTCATCTGCTTGCTCTGAGGGAAGCCAGCCGCCATGTTGTGAGCTGCTCTCTAGAGAGACTTACATGACAAGGCACTGAGGGATGCCTCTGGTACCGGCCAATAAAGAACTGAAGACTTCAGTCTAACAGTTCTGTGAGAAGCTGAATCCTGCCAACAGCATGTGAGTGAGCTTGGAAGTGGATCCTCCCTCAGGCCAGTCTTCAAAGGAGACTGCAGGTCTGGCTGACACCTTGATTACAGCCTTGTGAGATCCTGAGCCAGTGGCTCCCAGCTCAGCTGTGCAGCGATTCCTGACCCACAGAAACTGTGAGATAATAAATGTGCATTGTTATAAGCGGCTGCTTTGGAGTAATTTGTTATGCAGTGATAGATACTGAATACAGCCTCCTAAACTGGCCTCCCACCTGAACTCACCCTTACCTTCTTCAATCAGTCTCCTCAAAGAAGCCAAAATCTAATTTTAAGGGTGAAAATATGATTCTGCCATTTTCCTATTTGTTGTTGTTGTTAGTTGCCATCAAATTGATTCTGACTCATAGTGACTCCATGTGTGCAGAGTAGTATTGCTCTACTGCGTTTTCAAGGCCAAGCCTGTCTTCTGAAGTGCCTCTGGGTGAGTTCAAATTGCCAACCTTTCAGCTATAGTGGAGCACTTAACTGTTTGTGCTACCCAGGGACTCCTATTTAAAACCCCTAAATTGCCATCTACTGCTGTTGGAATTAAGTTCAAAATTCTTACCTTGGCCTTTGGGGCCCCCATTCTGGTCCCTGCCAGCTTGTTGATACACATCTCACATCACTCTTCCTCTCACTCACCCCTGTCCAACCTCATAGGTCTTCTTCCAGGTTTTTTGGTTGTTGTTTGTTTTTAATGTACCATGTTCCTTCCTACCCCTCACACGCTGTTCCTTCTGCCTGGATCGCATGGCCTCTTACTCTTCACCTGGCTCATTCCTACCTTTCTTTTAGATCCTGCTTCAAATGTCACTTTCCTCAGCAGGTTTCACTGATTCCATTCCAAACAAATTTGAGCCTGCCTGCTACACATTCCCACAATGCCTACATGGGACATTACAAGGAACATCTGTCATTATTTATTTTGTCTGACTTTTCTGCTAAACTGTAGACTCTCCGAGGGCAGAGAACATAACTCTCTTGTTTATATCTTTATCTTCAGTGCTAGCACAGTGTCAGGCACATGATAAAAGATTTCTAATTATTCGATGAAGAAAAGAAGAGAATGAATGATTAAAAAATACAAAATTTCATTTTGAACTATAATATGGTCAGTTATTTCAAATCACTTTAAAAACAGAAAACACTCCAAAAGACATCCAGTGCTTTACATGCCAAATGTTTGAAAAGATTGATTATTCATGTGAAAGCCTTTTCAACCTATGATATGAATGCAGGGTGCATTACATTAGATTTTTAGACATTCAAGTGCATGTATTTGTTTAATCATTCTTTTTCTCTCAAAAAATATCTATAGAATGCTTGCTCTGTGATAGGGAATTTTCCAGACCCTGAATATCAAGGATAATAATGAGGTTTCTGGCCTGAGAAACTGGGTGGATGGTGGTGCTGTTAACGGTGATGGGAAAGATTGTGGAAGGGCAAATTTATGGAAAATGTGAAAATACTTTTAATCAACTGAAAACATTATAAAAGTACACACTGTTGATTAACTATTTCCCTTGTTGCTTCTGTTCTTGGGCCAATATCATTACTGACTAAATAAAATCTTGGAAACAAAGTCAGAAGACCAGAGATCTAGTCCTAACTGGTTAGCTAAATAGTCTTGGGCAAACCCCTTCCTTTCTCTTGGCCTCAGTGGCTGGTGGATTTGAACTGTGGCCCTTTTGGTTAGCAGCTGAGTTCTTAACCCCTACTCCACTACTCCATAATGTAAGGGGATTGGTCTAAATGTCATAAGAGATCCCTTCTGGCTTGGAAATTCTATTACTGTTTCAGTCTATGTTCTATAAATGTATGAACGTTTCTGAGTACAGGGATCTAGATTCTATAACCATATTCAATTTTCATGAGAATGTTGAGGGTTTTGAGGAGAATAATTAAGTAGCTGCAAATAGTGTGTGCCCACAACCCAGCAATCCCACTCTTTTGTATGAACTTACGTTCATACAAAAACCTGTTTATGTGAATGTTTTTAGAAGCTTTATTCATAATCATCCAAAACTGGAAAAAACTCAACTATCCTTCAATTGGTGAATAGAAAAACAAACTGTAGTATAGCCACATGATGGACCACTACCCAACAATGAAAAAGAACAAATTATTGATACATATAAAAAACAGGGCTTAATCTCAGATGAATCATGTTAAGTGAAAGAATCCAGACTCAAAAGGTGACATACTGTATAGTTACATTTATATAATGTTCTGGAAAAGGCAGAACTATAGGGAGAGTGTGAATAGATGGGTATTTGCCAGGGGTTAGGGTAGGAGCGGGGGTTGACTACAAAGGGCAGCACAAAGGAACTTTTTAGGGTAATGGAACTGTTCTTTATCCTAATTGTGGTGGTTTTACATGATGCTGCACTTGTCAAAACTCATAGAACTGTGCACCAAAAGGACTTATAATGCTGGAAGATTAGCCCCCAGCTTGGAAGGCACTGAAAATACACAGTGATCACAACAATGGGCTTCAGCATATCAACAATCATAAAGATGGTGCAGGACAGGGAAGCTTTCATTCTGTTGTGCATTGGGTCGCCGTGAGTCAAAGCCGACTCGACAGCAACTAACAACAACAAACGTTTAAATTACGGAAAAATATAGTGCATCCCAAGAGCTATTATAGCATGCACTTGCACTGAGTTGGGAGTAGCAAGTCAAAGGGCAGGTGAAAGATAAAGCAATTATAATGGAAACCAACGCTAAGTCAAAAGCCCCAGGTTTCTCTATTAAAGACCTCAAATAGGCCCAGAATCAACATGTAATGCTCACTAGCCCCACAGCCCCTTCCACTGGCAGATTTGCATCAATAAACTAGTGCAATCTGGGAAATCATCCAATGCATTTATTCAGCAAGCATAAATTAAGGACTCTGCGGATTCAGAACCTCTTTCCGGGAGAGAGAAATTAATGTAAATCAGAAGTTCACTGAAGCTTGCTAAAACCATCGGCCAGAAGCTGGGAAGACTCAACTCATTGTTAGCTATCTCCTGTGGCAATAGCAGATTGATTAATTCTAAAAGGGAAACTTTAAAATTCTAAACTCAAAAAGAAAGTGATTTTCAGAATCCAAATTGGATTTCATTTCCCTATCCACCCTCATATACATAAACATACCGTCAAGCCAGCACAGAGCAGTAGAACAGAACAGGCATCTCTCTAGGCTTAAACTGAATCATCTATGTTGAAATGCTGACCCCTTGTGTCTACTACAAGACACTAAATAATATGATTCTGTGCTTAACCACTTGATTTGGTTTTTCGGCTCCATTTGTGTGATAATAAAAGGACCAATTCAAAGCAATTTCAAACATAACTCGGCCTGGAAAATTGCGCTTGGCACAGAAAATATGTGTTGGCTCTGCCTCCGTTTACCTCAGCCTACCTGACATCCACCTTCTAAGTATTATTCACTTGCTTTGTTTCTCCCAGGAATAAATACAATCATCAGAAGCAAACTAAGCCAGCACATCCCTACAAACCTAAACAAAAATAAATGAGGACATAAAGGAAACGTGGAGTACATTTAACTTCACACTGGGTCACAGTCCAGTTGTTAGAATTTTTACTTGGCCTGCTATCTGATTCTCGTTCATTCTAATGTGAATTCTCTTCGTGGGTTTATAAGCCAGTGCTCGCTTTAATGGTCAAGTTAACCCATGAATTTCCTTCTCACATCACTTAATTTGTATCTTGTGTGGCAATCCAAGAGTAATGAAATAACTCTCAAAAATGTAACTATTAGCTTATAAGAAACATTCATATTGGGGAAAATTGTCAAATTTTTCATTTGCTCATCTAGTCATTCAACAAACATTTAAGTACTGACTGTATTCCAGGCTGTTTAAGGGAATAGCTCCTATTCCCTCCCCATGCCAGCATCCCATTCTCTCCTGTGAACACTGCCTCACCAACAGAAACTGTCCATATGAAGCTCCTTTATTGCTTTAGGGCTTACAGTACTGTCCTTTAATATTGCCCCTTAATGAGTCTTCCAACACGACTAAAATGTGAGTCTGCTCCAAAGTTACCACCCCCACAAAGGCAGGGCTATTAGTACTAAGAAGGCTACAGGAGTGAAGTATAAAATGGCCTCCCTTTGGGGAAGGGTTTCAGTCCAAGTCCTTCAATTTTGTTTCCTTCATTCATTAATTCACTCAACAAATATGTGTTGAGTACTAGTCCATCTAGGTGCTGGGATGAATAAACAAAGATGCTCACCTTCATGGAGCTCGTGTTCTAGCTAGGAGAGACGGACAGTAAACTTAGAGTAAATTAGTCAAATACATAGTATAGTAGAGTAGGACTGGAGAGATCAGCAAGAGAGGCTGCAATTTGAAATATAATGACTGATAAAAATCTAAGGCATCATCAATTGCAAATCACCCCATTATTTCCTGGCCCACTAAGAAAAATAATGCCAATTAAACCGTGCTGCACTGCCTAAAATGATAGCCCTGTAGTTTTGAAATTCCTTTCCTACATTCCCAGGGATTTGGCAATTTCTTTTGCCTTTAACTGCAATGCTTAACCAGTGAGAGGTGATCCTTTTTTGTGTATCTCAGTAGCAAAATGAAGCTCAGCTTCATCTATTTGTGAGCAACCGCCTTTCTCAGGTCCTGTAAGCAGATGTTTGTTGCTTTAAAAGGAAATATGGGGGAGGGGGAAGCTGTTATCTATTGACATCATTATTTTGAAAGAAAAGATATTTTTAAACTCCCCCTCAAATATAGAAAGGACCTAATATCAGAATATAAGATAGAACTTTACACTGAAAACATTTATCTTCATTTTTTAAAATTCAATAAATTGTCCTTATTTTCTCATCTTTTACCATGAATGGTTGAAGAAGTCAGGTGTCAGACTGTGGTGATCCATTTGAGAAATTAGAGTCTAGAGATGAGATCTTAAAATGTTTTGCTTGGATACATGGGATCGCTTTGAGCTGAAATCGACTTGACAACACCTAATAACAACAACACTCTCTAAAAGAATTTTAAAATCTACGCACGCCTGATTTTTAAGATAAGGTTAAAATTTTTCATTGTCACTTAAATATATGGTAAATATCACATAGTTAAATGTATGGTAAATATAACTATTTTAAAATAAAACTCTTATATCAGTCCTTTAAAAATATGAAATTGTGATCACCCTTTTAGTGAAAAAATATTTACTTCAATACCAAAGGTAAGCTCCATTGCTCTATTCCCACGCCTTTCTTCCTACACATTAACTTTTTGTCTCAATGCTCACTCAGACTATCAAATTTAAAAGACGTTTTAAATGGCAGTGAAATCAACTGGTGCATTACCAAAAATGCACATAACTCAATGAAACGGTGATAATATGAACAACGACTAGCAGGGTCTGGTAGGTTCAGGCATTTGCAGTGTCACCGACAGTGACTGTGAAGCACATACCAATTACAGAGATGGGAAAATGTGGAAAACGTGTACCTTGGAATTGAAGAAATATTATGAGATAGTCAGGGAGTCTGCACTGAGAGGGAGCTATGTGGAAAGCTATGAGGGAAGAGCTTGTCGGGGGTGAGGGGGGAATTTTATTTATGGCACTAGCTCCCTTTTCCGTTTTTAGAATCAGGATCTTGCCCTGTGACCTGAATTATGGGCTTGGCTTAAAGGAAAGCAGACAGTAGAAGCCAGAAGTCTCCTCAAGATAGTGGTTCTTCAAGCGTGGTTTCCAGACCTGCAGCCTCAACCTAATCTGGGCACTTGCTTGAAATCCAAATTCTCAGGCCCCACTCCACACTGGCTGAATCAGAAAATTTAGGTGTGGGCCCAGAAATCTGTGTTTTAACAAGCCTTCCAGGTGATTTTGATATAGGCTAAAGTTTGAGAAGACACAGTAATGTATTATAATGAAATGTGCAGAGACCTGGAGTTATAAAACCAAAAGAAAAGACCATGTTTGACATTTCTCAAGCTGAAAGAACTGAAGAAAAAATTTAAGCCTCAAGTTGTGATATTGGAGGATTCTATGGGCAAAAAATTGAACGATGCAGGGGGCATCAAAAGAAGATGGAAGGAATATACAATGTCACTGTACCAAAAAGCATTGGTCGACATTCATCCATTTCAGGAAGTAGCATATGATCAAGAACTGATGATACTGAAGGAAGACGTCCAAGCTGCACTGAAGGCATTGGCCAAAAACAAGACTCCAGGAATTGACAGAATATCAACTGAGATGTTTCAACAGATATAGGGCTGGAGGTGCTCACTCATCTATGCCAAGAAATTTGGAAGACAGCTACCTGGCCAGCCGACTGGAGGAGATCCATATTTGTGCTCATTCCAAAAACAGGTGATCTAACAGAATGCGGAAATTATTGAACAATATCATTAATATCATTGTCTTAGTCATCTAGTGCTGCTCTACAAGAAATACCACAAGTGGATGGCTTTGACTAAAAGAAATTTATTCTCTCACAGTCTAGTAGGCTACAAGTCCAAATTCAGGGCGCCGGCTCCTGGAGAAGTCCTTCTCTCTCTGTCGGCTCCAGAGGAAGGTCCTTGTCATCAGTCTTCCCTTGGTCTGGGAGCATCTCAGTGCAGGAACCTCGGGTCTAAAGGGCGTGCTCTGCTCCCAGTGCTGATTTCTTGGTAGCATGAGGTCCCCAACTCTCTGCTTGCTTCTCTTTCCTTTCATCTCCTGTAAGATAAAAGGTGATGCAGGCCATACCCCAGGGAAACTCCCTTTACATTGGATCAGGGATGTGACCTTAGTAAGGGTGTTACAATCCCACCCTAATCCTCTTTAACATAAAATTACAATCACAAAATGGAGGACAACCACACAATACTGGGAATCATGGCGCAGCCAAATTGATACACACATTTTTTGGGGGACATAATTTAATCTGTGACAATCGTACACAAGTAAAATTTTGCTGAAGATCATTCAAAAGCAGTTGCAGCAGTACATGGACAGGCAACTGCCAGAAATTCAAGCTGGATTCAGAAGAGGACGTGGAATGAGGGATATCATGTCAGATGGATCTTGGTCGAATGCAGAGAATACCAGGAAGATATTTACATGTGTTTTATTGACTACGCAAGAGCATTCGATTGTGTGGGTCATAACAAATTATGGACAACATTGCAAAGAATGGGAATTCCAGAACACTTAACTGTGCTCATGCGGAACCTGTACGTAGATCAAGAGGCAGTTGTTCGAACAGAACAAGGAGATACTGCATGATTTCAGATCAGGAAAGATGTGTATCAGGATTGTATCCTTTCACCATATATATTCAATCTATATCCTGATCAAATAATCCGAGAATCTGGACTATATGAAGAAGAATGAGGTATCAGGATTGGAGGAAGACTGATTAACAACCTGCAATGTGCAGATGACACAACCTTGGTTGATGAAAGCAAAGAGCACTTAACGCGCTTCCTGATGAAGATCAAAGACTACAGCCTTCAGTATGGATTACACCTCAACAGAAAGAAAACAAAAATCCTCACAACTGGACAAATAAGCAACATCATGATAAATGGAGAAAAGACTGAAGTTGTCAAGGATTTCATTTTACTTGGATCCACAATCAACACCCATGGAAGCAGCAGTCAAGAAAGCAACTGATGTATTGCATTGGGTAAATCTGCTGCAAAAGACCTCTTCAAAGTTTTGAAAAGCAAAGCTGTCACTTTGAGGACTAAGGTGCACCTGACTCAGGCCAGGATATTTTCAATTGCCTCATATGCATGCAAAAGCTGGACAATAACTAAAGAAGACAGAAGAATTGATTCCTCTGAATTATGATATTGGCAAAGAATACTGAACATACCATGGACTGCCAAAAGAACAAACAAGTCTGTCCCAGAAGAAGTACAGCCAGAATGTTCCTTGGAAGTGAGGATGACAAGACTTCATCTCACGGACTTTGGACATGTTATCAGGAGGGACCAGTCCCTGGAGAAAGACATCATGCTTGGTAAGGTGAAGGGTCAGTGAAAAAGAGGAAGACTCTCAATGAGATGTATTGACACAGTGGCTGCAACAATATACTCAAACATAGCAACGATTGTGAGGATGGTGCAGGACAGGGCAGTGTTTTGCTCTGTTGTACATACGGTCGCTATGAATCAGAATCAATTGATGGCACCTCACAACAACATCGACAAACACACACACATATGTATGTATTTATATGTAAATTTATTTAACTTCCCTGGGCATAGGTGTTGATGGTAGATTTTGGATATAAATTGCTTAGTTAATTTCCATTATCACTCACTCAGTAGTGGGCATCTATAAGTTTTGTGTACAGAATTAAAGTTGTAACATAAGTTAATGTCCAATTAGAAAACAGTCACAGAATATACTTCTTAGAGATTAGAGCAAGTCTTACACACTTACTGGCTCATAAGATATGAAAGTTTCTTGTAAAGCCAAGTAAGTGATAATAAAAGGTGGTAGTAACATCCTCCTTTGAAGGGTGATGCCTCAGTGAGGGCAGAGGTTGTGCAGCTTAGGTAAATAACTAGTGATCTTGTGGCAATCAAACAAGCCTTGACTGGATTCTTCTCCGTTGTCCATTTTTCATACAAAAAATAAAATCGATTGTGACTGAGTTGATTCCAACTCATGGTGACCCCATGTGTTTCAGAGTAGAAATGTGCATAGAGTTTTCAATGGCTGTGACCTTTTGGAAGTAGATTGCTAGGTCTTTGTTCCAAGGAGCCTCTGGGTGTATTTGAACCACCAACTTTTCAGTGAGTGGCTGAGTGCTTAAACTTTTGCACCACCCAGGGACTCTATTTCTTCTACAGGGACCTGATAGTCGCCTGAGTGGATAAACACACAATGAATGTTACTAGATTTCAGAGCCTATTGGAAGCAAAAAATATATATATACCTACTGATTCAAGCGTTGCTAGCAATCCATGATTCCAGAGATTCATAGCCAGAATCAGAGTTAGTTGAGCTACTAACCCATTAAAAATTAACAGAAGTAAACATTGACCCAGACTGGTGCAACTCAGTTCAAAGATGAAAAATGCATTTACCACCAGAGGGTGTTGAAGGCAGAAAGTGCAGCTGTTTTCAGCATCAAGTGCCATCCACAAAAGGACGTAGGCTGAAATGGAACTTTTTGCCAGAGCCTCCTAGAGATAAAGGCGGGCTCCTGCAGAAAATGTTCCAGATTCCGGGAAGACAGCAACACGAATGAGAATACTACGCCCAGGTTTAATTGTTGTCATTATGTGTTGCAAAATATAACCTTGAGGCAAATAGCAAAGACAGCTTGGCTGAATCTCCTTTTTCTCCTAATACTAACTAACTGCTTAAAAAGTCCTGCCCAACTACCATTACTGAACATTTTGATCAAGGATTCTATAGAGAAATCTTGATCAAAAGGGAGAAAATGAAGAACATAATATCACATTCTCATGGACTCCAGACTTTTTGGAGCCATGAAGGCTGGATGAACCCCTGAAACTATTGCCCTAAGATAATCTCTAAACCTTAAACCAAAAATATCCCCTGAAGCCTTCTTAAAACCAAACAATAATTTAGCTTAACTAGTAAAAAAATACCTGCCTTGAGCATTGTGCGCTTTTAAGAACTATCTATATCGGATCAAATTGACGACAGCAACTTGAAAGATTAGATAGTAGCCTTAGGGAACAGTGAGTTTATGTTAATGGCAGAGGAACAACTCAGAAAAGGAGGGGGAGAATGGCTGCACAACTAGAAGAATATAATCAATGTCATTGAATTGACATGTAGAAACTGTTGAATTGGTGTATATGTTGCTGTGTATATTCTCAACAACAAAATAAATAAAATAAAAAAAAAAGTCTTACCCAATCATCTTTTTTCATTTCATACCCATTGCTGTTGAGTTGATTCCAACTCATAGGACGCCAACCTTTCGGTTAGCAGCCAAGCACTTAACTACTGTGCCACCAGGGTTCCTCTCCTATTACATAACTGATTGCCATAAAGTCTTTCTGTGATGCTTTCCCAGTTGAAAGGCAAGACTTTACTTGTTTGGAGAGTTGGAGATAGGATTCCACCCCGTAGAGCTTGAGGCACTTTTTCCCCTTCTGCTTACAACCTCTCCAGCTGTCTCTACCAGGAACCTGGGGAGTTCCCAGCGGGTTACCCTGGGGAAATGGCCACACTCAGTTTACTGTGTTCTCTGCAGCCCTGGCCCCCAGAGTGTGACTTACTCGCTGCACCTGCACATCAAACCCTGTGGAGTCTCTGTCCTCAAGCAGGACTCACTTTAGCTTGTTCAAGGACAAGGACTGTTGTGAATCTGCTTGCATTTAACAAGTGTATCTGTATTATTTGTATGCCTGTGACTTTAGGTTCAATGATAAGTGCCCTCTTTACCTGCATGCTGAGGCTTTGCCCCCGTTGGGCTGAGTTTCTCTGATGAGGCATATCTGGATCTCTATTCTTTTGGGTTTTCCCCAGCTCACTGTGTGATTTTAGCTTAATCACTTAACTCCTCCACTCTCTCATTTCCCATTTATAGTGTGCAATGTATGATCAATAATTACTACTGCTGGTGGTGCAGTGGTTAAAAGGTCGGCTGCCAGCCGTTGGCAGTTTGAATCCATCAGCTGCTCCTTGGAAGCCCTATGGGGCAGTTCTACTCTGTCCTACGGGGTCGCTATGAGTCGGAATCGACTTGACAGTAAAGGGTTTGGGGTTTTTTTGGTACTACCAGTTGCCGTTGAGTCGATTACAACTCATGGCGACCCCATGTGTGTCAGAGAAAAACTGCTCCATAGGGGTTTCAAGGCTGTGACCTTTTGGAAGCAGATCTCTAGGACTTTCTTTCGAGGCACCGCTGGGTGAGTTCAAACTGCCAACCTTTTGGTTAGTAACCCAGTGCTTAACTGTTTGTGCCACCCAGGGACTCCACGACCAATAATTAGTGAATAGTAATACCTTGAATTTACGAAGATCCTTCCTTCCAAAATACTTCATGAGAGCTAGCCAGAATCCTTCATAAAATCTCAGTGAGAAAGGTTTTGTTATTCATACTGTTTTTACACTTTGATCCCATTTTATATACACAGATACCAGGGCATCAAGATGTTTGAATAGGTCGCTATGAGTTGGAATTGACTCGACAGCAATGGGTATATGTTATCATATTTGCTTGATACTATGTCTTCAAAAGCTTCTGATTGTGCTTTGATGGCATATGCTATTCAAATCAAGTTCCATGGCTAAAGTACTAAGTGTCAGTACCTGGCAGTAGTCAAGAGTTTAATAATCATGATTAAAGCCAGACACCTGACCCCTCATTATTTTAGCAAGTATTAGGAAAGATGTTTTGTTACTTTTCCCCCTCCAAGTAATAGTTTTTATTTCCAAGTTAAATGCAGGTCTGTTACTGTTACTGAAACTTAGCAGAGTGCCCATGGGCAGGCCAGTCGGAGCAGCGCATAGAACAAAATCACCTAAAGAACAAGAATAGCACATCAACCAACACAGAAACATAAGAAGTGGCCTTGCCAAGGTCCAAAGGTCTGTGTGAGAACACCAGGAGCCAGGTTTCTAGAGCACAAACAATCAGGTAGAAGGTCTCCGCGGAACAGGGCGTTCAGCTGCATTTCCAATAACCCTGGCTGCTGGGCAGGGCATCTGTGGCTCACAAGACACCCTTCTCCTAGGCAGTCACCTCTAGGAGGAGCAGCAGCAAGACCAACCCACCAAGTCATATTTCTACACATTGAAAGAATGAATCCCTTTAGACTGATCTCTGATTTTGTTTGTAGGAGAAGCAATGTGAACAAATTTTTATCTTTCTGATTCAAGTTCAATACTTTTTATTATCTAAATATACCTGTTAGACCTATGAGTTACCTCTACTGTGACCACACCCAGTGGAATTTACAAGTTCTATTAATACAGTACACCAGGATTATGAAAGAAGGAAGGGAAGAAGAGGGTAATAAATGAAGCAAAGCATAAAGAGGGCAGAAGTACAACAACATCAAGTGGCATATAACCTTAAGTTATAAAGCAAAAAACCATGTCAAAACAAGGAATGATGCTCACCTTATCAACAACATAGAAACTGAATTTTGAAACGCATTGGAAAAAAGAGCACAGGAAGAAAATAAGTCCTTCTTTTGTAGTTTCATCTTAACATTTGGAAGATGACGTTAAGAATTTCTTAATGATTAGGGTCTAACAATTGTTGGGCCACAACTCCCAGGAATAAAAACATAGACACTGTTGGTAAAATCTGTTCTCTCTTACATTTCTCATTTCAAAACTTACTTCCTAGCTGTGCTTTCACCAAGGAATTCTGACTAAACTGTGCTGAGACAAAAATAATAAATGTAAAAGCGTTCCTTAGCTACGGGATCATAAGAAAGAGAATTTCAAGTCATAATGTCTTCTATGTATTCAAAATGTTTGGGGTACTTAGGCACATTTCTCTGATGATGACCACAGGATTTTGTAAATTTACAAAAAGGAAACTGATGAAAAGAGACGTAAAATGGCTGGTTGATGTCAGAAACCAGGTCCAAAGAGGCCTAGATCTGCAACTTGAGAAAAAGGTTCCATCTATTCAGGTTGCTGGTTTCCTAACACAAGCAAGCCAGCTTTGAACTTGGCAGTATCTTTCATCTAAGGCGACAGATGCCAAAGAGGACATTAACACTACAGTCTGCAGAATCAAGTATTAAATGCATGGTATAGAGATGTGGCTACCTGCATTTCAGAAGGTTAACCAGATGTCCCCACATCCTCTAAGCACAATGGGAGTCACAGGAATGAAGACCTCTTATCTCCCCACTGCAGCGTTCAGGGTTTTGTGGCCACCTTCTCCCAGCGTGACTATGGACATATATAGTGTTCTAACAACTTTTCTCTTTCACTAGCATATCAGGAAATTCTCAGGAGTCAATTTAAATATTGAGATTATAAAGTATGCAGAATATAATTTTACTATTATATTCATCATCAATCAATATTATATAGATATATTTATCATTTAAATGAAAGATTTCCTGTTTTCTTTTCTAGATGGAAAATAGGGGCCAGGAAATCAGGCTAAAAAGGGTTTTATCAGAGCTTAAGGGCAAATTAAATTGTGTCTATTGTGCATGTGTGTGTGTGTGTGTGTGTGTGTGAGAGAGAGAGAGAGAGAGCTTGTGTATTTCGTTTCTGCTTTCATATTGGAACAGACTCATAGAAATTCCAGAGTTTTACTTTTATTTTAGTCTCGTTTCATTTTCAGGTTTTCATGGCATCAGGGTTGCACATCCTATAACTCATCCATTAAAACCGAAACCCAAAAGATTTTCCAAGTGTTTTTCTTCAAATACTTTTTATTTAACTTTGTAAAGATCAAATGTAAAATATATAATAACTTCTGCAAAATAGCTCTTAGTTCACATTGTGTAAATAACTATACTTAGTGTATAATAAATATCTACTGAATCGTAAACTCTTCCCAGTTTTAATCTCAACCTTATAATGATTCACAGTTTTTTGGGTGAGACCTTCACCCCTTGATTAACAGACCAGAGATCTGAGTCCTCAGACATTAATGGGAAAGCCAGGACCAGAACTTGGGTGGGTCTCCTAACTCCAAATCCAGTGCTCTTTGAGATGCATCATGTGTTTTCCCCCAATGCTATTCTTTAACTGATTTAAAAATTTGTGAATCAGAATTTTTAATCTGGGAAATCATGTTTTGACAGTAATAGTAAATGATCTTACTGTAATGCCTTAATAGTGTGGATTTTGTGTGTTCCTTCCAATCAAAACCAACTCTAGAGGGCAGTGCACACTTAATAACAGATATAGTCTCTTGAGTTTAAAAGAACTTCTCCCTGGAGTGAAAACCTAAAATGTTTGACATACTTATTAACAGCTTTAAATCAAACAGGACATCCTCAAATATCTCAGACCCTTTTTGGCTGTGTGGGGGAGGAGACCGAAGTAGATATTTAGCTTTTTCTCTTCTTCCCTACCCTCCCTTCCCCAAGCACTATGGCTTTAATATTTAATATAAAATGAACTGGAAACTTCCCTTACAATACCAGCCTAACATTCTGAAGTAAAACATATCTACTGGTAAAAGCAGAAGTGAAGGACAGAGGGAGAAAGACAGGATATTTGCAGAGAACCACTATTGGTTGAGTGTTGCTGGCAGGGAGTGGCATGAGCTGAAGCTTGAGAGGTAGGCCAGAGATGGCCACAGAGGGCCTTGTATGCCAGGAAAGAGGGTTGGATTTTCTCATGTAGATCTAAGGAAACCATGGAATAGCTTTAGCAGTGCAGGATAGGGCCAGATTTATGTTTTGTATGGATCATACAAGTAGCTCTAGAGAAAGTAGAACAGAGGGGAGCAAATCTAGAATATGAGAGGCCAGTTAGGATGATGATTGTTGTGTTAGTCCAGGAAAAAGAAGGCGCACTTGAGATAGGGTAGTGTTGACAACCAACACCCACTGGCCAGTTTGTTGTACTGGGGTAGTTTAGGTGCTGTTATGATGCTGAAAGCTATGCTACCAGTATCTCAAGTACCAGCAGAGTCAACCATGGGAGACAGGTTTCAGTGGAGCTTCCAGACGAAGACAGACTAGGAAGAAAGGCCTGGCAAAAATTAGCCAATTTATTTCCAAAAATTAGCCAATGAAAACTTTATGGATCACAACAGAAAATTGCCCAATATAGTGCAGGAAGATGAGCCCTCTAGGTTGGAAGGAACTATCCAATAGCCACAGCAATGGGCTCAAACATACCAATGATCATAAGGATGGTGCAGGACCGAGCAACATTTTGTTCTGTTGTAGATGGGGCTGCCATGAGTAGAAGCTGACTTTATGGCAACTAACAACTATAACAGTGGTGGTAGAAGTAGAGTAGAGAGGATAGATTTGAGAAAAACATACAAGGGGAAACCATCAGGATCTAATGATCAATTGAATGAAGGGGGTGAGGGAGAGAGAATAACCAAAGCTGATATTTTATAACTTTGGTCACTGGGTAAAAAGATAACAAACCAAGAGAGATTGAGTTTGCAGGGAAATGATACCTTTAGTCTTTGAGGAATCGAATCTGAAATATCTGAGTACCCAAGTGAAGATGTCTTGCAGGTGGTGGAATTTGTGACTCTGAAGTTTTGGGGAGAATCTGAGTTGGTGAGTGAATTAGAGTGTCATTAGCATACAAGCGGTAGTTAAACCCTGGAGAGTAGATACATTTGCTCAGAAAGAGTCTCAAAAATGAGAAGAGCAGAGAACTGAAAACAGACACTTGGGAAACACCAACATTTGAGCAGTGGGTGGAGGAAGAGGAAACTGTGGTCAGGAAGGAACAGTAAGAAAGGAATGAGGCAAACTGGGAGAGTATAATATTACTTTTGGGGGGAGTGATGCATATAATCAATATGACCAAATGTCCCAGAAATGTATAATAAGACAAAGACTGGAAAATATCCATTAAGTTTTGTGATCAGAAGAATAGTAGTGGTCATAGCAAGAGTAGAAGTCAGGCTGGAGGTGAGGGGTGGGGAGGAGTGCCCAGAGTGAACGGTACATGAAGTGATCACATTGAGAATAGATTACTCTTTTAAGAAGTCTAGATGAGAGGTAAGAAAAAAGACGGAACATTCTCCAAGGACATGGAGTCAAAGGTAGTTTTCTTTTTTAATGAATGGGAGGGAGATGAATAAGCTTATAGTCTGAAGGGAACATGCCCCTGTAAGGGGAAAAGTTGAAATTTCAAGAGGGAAGATGGTTGTAGAGCCTGGTCTTGGCACATAGAACTGGGTGGGCCTTGAACAAAAGGGAGCACTGCATCCTCTGAAACTGGAGAAAAAGATGATGATGGATGTGGATTCCTCTAAGTCTGTAAGTGTGGAGAAACCAAGAAATTGGGGGAGTGTGTGCTCAGTTGCCTGTGTAGCAGGGTGATTTATTGAGCTGCCATTTTTTGATATTGCTTTTGTTATTGCAGTAGAGTCTCCAGTGAATGAACAGGTCAGTCTTTGCGTTCTAAGCTATAGGTCTTGCCTTTATAGGGCTAAATGACTTTTGTGCTTCTGGGGTGGATAACAAGTCTCTGGGATAGCAGGATGGCAGCTCCCTCCCAGACTTTTGTTTGAAGTGGTCATTTAATCAGGACTCTACAAATAGTTATTAAAGTTCTCACTATGTGATTATGTTAACTCCTGAGGAAGAGAAGATGGAGCTGGTACCGGAAGCTAGAGGAGGTGAGTGACAAGACTCTAGGGGTGACTTCTAGAACACAGAAAGGGGCCAGTGATGGCAAGATGTGTGACTGGCTGCAATCCAGGCCCTTCCAATACGGTGTCATGAAGATGGCAGGATTGCTGATGGACTGGCAGATGACCATGAGCAGTCTTGAGCTCCCCAGCCAAGGGAACCTGGCATTCTTGTCCAAGTTGAGCCAGGGATGGAATGGTGGGGGGTGGTGCTTGGGGAATGGAGCCTTCAGCCTTTGAATGGACCATTCTGACCCAGACAATAAACTAAGCAGTGACTGTGATGGACTGAAGAAAGAAGGTCTTTCCTCAAATTTTCTGGAATAAGCAATCCCCTAGTGATGATTGACAGCACCTGGAGAGGAGCAGCTCCAATAGTGACTGATATTGGCATTGCCACTCTACAGGAAGAATTTTTAACTTGAATTAAAAAATAAAGCAATTTGATATGACATTCCTTACACTTGAGTATCATCACTGATACATCTCAATTTGCTTGATGAAGTAGATGGCAAGTTTTCTAATAGTAAGGAGTAATCGAATAAATGTTGAATTGAGGGTTTGAGACACGTAATTCAAGCCAGATTCAGAAGAGGAAGTGGAACAAGCTATAACATTGCTGATGTCAGGTGGATCTTTGCTGAAAGTAGAGAATACCAGAAAGATGTTTATGTGTGTTTTATTCACTATGCAAAAGCATTTGACAGTGTGGATCATAACAAATTATGGATAACATTGTGAAGAATGGGAATTCCAGAACATTTAATTGTGCTCATGAGGAACCTATACATAGATCAAGAGGCAGTTGTTCGAATAAAACAAGGGCATACTGTGTAGTTTAAAATCAGGAAAGGTGTGCATCAGGGTTGTGCCTTTTCTTCATACTTATTCAATCTGTATGCTGAGGAAATAATCCAAGAAGGCAGACTATATGAAGAACAATGCAGCATCAGGATTGGAGGAAGATTCATTAACAACCTGCCTTATTCAGATGACACAACTTTGCTTGCTGAAACTGAAGAAGACTTGAAGCACTTACTGATAAAGATCAAAGAGTACAGCCTTCAGTATGGATTACACCTAAACATAAAGAGAAGAAAAATCCTCACAACTAGACCAATAAGCAACATCATGACAAGTGGAGAAAAGATTAAGGGTGTCAAGGATTTCATTTTACTTGGATCCACAATCAACACCCATTGAGGCAGCAGTCAAGAAAGCAAACGACATTGCATTGTGCAAATCTGCTGCAAAAGACTTCTTTAATGTGTTAAAAAGTAAAGATGTCACTTTGAGGGCTAAGGTGCGCCTGACCCAAGCCATGGCATTTTTAATCGCCTCATATGCATGTGAAAATGACAAGGAATAAGGAAGACTGAAGAAGAATTGACGCCTTTAAGTTATGATCTTGGCAAAGGATGTTGAATATACCATGGACTGCTAGAAGAATGAACAAATTTGTCTTAGAAGAAGTACAGCCAGAATGTTCCTTAGAAGCAAGGATAAGGAGACTTCATCTAATTTACTTTGGACATATTATCAGGCAGGACCAGTCCCTGGAGAAGGACATCATGCTTGGTAAAGTGGAGGGTCAGTGAAAAAGAGGAAGACCCTCAATAGGATGGATTGACACAGTGGCTGCAGAGATGGGCTCAAGCTTAGCAATTGTTGTGAGGACGGTGCAGGGTCAGGCGGTGTTTAACTATGTTGTACATAGTGTCACTATGAGTCAGAACCAACTCAACGGCACCTAACAACAACAACATTAAATGTAAGTATAAATATTATGTAAAGATATTTTTAATGTAATGAATCTTTGGACTCAGTGGAATCAAATAATGTTGAAACTGGAAGCGACTTGCCAAATCCTCCA
Source organism: Trichechus manatus latirostris (assembly GCF_000243295.1). NCBI lineage: Eukaryota > Metazoa > Chordata > Mammalia > Sirenia > Trichechidae > Trichechus > Trichechus manatus. The sequence goes on along the minus strand of NW_004443968.1, from coordinate 11,972,565 downwards.
TTCCAGGCTCCACTGCACCCCCTTCACACATATATTTTACAGAAGAGAACAAATAACACTCAGAGAGACTAAAGGCCGCATCTAAGGCCACTTAGCTGAAGCCAGTTTTCTCTTAGTGCAGGTAGACACCCCCTATAGCAGCCCACCTGGAAAGAGCACTGTGCTGTCCCCGCCTCTCACCCTTTGTCCTTTCACCGTGTAAAAGCTGCCCTGACTTCAGGTGTCACCACAAAAGGCTTGGCAGTCCAGCTTCCCCTCCCACAGCTGACCTCTGGCAGCAGGGCAAAGGCACCTCAGCTTTGGACCTGAAGCCTGGCCCCAGCTGACAAGAGGAGGCTGCCAGGCCAGAGCCAGGCGGATGCTGGTCCCAGCCGTGTGCTGCATGCTGAGGAAGGAGACTGCAGATTCAGACAGCTGGGAAGGCTCCTGGAGCAACCATTCCATTCCATCTACTTCTCTTACATGGAAGGAAACTGAAGCTTCCAGAGAAGCTCGGGTGCTTGCCCAGAGAAAAAAAATACCGCATTGCCGTTGAGTCTATTCTGCTTCATAATGACCCTATAGGACAGAGTAGAACTGTGCTCCAAGGTTGTAAATTTTACGGAAGCAGATTGCTACATCTTTCCCCCACGGAGCGGCTGGTAGGTTTGAATCACCAACCTCTCAGTTAGCAGCTGAATGCTTAACCACTGTGCTACCAAGGCTGCTTCTCAGAGACACATAGTGAGCCCAAATCAACTAGAAGAGGCTGCTCGTTCTGGTTTTCTTTTTCCAAGCCTCTTTTCTAAACACAGTTCCTCCTCTGACAGTGCAGAGAACAGCAGAATCCTCCCCTTATTACAGCTCCACCAGGAACACACTGTACGGGTCACTTTAACTTGGGGACAGGCTGAGTGCTGGAAGTGATGACAGAGAAGAGGGAGCCCTGTGCTCCTGCCTCCTGTTAACTGGATCAGCACTTCACACTGAGGAAGGAGGAGGGGAAAAGCAACATTTTGCACTTAGCTGATGGGATATTAATGGAATCAGGGAATGGCAAGGAGAGAAGCTATAAAACGACTAGGGCTTCCCCTCTAAAGTTGGCAGCCCAAGCCCCAGGTCCTTCAGGCGAGAAAGGCCAAACAACGCTGACCAAAGCAGAAATCAGCACGTTGGATGACAGTGGCCAAAAGGAAACCATGTGGCTGTATCCAAAGGTACTGATGGGGCGCAAGCCAGGAAACCAAGTTATGTGGGGGAAGAGAAGGCAGGGCCCGGGTAGAGCCAAAGACGCCTGCATCAGTTTGATGCTTAGACACCTTTACAGCAAATCAAAACCTCAGTGGGGGACGCTGTGGGACAGCTCAGCAGGGCCCTGTGGAGCTGCTAAGGAGCTTAAACAGTGCTGTCAGTTTGATGTGTGAGCTGATGACCCTCTTCCTGACTTGCACCTGGAAATTAAACCACTGCATTATTTCACATTCCTGGATTTTCATGTCACTGCTTTGTCCCCGAGTCTTAACCACACATGAGTTTCTGGGTTCTCTAAGCTCAGCATATCTCGAAGAAAGGTACACATATTCTGTATGGAAAATGGGTTTAGGGTATGCACAATAATTTTTATTTTGATAATTTTATATATTTTAAATTTTATTTCTATGGTCATCCACTATTTACAAACAATGCTAGTTTTCCACTTATGGTCTAAAAATTTATTAAAGTTAAAAAAAAAAAGTAAGTCTGAGTCCATTTAAAGACAACTACCAACACCTAACTAAACCCTTTGCCATCAAGTCAGTTCTGACTTATGGAGACCCCATGTGTTACAGAGTAGAACTGTGCTCCATAGGGTTTTCTTGGCTGTGATCTTTTTGGAAACAGATCGCCAGAGCTTTCTGCCATGGTGCTGCTTGGTGGGCTCAAACAGCCAACCTTTAGGTTAATAGACGAGCGTAAACCATTTGTACCACCCCTGGACCTAAAGATAACTCCCCCAGCAAAAACAATGAAGGTGATATACAAAAACCTGAAATCTGGGAATCACTGTCCAGGATACTCCCAACCAAGGAGCAACATCAGCTGCCGAGTCAGCTGTGTCTCACCATGAGTGTGAAAGAAAAATGCAAGGTTTGAAACATCGTGTTATAGTAAATGGTGTGAGTTTTCCTACCCTGGGTGGATACCCTGAAGGTTTGTTTTCGTTTTGTTTGTTTATGGGGACTCTTTATTGATCTCTTGTTTAAACTTTCCAGATGGGAAACGGAGCCTCCAATCTTTGAATGGACCATTCTAACCCAGACAATAAACTAAGCGGTGACTGTGATGGGCTGGAGAAGGAAGGTCTTCCCTCAAATTTTCTGAAACAAGCAATCCTCTAGTGATGATTGACAGCACCTGGAGAGGAGGGGCTCCAATAATGACTGATATTGAGCATTGCCACTCTGCAGAAAGAATTTTTAACTTGAATTAAAAAAACAAAACAGTGATTTTATTCTTCCATTTTAAAATTCGGGGACTCTGAAGCCTCTGAGTCCTCCTATATTCCAGATCTCTTACAGAGCGAGTAATTAGGAGAGCCATGAGGGGCTTCTGGTTCCTAACAAAGGTCCCCTACAGAAGAAAGAACATGGTATGAGCAGCAACGGTTCCATCTTCTGCCAATAGTGTGTTGGATGCCAAATAGGAAGGGCAAATTTACTTTTGTATATAATATGTAAAGACAGACTTTGACTCATGAATGATTATACCACCAACTTTCCTCTTCATCTCTTTATCACTTAAGCCTGAAAAAGCAAAACCAGTTAGACGAGGACTTAATCCATCATAATCTCTGCATTAAAGGCCTTCCAAACCAGTGACATTTCCCTCTCTAAATCCACTAGGAAGGGATTGTAACTTCGTACAGTGCTGGGATAAAGTTGAGATTCAGTAAATATTTAATGTTGTCAATAAAACAGTTTCCTTAAACTCTGAACTTTGACTCAGCTAGTTTCTCGTTGAAGAAGATAAATGAAAGCAAGAAGATTTAGGCCAGTTTTGGGGCTGGTGAGTGAATAGAAAACAGGGAAAATAAGCTGCAGTAGAGTATGGGCTAATAGAGCAAATTAAAAAATAAAACCTGAACAATTTAGTATTTTGTCTAAAAGAACTGAAAAATTTTTTCAGCAGATTGAGCAAGTTCATTAATGCTTTTGTGTGGTCTCTGTCTGCGTCTCTTGGTTGAAAGGTTTAAGGGGGGGGGGTCCCACATAACCCTCCTTCTGTCAATTTCTCCTACCTTTCTCCTACAGTTTGTTTTATGGGGTTATATATGTAAGAGAGGGAATGAGAATGAGGCATATAAGTCAACACTCAGGGAAAAGAGAACTAGAAGTGGAGTCATCAGAATTGTGTTTGAATCTCTCTTTAAGATTGAAAATTTTATAATCTGGGGCAAGTTACTTCATTTCCTTGGGCCTCAATTTCCCCTTATGTAAAATAAGGTAGTAGACTTCTTTCATCATAGATTCTTAACCTGTAGTTCACAAATTCTGTAAGGGCTACATAAAACTTCTAAAATTGAATACAAAATATAGGGAACATGTAATTTCACTTTTCTGGGGAGAGAGTCCATAACTTTCTTCAGATCTGTAAGTGTCAAGAACCATTGTTCTAGATTATTTTTAAGGTCACTTCCTGATTCTAACATTTTATTATTTTAATGGGCAGATAATCCCAGGAGGCAGCAAGCAGGTGTGGGTCATAGTAACAGAAGATAGGCATAGAAGTTATTGCTTTCCTTATTCCTCTACCAACACCATACACCTACGATCCCTACCTCCTTCCAAAGGCACTCCAGTGTCCACACACCCATAACTATGGACCCCCTCCTCAGAAGAAGGGAGCCCTGTGTGCAGAATCCCAGGTTTACCACCTTTGCTGTTATTAAAACAAAAAAGAACACAAGCTAGATTTGCCCAACTGTCTCTTTAACTCCCACCACATATTATTTCTATTAACTTTGGCTGAAAGGAAAAATCCTCATGACACTATCGAGTGACGCTTTAGAATGACTGGACCTAGCTGCTCATTGCTAGAGGCTTCTTAAAAGTGTGATCTTGGTTGCCTCTTAAAGGTACAGAGGCCAATAAAATGAACAGGAACTGGGGAGGACAGGAGTGAGAAGAAGTAATTATAAAACAATGGACTATCAAAAAGATGTGACAATTCAGAATCCAAATTTGGCACATTTTCCCATAAAGCAAAGCCCCCTGGAAACACCACCACATGCTCTTTACTTACCAAGCTAAGTGGGAGACAAGTTGGCACTAACCTTCCTCCTGCTTCCTCGCTGCTACTGAGATGTGGTAGAGAGGTGGAGAAGCACCTCTCTTCCATCCAAAGGTTGAATCCCACTTAACTTTCACAAGACATGGGAAGAAATGATATATTAGGTTGAACCATATGAAACTGCTGTCTTTGTAAATCTAAAAATGGTCAAATAGCAGCAATTTCATATGGTTCAACCTAATATACAGAATACCTCCCAAGTAGAACATTCTAGCCATTTGGCATTTTCAAGATGTTCCTGACTCATCTTTCTTTGGCAGAAATCACTAAGATTCTAGAAAGAAAGACAAAGAATGGGTAATTCACTGTGGAATAAAGTTGTCCCATTCTTAATGATCATAATAATGTTTCCAAAAGAAAGAAATGCTCCAATTCCAAGGCATCTTTTAAGTCAATGGAGAAAAGAGTTATTCTTCTTACAGGATTCAATTTAACAAATATCTCTCCAGGGCCTGTTTTACACAAAGCACAGGTTGCTGGGAATAGGGACATTTGCAAGGTTTCTTGGGATTAATCTGACAGGAACGGAGAAATCCTCCAACAGATGAGGAATAGCTAATACCTCAGGAATTATTTGCTAATAAAGACAGGCTTCTGGGTCATCATCACCATCTTTAAAATAATTAGATCTTGGCAGTAATCAATGCAGCTATGTTAGGAGCAGAAAACGTTAGGGACATGAAGAACAGACTCCAAATTATCATGTTAGTGTTACTAGATATAGGACCTCCTAAAGAAAGGCAAGAGGGCAATAACGATAGACTTTGGCTTTGTTATTTCTAGCCGCAGCTCCCCAGGGAAACTGGGCAGTGAAGACTATGCTCTAGAGGAGCTGCCAGTAAAATTTACAACCTCTGTCAGCAGGAATAGAGCTCTTGTTGGTTGACATTCCAAGCAAAGCCCCTATGTTTGTTCAGCCTTTTCCTGAGAGAGGCAGGAAGGGACTGCTTTAATTTCATAATACATTGAAATTGCTAATAAGAGAAAGCTTTGTGGTTGAGTCAAAATATTAAAATGGTACTATGCTGACATGCATACAATTTTAAAATTCACAACTTTTACCAGTTTAAAAACACATATGTCACATAATTTTGTGTTTCTCCTCGTATTGCAATATTGAGGCCAATTGCACACCCCCACGTATGTAAGTGGGCTCAGGGAGGACTCATATTCTCTGCCAGACTCTCATTTATTATCAGTGAATCCATAGGTATTTATAGAATATTAATCACAAGTCCCTGGGTAGCACAAATGGTTAAGCACTTGCCTACTAGCTGAAAGGTTGGTGGTTCAAATCTACTCAAAGGCAGCTCAGAAGACAGGCCTGGCGATCTGCTTCCAAAAAGTCACAGCCTTGAAAACCTTATGGAGCAGTTCTACTCTGCGCGCATGAGGTTGCCAAGAGTCAGCTGACTCGACGGCAACTGACAACTAACAGTGACAATTACAAGTTTCCGTAAACTTCTGTACCAAGAGAGAAAATTTAAGATATGATTCTTGCCATGTGGGTTTGGGAACAAGAATTCATAAAATTATTTTAAAAGTGGGAGTTGGAGGTATAGGAATCATCGAGGAGGCAGAGCTGTCATTGATGGCTTCTTGTTTTGTTTCATTTTTCCACGATGAGAGAAGGAAGATAGAATGTACCAGGCAGAGAGCCAGGACCAAGACAAGTATAAGTGAAAAAGCAGGAAATGGCATGTCTGGAAATCAGTGAGTATAGAACAACAACAGCAACAAAAACCCCTTGCCGTCGAATCGATTCCAACTCATAGCGACTCTCTAGGACAGAGTAGAACTGCCCCATAGGGTTTCCAAGGTGTGGCTGGTAGATTTGAACTGCTGACCTTTTGGTTATCAGCCGAGCTCTTAACCACTGCGCCACCAGGGCTATAAGTACAGAACAGTTTGGCTGAAAATAAAGGGTCAGATTTTTTTTTTTGTTGGGGGAGAAGTTAAGATCTAACTCAAACTTTAAGTCAGAGGATTTGAAATGCTGTTGGAGGTGATGCAACTTTTTTTTTTTTAAACCAGTGGGGTTAATAGGAACGATGGCTGATATGTTAATCTTTCCTTCCATAAAGATAATTGGCACAGAATCTATCTAGTCTCTTGTGCTCTGAAAAGAGAGGGTACACAAATATCTAGAAGACAAAATTGAGTAGCCAAACAAATAGAGACTCAGTAGAGACTGCAATGGTTAAGACTGTGTGTCAACTTGGCTAGGTCTTGATTCTCAGTGTTTATATGTGGTTATCCCCATGCTGTGATCTGCTGTGAGTAGCCAATCAGCTGGAAGGGAGTTTCCTTGGGCATGTGGCCTGCCTCTGAATATAAGCGGACCTTCTGGCTTTTGCTTGCTCTGGATCCTGCAGCTGGCTCCTGTTCACCTGACCTCCAGTTCTTGGGACTGGAGCTAACAGCTTACCTGCCGATCTTGGAATTTGTCGATCTTCATACCCTGTGAGCAAGAGCCCTGCTCTCCAACCAGCCAATCTTGGGTCACCAGCCCCTGTGGCTATGTGAATCAGGAGAAGCCTCTATCCTGATCCACAGACTTGGGACATTCCAGCCTCTACAATCGCATGAGCCATTTCCTTGATATAAATCTCTCTCTGTAAATATTTATATGCTTTACTGGTTTTGCTTCTCTGGAGAACTCACCCTAAGACAGAGACTTAATGTAGCTAGCTCACATTCAATAATACTAAATAATAGCTAAATCCATTCTTCATGCTTCCAACTTGCAAAGACAAATCAGAAGATAACGCCATTCAGTCCATTAAAAGACTCATCCGGGCCTTCTGGGCTATTCCCTGTGGTCTGGGAGCTCAGTAAGTGGCCTGATGGAGCTGACAGATGCTTTGAGTTTTTAACATTTTTCAGAAGAGCAGTTAGAAATAGTAACTGGGATCACACACACAAATCTTTAATAGTCAATTATAAAGCCATGGGAAACCTAGGGGTACAAGAAAGAGAGACAAATAGTATAGAAAAAGGTGAGCAGTTTTAACTAAATCACTCATTTTCTCATTTCTGAGCCGGTTAAATTGCTATTAGAGATCTGGGATGATTAGGGTCATCTGGTGGAGAAAGCAGGATAGCAATAACTAAGCACAACAGCCATCTTCATAATAACTGAGATTTGCACAGCACTTTATAAATTGTAAAACATTTAAAAATATATGGTATGATTTAAAAGTCTCAAGAACCGGTAAGGTCAACAGGAACGGGTTTCATCCTCATTTACAGAGATGCAGAAGCTCCCAGTGTGCAAGTGGCCATCCAAAGTTACCCCCAGAAGAAGTTGTTGAACTGCTCTTCTGACTTCTAATCCAATGGTCTTTTGACCACAAAATTGTTTCCTCCACCTTAGAGGCACAAAACAGGTAAAAGATCTATGGAAAGAAAACCGTCTCTTTTCTTTTGTCTTAATCCATGATGTCCCTAAGAGTCTTCAAAAGTTCATTACTGGTTCTAAAAATACATTTCCAGCCGAGTACCCCACTGAGTTTAGACCAGAGTGTGGGGGTTGCTCAGCCTTTCTGAAATGGAGAGAATTAATTTCCTAAGGCATTCTTTACATATACAAAGTGAGATACAATAGGTACTATCTTTGAGAGAACTGAGAAAACAGTTACTCAAACCATTTTCTGTGTTCTATGGTTTAGATGAGGATCTCCAGTAATGCACATACCTTGGAAGAAGGAGACCCTCGGTCACCAGAAAGCACCACTATACTTCTCCCTACCTTGTGCTCTATAAAGCATATGTGATAAAAGTCATGAAAATAATGACAGCTATCATGTATTGAGGACTTACTCCATGCCGAGGACATGTAAGCACTTTACACACATTGTCTGACTTAATCCTCACAACAAATTTGGAAGTCAGATATTATCATTACTACCACTTTACAGACGACAAAATCTAGGCTCAGAAAAGTCAATTAACCTTGTTCAAACTCACACATGGAATAAGGGGCAGAGCTGAGATTTAAACTGAGGTCAGTTTCACTACAATGCGATTCCCTTACCCATTACTCTATACCTTTAAGGATGGTCCACTTTACCATATTCATTGTTGCATAAGATGATTGCTTCTCCCCACATTACCATTAACTGTTTCAGAGAAAGAGCAATCAGCACTTGCTAGCAGAATGACCAAAAACCAAACCAAACCAAACCAAACCAAACAAAAACAATGGTTGGGCCACAAACCGGCCGCTGGCATTAGAATCCATGCTGAAAAGTAAAATAACTAAAACCATAGAAGAATGGAACTTGAAGGAATTTCAAGAGATCATGGACTCCATTCACTCACTTCATGTTCACTGGGCATCAACTATGTGCTAAATAATGTGCTAGATGCTGAAGATAGAAAAATACCTACCTCCGAGGAACTTACATTCTAGAAGGAAATACAAGCATATAAGCAAATGATTGTAATACACTTAATAAGTGTAATAATCAGGAATGCACAAGTTGAAGAGGAACACAAAGAATGATCAACTCTGTAGAGTCCCAGGAATAATTTTCAGAAAAAGAGATGTTTGAGTTGGGTCTTGAAGTATGAATAGAACTTTAACAGGTAAAATGATGTGGGAATGGCATTCTAAGAACAAAGAAGATGGGAACATTCAAAGGTATGGAACATAAAACTACACAGAAGGTTTGAAATCCTGTGAATACTTTAACGTGGCTAGAATGCAGGACAAGCAGAAAGGACAGCAAAGAAGTAAGATTAGCAAGTCAGGTTATGGAGGACCTTGGAAGTCAAACATTCCATGGGAAATGAGATGCCATTGATGCCAGAAAGGAGATTATTGCAATAGTTTGGAAAAGAGGATGGAGACCTGAGCTGAGGCAGCAGCACTAGAAGAAACAGCTTAAGAAGAGAAATAAAAAGGAAGCCAAATCAACAGAACTTAACAACTGATTAGAGGAAGGAGTTTGACAGGTGGTGGGAGGAGGGACAGATCCACAAGGATGACATCCAGGTCTTGGTTTGGGTGAATTGGTGAATGGGCAAGAAGATGAAAAGATAAGGAGTTTAGCTGGGAGTAGTTTGAGATAGTGGAATCTGCAGAACACAGCTGGTGAATGTTTCACAGGTGCTTAGATACAAGGGAGGCTCAGTTATGTGGATCATCAAATTAGGTCCTTGTATAAAATGGAGATCTGCCATTGGTGGCATCCCGATGACCATTTTTACAACCATGAAAGATAGCAGTATCTTGAATTTATATTGCTCCTTTCTTTCTAAGAGATGGAAGCTGATTTTTCCCCAAATACAAATAAACCTGCATAAGCATTCTCTAACTCCCTTAAATACATACATATAATTTAACAGATATTATAGTAATATCCCCCCAATCTCTTATTTCTAATACAAATATGCAAAGAATTATATGAAACAATAACCAACATATATACTTACACATATATATACATATATGTGTATATATATATGAACTTGTTTACTTTTGTCACTTCATAAAAGTTGAGTGAAACCTGGAGGAAAAGGTGGGGTTAAGAATAAGTTTCCGTTATCAGGAAGAAAATAAAAATGAGTACTCAAATACACATCAAGAGGTAGTCCTGGTATACGAATACTTGACTTAAAAAAAAAAAATCATAAAAAAGTGTTTAGTTGGGCATCAGGCCCTTAGGGTGCAGTGTTTCAGTAAAAATCTTGAAGAAATAAAATCCATTCATGTGTATTCCCATAAGTGCCTTGAATCACAAATAAAGGATTACCATAAGATAATACAAGGGGGGAAAATTCCTTCTACTTTAAAGATTAAAGAGTGAAAATAGGGTGGAAATGAACTGATAAGTCTCATGTGAGTCTGAGTAAGCAAGAAAGACTAAGAAAGAATTGTTAAAGGACATTCTAATTATGATAAGGATAAAGGCCAGTTCAGCTAAACAGTCACATCTGGCTTCTAGTGATATCAGCCTGCATAATGGAAATAATGTTAAGGCAGTGAGATTGTTGGAGTCTCCTGTGAATATCAGACTTATTTCCTCATTCAGTCAGCTTAGAATGTCAGAGAGATCAATTTATATGATTACACTTACTAAGGTAATTAAGAAATAGGGACAGCTCAAGAGGATATTGCCTAATAATTAATAACCAGCTGGAAAGAATGAGGGTCCTAGCAAACATTGAATTAAATAAAGATTGGTGGAGAACTTCTGTCAACAAGAAATGGGCTTATTCATTAAAGCAGCCCAGGGTTAGTATCTGAAGGCCATCTGCTAAAAAAACAAAACTCAGATTAAGAGGGTTTCTTGGAGCTGTAGGTCCTATAACATTTTAAAGAGCTCAAAGAAAAGGTATCGGAAATAGGCAGAGAAAAGAAAAAGAGGAACAGCATCATAAATGGAAAAGAGCATCTGGCTTAGAGTTAGGTTCCTAGTTCCTCTTCCACAGCTGCTAGAGGTAGGTTGTATAACTGGAATGAAGCACTTCACTTCCGGGCCTTAATTTATTCATTAGTAAAAATGGAATGATTGAACTCTATGACCTCTGCAGCTACCTGAACCTCTGAAATTTGAATTTTAAGCATGGTTCCTTAACAATGACAACCACAAGCGCTAAAAATGAACACTTGGGCCAGAACAATGAGTAGTATTTGTTGGCTGTTGGTGTTGGATAGGTACCAACAGGCATCAAAGCCCCAGATTTTAAAGAAGAAAACATATTTTTAAAAAAAGGACATATGCCATTTTCTTAAGTCAGGCATCTGAAAAAAAAAAAAAAAGAGAGAGAAATGAAATGAGGAACTGTGGTTTATTTCTTTTAGGGGCTTCTGATACTTCTAATCAATAATTTACTGATATAGAGGTCTCGCTATAATTATGGACAAAATACTCCTTCTGTAAGAAACAACATAAAGCGTTTGTCTCAAATTTCAATCCCCTTAGTGGCAATGTTCTCTGGAAGCCAAAGCTTAAAAAAAGCAAACAAACCCAGCAACCTGTTAAACTGGAAAGTGTCTTTGCTAATCAGATACTCTGTGGTTAGGTGAAAAACTTCTTTGAAGAAAGGCATCAAATATCTTATGTACACAGAGGCAAGTGAGAAAACAAACCTACAGCTGCCTGCAAGGACCTCAGTTTACCCCTCACTTCTCCAAAATGCTTCAAACCTGAAAATCCATTGCAGTTTCTAGGTTGAAGTTTGGTTACTCAACTTGGACGGAAGGGTGGCAGCAGGGAGCTGGAGAAGGTCGACTGAGACCAGAAAGCAAGGGAGAGAGGTCAAGTAGGGAGGAAGTTGAAGCCTCCCACTCCCGTACACACACACCAAAAACAAAACACAAACAATACATAGGAAGAATAATGGCAGCAGTAAGCTAAGAGTCCCTTGGTCGTTATAAACCCACCATGTTGGGGGAATACAATGTAAAGTTGGGGAAGGGAATCAACTCTGGTTTCTAACATCATCAACATAGTAATGGAGCTGGGGGCAGCTACACATAACTACAAAATGTGGTAAATTCTGGTAGTTTAAGTTAACATGAGGGTGTTTAGAACTATGATGTAAAGAGATCAGAAACAGCTGCATGAAAACAAGCTAAGCAGACAAACAAACAATGGAGTCAAACTGTAAAAGCCTTTTATAAGTTCCTGCCTGGGTAGTGCAAATGGTTAACTTGCTTGGCTGCTAACCAAAAGGCTGGCATTCAAGCCCACCCAAAGGCACCTTGGAAGAAAGGCCTGGTGAACTACTTCTGAAATTCAGCCATTGAAAACCCTGTGGAGAACAGATCTACTCTGACACACATGGAGTTGCCATGAATTGGGGTTGCCATAAGTTGGTATCACTATGAGTTGGGGTCAACACATGACAGCAATTGTTTTTTGTTTGTTTTTTCTGCCTGCTACTCACCAAAAGCGTTGCCTCCACCCCTTGTTCTCCTCTGGGCCAGAGCTTGCTGCACATTTGGGTAGATGGGAAGGACTGAAATTTCTAATTATTGGATCCTTCTTAAGGGTCTCAGAAGGCATGTTTGCTCTTCCTCAAAAGCACCTGGGCACCAGAAAAATCGGGTAAAAAGAAATACCAAGACCAGTTTTTGAAAGGGAAAGGGAGTCACTAAGCTACAGATAGCTTGCAAACCACAGATGTGAACAGAGAAAGTCAGTGGATGGGCAGAGAATGACGAGGGGCTGGCTGTGAGAAGGCAGGAGGGGAGGCTGACTGTTGGTACCCAAGCAAATGACTACTGGAGCTTCCAGCACCGTCTGGCAAGATTACCTCTCCTCCCCAACTCAATGCACAGCTTCTGTAGCAGCCCTAGGGCAAACCAGGAGCCTCCCAAAATGCTGGCTGAGGAATCCCAATTCTCAACCCTGAGACCCTACTTGCAGCCTTGTATCCCAGACAGACCCTTGGAGATATGCTTTGAGCAGTGATGTAAATGCAAAGAGTTGGTTGGTTAGTAGCTGCTGTTGAATTGGCCTCTGATTCATGGCAACAACCCCTCATGGCAACAACAGAATCAGACCCTTGTGATTCATAGGATTTTCATTGGCTGATTTTTTTCAGAATTAGATCACCAAGCCTTTCTTCCTAGCCCACCTTAGTCTGGAAGTTCTGCTGAAACCTGTTCAGCATCACAGCAACATGCAAGCCCCCACTGACAGACAAGCAGTGGCTGCGCTTGAGTCCTGTTGGCTGGGAATCAAACCCGGGTCTCCCACATGGAAGGTGAGAATTCTACCACTGAACCACCAAACCAAAACCAAACCCATTGCCGTGGAGTCGATTGTGACTCATAGCTGCCCTACAGAACAGAGTAGAACTGCCCCATAGGCTTTCCAAGGCTGTAATCTTTAGGGAAGCAGAATGCCACATCTTTCTCCCAAGGAGCTGCTGGTGGGTTTGAACCTCTGACCTTTTGACTAGCAGCCATAGCTAACAGGGTTTAGTGACATGTAAAATTCTTTCTCATGCCAATTAAGATTCTGATTAGACCTAGATGATATTTTTTTTTTAAAAAAAACTTGTTTGGAAGGGAAGAATGTGCCCGCCTGGTCAGGAATTTCAAGACATCCACAAGGCTCCAGCGGTCTTCCCCAATTATTCACCGGCCTGAGACACTCTGTGCATAAGAAGGCAGCGATGTCAATGCGTAAGAATATACAGTACTGTTTTATTAGTTTGCAGACTCAGAATACAGTGGTTCTCAACTGGTGGCGATTCTCTCTCTCCCTACACGAGGTGGGGGGAACATTTGGCAATGTCGGGCAGGGGGAGGTGCACAGGATAGGCCCCCACAAGAAGAATTATCTGGCCCAAGTAGTGCTGAGATGGAGCTCTCCATATGCAGAGTAGCTAGACAGGTAGCCCAGTGATGAAGCCAAGAGGTAACCTGGAGAAGCAGCTGCCACTCACCTGCACCTGGTTGTGGCCTTGCAGGGATAAGGGCCTACTGCAGCCAAATCTTCCAGTTCTCCAAAGTCATACAGCTAGATTTTTGTATGAACTCACCTGCCTCTTAAATCCTGGCAACTAATTCTATTCGTTCAAAATACTAAACTTCCTAGGGGGCAGAGGACATGGGATGCCAGATTCAGGCTGCTAGTTTGCCACCTCCCTGTTAAATTTTGTTGTTGTTAGGTGCTGTCAAGACTCATAGCGACCCAAGGAACAACAGAACAAAACACTGCCTGGTCCTGCACCATCCCCACAACTGCTGTTATGCTTGAGCCCATTGTTGCAGCCACAGTGTCAATCCATCTAATTGAGGGTCTTTCTCTTTTTCGCTGACCCTCTACTTTACCAAGCATGATGTCCTTTTCCAGGGACTGATCCCTCCTAACAACATGTCCAAAGTATGTAAGATGTAGTCTCGCCGTCCTTGCATCTAAGGAGCATTCTGGTTGTACTTCTTCCAAGACAGAGCTGTTCATTCTTTTGGCAGTCCGTGGTATATTCAACATTCTTTGCCAGCACCACAATTCAAAACTGTCAATTCTTCTTCGGTCTTCCTTATTAATTGTCCAGCTTTCCCATGCATATGAGGTGATTGAAAACACCACAGCTTGGTCAGGAGCACCTTAGTGCTCAGTGTGACATCTTTGCTTTTCAACACTTTAAAGAGGCCTTTTCCAGACTTAATGGTCTGACTGAGCCTGGAGGAACCCCAGAAAGCATGGCCCCTGGATTCTCTATCAGCCCAGAGCTAAAACAATTTCCGAGGCCAACTCTTCAGACAGGGATTGGACGGGACCGTGGGACATAAAGTGATACTCGTGAGGAGTGTGTCTCTTAGCTCAAGTAGATACTAGAGACTAAAGGGGCAGCTTCTGTCTGGAGGTGAGACGGGTAGGCAGAGAGGGTTAGGAGCTGGTTGAATGGACATGGGGAATCAGGGGTGGAAAGGAGGAGTGTGCTGTCGCAGTATGCGGTGAGCAATTAGGGTCACATAACAATGTATGTATAAATTTTTCTATGGGAGACTAACTTGAAATGTAAACTTCATTTAAACTACAACAACAAAAAAAAAAAAAGGAAAAAAAAAACAAAAACCCACAATGAGATACCATCTCACCCCGTCATTACTAGCACAAATCAAAAACACTGGAAATAAACGTTGGAGAGGCTGCGGGGAGATCAGAACTCTTATGCACTGCTGGTGGGAATGCATAATGATACAACCTTTTGGAAAATGATATGGCACTTCCTTAGAAAGCTAGAAATAGAAATACCATACGATCCAGCAATCCCACTCCTAGGAATATATCCTAGAGAAATAAGAACCATCACACGAATAGACATATGCACACATCCATGTTCATGGCAGCATTGTTGACAATAGCAAAAAGAAGGAAACAACCTAGATGCCCATCAACAGATGAATGGATAAACAAACTATGGTACATACACACAATGGAGTATATATTATGCAACAATAAAGAACAATGATGAATCTGTGAAGCATCTCATAACATGGGTGAAACTGGAAGACATTAAGCTGAGTGAAATAAGTCAATCACAAAAGGACAAATATTGTATGAGACCTCTATTGTAAAAACTCATGAAAAAGTTTACACACAAAAAGTAACAATCTTTGTTGGTAACAAGGGACAGGAGAGGCTTGGGGGGAAATACTAAATAGACAATAGATAAGTGGTAACTTTGGTGAAGGCTAAGACAGTACACAATACACAACTTGTACAAGGAAAGGTCATGGAAGCTCCATAGACACTTCTAAACTCCCTGAGGGAATGAATTGCTGGGTGGAGGGCTGTGGAGACCATGGTCTTGGGGAACATCTAGCTCAATTGGGATAACACAGTTTATAAAGACAATGTTCTACATTCTACCTTGGTGAGTAGCATCTGGGGTCTTAAAAGCCTGTGAGCAGCCATCTAAGATACTCCACT
>NW_004443968.1:11919038-11956567 GCF_000243295.1 Trichechus manatus latirostris | reverse complement strand
GGCCGAGAAGGGAGCGTGTTGACATGTCCTGGGGTTGTTAACCAGTGTCATAAAACAATATGTGTACTGACTGTTTAATGAGAAAATATTTGTTCTGTAACCTTCACCTAAAATACAATAAAAAATTTTTTTTAAAAAAGAGGTCTTTTGCAGCAGATTTGCCCAGTGCAATGTGTCTTTTGATTCCTTGACTTCTTCTTCCATGGGTGTTGATTGTGGCTCCAAGTAAAATGAAATCCTTGACAACTTCAATCTTTTCTCCATTTATCATGATGTTACTTATTGGTCCAGTTGTGAGGATTTTTGTTCCCTTTATGTTGAGGTGTAATCCACACTGAAGGCTGTGGTCTTTGATGTTCATCAATTAGTGCTTCAAGTCCTCTTCACTTTCAGCAAGCAAAGTTGTGTCACATGCGTAACGCAGGTTGTTAATGAGTCTTCCTCCAATCCTGATGCCACGTTCTTCTTCATATAGTCCAGCTTCTTGGATTATTTGCTCAGCACACAGATTAAATAGGCATGGTGAAAGGATACAACCCTGATGCACACCCTTCCTGACTTTAAACCATAAAGTATCCCTTTCTTCTGTCCGAACAACTGCCTCTTGATCTATGTACAGATTCCTCCTGAGCACAATTAAGTGTTCTGGAATTCCCATTCTTCCCAGTGTTATCCATAATTTGTTATGATGCACACAGTTGAATGCCTTAGTATAGTCAATAAAACACAGGTAAACATCTTTCTGGTATTCTCTGCTTTCAGCCAACACTACTGTCCAAAGACTAGATGAGTTGTTAAATTTTAGATTGCAAAAACCCTGAGTTCTCTTAGACTTCAAGAGAAAGCCTTCAAAGGAAATATGGCCACCTGAGCTATTGAGCAATTACATAAGAAGATTAGTTTAAACAGAGCTTTTTGGGTGCCAAAGGACTGTCCAATTGCTCAGGTATAAGAAACATGCAGTGAATGAGCAGAAGCAAGTGAAGCGCCTATGTTTAGTCCTCCATCTTGAATTTTGCCTACATTCATGTTTTATTTGAAGGCAAATTCAATTTTCGTTTTCCAGTCAGATTTAATCCAGGAGTCCTAAGCCATCTCAGATGTGATAAAGCAAAAGCCTTTTCAAAACTGGCTGTGCCCTTTAATGAGTAACCTCAGCCTCAGCTTCTCGAATGCTCTGACTTGCTCAGAAAGAGTGGTATTGGCTAAATCTTCCTGCTTCACCAACCTTAGGAATCTGGAAGCTCCAGCCTTCCTAAAGCTCAGAGACCTACCACTCCAGTTTGATACTATGTTATATGAAATGGAAACTGAGTTTCCACAGGTTTTTAACCTTCTTTTTGGTGGGGGGCGGGCTGGGGCACAAAAGGATCTCTGACATATCTGGTTGACATGAAAAGTGTTGACATCTCTTCATACCAGGCTGGGCTCCTGATTAGCATCACAAATTAAAAACAACCTGCTGGCCCTGGGCTTCTCATGCATGTTAATGGAAGCTTCATTTGGCCTTTTCCTAGTTTCAGTCATCTGACTCAGACACCAGATACTTGCACTCTGAAGCACATGACATTTAGTTTCTGGAGTGACTAAACACCGACCCAGTGATTCAGTTTTCTACCACCTAATTTCATCTGGAAAGTTCTGGAACCCAAGATGCAATTGTTTACTAGTAATTTTGCAAGGAAGGTAACAATGCAATACATTTTTAAAGCACTTAAGCTCTTTAATGTGGCGGGCTGCTAACCAAAATGTTGGAGGGTCAATCCATCCAGAGGTGCCTCAGAAGGAAGGCCTGGTGATTTATTTCCAAAACATCAGCCATTTAAAACCCAATGGAGCACTGCTCTGCTTTAGCACACACGGAGTTGCCATGAATCAGAACTGACTCTACAGCAAGTTTATAAATTTTTTTTTAGTTTAAGCTATTTACACATTGCTTTCACATCTGTCGTGACTGTGATACATGTAACACCCCTGAAAAGTCAGTAGGGTTGGCCATATTATACCCATTTCATAGATAGTATCTGTGATCTGCACAACAGCCTAGGAGGCAGGTACTAAGGTACTATAGCACACAGACTGTGCAGCCAGATTGCCCAGGTTCAAATCCTAGCATTGTCTCTTACCAGCTGTACAAGCTTGGGCAAGTTACTTTGTTTCTCTGTGCCTCAGTTTCACCATCTGAAAAATGAGAATAATAATAGTATCCTACTTCTAAGGTTGCTGTATTGAATGAGTTAATAAAAATAAAGCCTGGCACAAAATAAGTAAGCACTATAGTGTTTAGCTATTAATACCACCATTTTCCAGATGAGGAAACTGAAGCAAAGAGAGGTGAAGTAGCCCAGGTGGTCTGACTCCGAGTTAACCTAAACCTGCTAGGTGCCATCGAGTCGGTTCCGATTCATAGTGACCCTAAATACAACAGAATGTAACACTGCTGGTCCTGTGCCATCCTCACAATTGTTGCTATGCTTGAGCCCATCCTTGTAGCCACTGTGTCAATCCATCTCATTGAGGGTCCTCCTCTCTTTCGCTGACCCTATACTTTACCAAGCATGAGGTCTTTCTCCAGGGACATGTCCCTCCTGACAATATCTCCAAAGTACATGAAATAAAGTCTCGCCATCCTCGTTTCTAAGGAACATTCTGGCTGTACTTCTTCAAAGACAGATTTGTTTGTTCTTCTAGCAGACTATGGTATATTCAGTATTCTTTGCCAACACCATAATTTAAAGGCATCAGTTCTTCTTCAGTCTTCCTTATTCATTGTCCGGCTTTTGCACGCATATGAGGAGACTGAAAATACCATGGCTTGGGTCAGGCACACCTTAGTCCTCAAAGTGACATCTTTGCTTTTTCATACTTTAAAGAGATCTTTTGCAGTAGATTTGCCCAATGCAATAATATGTCATTTGATTTCTTGACTGCTGCTTTCATGGGCGTTAAGTGTGGATCCAAGTAAAACAAAATCATCGACATTTTCAATATTTTCTGTTTATCATGATGTTGCTTATTGGTCCAGTTGTGAGGATTTTTGTTTTCTTTATGGTGAGGTGTAATCCATACTGAAGGCTATCGTCTTTGATCTTCGTCTGTAAGTGCTTCAATTCTTCTTCATTTTCAGCAACCTAACCTAGTTGCTGTCAAATCAACTCCAACTTATGGCAAACCCATGTGTGTCAGAGTAAAACTGTGCTCCATAGGGTTTTCAATGGATGATTTTTCAGAAGTAGATTGCCAGGCCTTTCTTTTGAGGCTCCTTTGAGTGCACCTGAACCTCCATCTTTCAGTTAGCAGCCGAATGCATTAATCATTTGCACCACGTGGGGACTCCTCACTCCAGGTTACAGACTCTTGACCATTCTACTGCTGGTCAGTGAATGAACTAAGGAATAAAGTGCCGAACGATATAGCAAGAGTCACCCCTCACACAAGGTAAAGATTAACAATTTGAAATGTAGGTCTCTTGACTCCAGATCCAGTGTTTTTCTGCCTCACCACGTGACCCTTGGGTGGTAGAGCACATCTGAGAAAAACAAGCAATGAAGGTGAAAAGACGTATGGCATAAAGCAGTTGGTCCCATTATACTTTGAATAGAACTGTGAATGTCTTCATGAAATGCTGAGGTATAAGAAGTCTATGGCCATCTGGAGCCAAGAGGAATGTGAGAAATAATAGAGTCAATCATTGCACAAACACAGTTCCTGACAACTCTGCTGAGCTATGACCATCCAGTTATCTCTTATATGTCTCTTCTGACACATCAGCAACGAAGCCCTCATTCCCCCACACAGGGTTCTTTGAATTTAGCCAAACATACTAAGTTGTGCTTTAAGTCAAAATAATTGCTCACTCCTGCCCTGGAGAGTTTCAAATACACAGCAGCTTGCTGGGTGTCCAGAAATTGATCACTTCATCATCAAATGAGCCAGCCAGGGGAGCAATCCCTCCAGCAGGAAGGTTAACAGGCATGAAAATGAATCAGCATCTTATGGTTACAAATACATTTTTACTGCTGCTTTGACTAAAAACTACTGTGGTGTTTTTTTTTTTTTTAAAGTTCAGATGCCTAGATATTTCGCGGCTGAAAATGTCAAGCCCCTGAGCTATTGTTATAACCGACTGTGCCATGGGAGCATTTCCTGACTGTTTTCCTGTTGTTATGCAGTCAGCATTATGGATTCAGAATAACTTTGAGCTTTGGCTGATCTGCTTTCTAGCACATAGCATTACTGGCTCTGAAGGAAGCATTAGCTTTGTAGGCTGTGCGTGGATATTAAGAATAATATAATAATAATACCAGGGTACAAATATTACCAAATCTTTTTATGTGCTCTTTGTTCCCTAATAATACACTCATAAGGTCCTTGAAGGGGCCCGCCTCAGCTAAACTAGGAATTCACTCAGCCTATTAACTTAATATAGTAACATGCCAGGTCAGGGTTTCTCTGATTGTTGCTGCGTGCAATAGAATGTGATGGTTTTTAGAAGAGGCTTGTTTAAAAGCTTTGCACTTCCCTGCGAAGAGTTCATATAATATGACTGCGTAATTATCATAATCCTCATACATATTCATAAAATAAAACTATTTTTAAGTATATACAGAATAAAATATGCTAGACTTCGATTCTAAGGTGGGATGACACCTTTCTATTGCACATATGCCTCACTTGAAGTAAACCACAGTTTTCTGACAAGTCAAATTGCACCAAAGTAAGTACCTGGCAATGTCCACGCTGGGCGAGCCTCTCCTTGAGTGTCAATTATCTAACTAGTATCTATTGTACAAAAGCTTTGCTGATTGAAATCTAGTCCCTCCTCAGGTACAAAGAACCTAACTAGATAATCTTTTCAGACCATCTAAGTTCAGGTACTTCTCATTCGACAACATCTAAGCAGAGACCTTGGGCATAATATTTTAGAAAACAAAAGCCCCAGTTTGAGAAGAACCAAGGTAAAGCTGGAAACAGATTTACTTGACAATTAAGTTAGATATGTATCACTAATTACAGTATATATAACCCAGGTGTGGTCTTGTTTAATCTGTCCTCACAGAGGAATTAGTAAATCCTCTGGCCCTGGTGGCTTGGGTCAAAGCGTCAGTCCCTTTTTTGCATCATTCTCCTTTGGGGTTCCTGACTGCACTCCCAGTAGGGGCTCTCTGATTCCCTCTACATTCTATCTGGGTCTACCTTTACCTACAGAAAGGTTCTTTGTTACAGCAGGTGCTGCTGTTGATTTTTCAGCCCTGTTTTTTTTCTGCCACCAGCAGTGATCCAATGCTGTGCTTTTCTCTGCATCAACTCTCAAGTTTGCACATTTTCTTGGTAATCTTCTTCTTCAATTAGGTCTCAGACATAGTTCACAACTCTTCTCAGATAGATTGCTAAGTATTTCCTGACCTTAAAGAAAATGGGACAAGGGAAGGGCAGGGAAGATATGGCTCTGGACTCCTAGCTGTGCTTCATCTGAGGCAGTTTCTATTACATATAATGTTCTAGGTGAAATCTTATTCAAAGCAAGAGATTCTTCGCAAACAAACAAACAAATGGAGAAGTCTGAATATGCAAATGACTAAAGGCACTCCTTTCACAATGAAGTTGTCACATGGTAAGGAACTCACTGTTTTATATTCACTATTCTGATGATCTGTTGCTGAATTACAAAACCATCCAAAACTTGGCAGCTTAAAAGACAACTATTTTATTAAATCTCCAGATGTCATGGGTCAGAAGTTCAGGCAGGGCTCAGCTGGGTGGTTCTTTTTTTCCATGTCGTGTTGAAGGAGTTCACTAGGTGGTATTCAACTTTCATATGGGTCTGGAGGGTCCAGAATAGCTTCATGCTCATGTCTCTTGATGGGGACGACTGGAAGCTGGGCTCAGCTGGATCCATCAACCCAAGTGCCTACCTGTGGCTTCTCTAGAATGCCAGTCTCAGGGACTTGGATTTCTTACATGGAGGCTCAGGGCTCCCAAAGACAGTATTCTAAGAGACAGGAAGTAGAAGCTGCTAGACTCTTAGGGTCTGGGCTCAGAAACTAGCACATTGTCACTTCTGCTATATTCTATTGGTCAAAGCAATCACAAAGCCCATTCACATTCAAGGGGAAGGCAATAGAACTCGCCTCTCAATGAGAAGTTTAGCAAAAAACATGTGGCCATCTTTAATCTATCATAGTTACTGACCTTTAAATGCTGCCATCCTTGATCCAAATGGCCACAGGGTTAGTGACTTCGTTGTTCCCATTTCCTTTTTTGATCTTAGTTCTCTTCCTGGTCCGCACCCTACCATGGCTAAGATGGTCATCCTGCTGAGTTGACTTTTATTGACCAGTCTGGGAGAATAATAGCCTTACATTGACTATTGTATATTTCTGAACTGTCTTCCAAGAGCACTGACTGCATTCGCTATCAGTCATCTGCTCTGTGAGGTGAAGAGATTTCCCTTTGGCTAGGCTGTCAGATAAAATACAAGACTCCTAGTTAAATTTGAATTTCAGATTAAAAACAACGTTTTTTTTTTTTTTTTTTAAGTATAAATATGTCCAAAATATTTCATGGGACATACTTACACTAAACAGTTATTCGTTGTTAATCTGAAATTCAAACTTGACTGGGCATCATGTACTATTACGTGTTAAATCTGATACATTTAACCTTGGCACTGTGGTTCAGGTTAGGGAGAAGGAGTTTCTGGCAAAGTTTGACACAGAAGACTGGCCTCTGGGGGTAAATCTCTCTTGATGATCAATCTTTGTTTTCCCATTCAAACTCACTGCTCTGCCAGGCTCTCCTCTCCCTCCCCAAGTTCCACAGCCCCAATATTTTTTTTTTTCTGATATGGTTTAAAGCAATTATTTCTACACATATCACAGTCCCATAATGGAAACAGGAGTCACAGAATTCTCTTAATTAATTGGCTTTTCTTTCCCTTTACATGAAGTTCATAACCACATTGATTGAGTGTGTGTGAGAGGAATTCAATTCTATCCGAGATCAATCAAGTCTAACAATCCCCGCTTTGCCAAACTATTTATGAATGTCTTTTACTAAACAAAAATTTCTGTTTAGTAGATGCCTTCATCATTCCTTTTCTAAGTTGAAGAAAACACTTGCATTTAACTATAGTACAAATTTAATCAGTCAAAAAAATTTATTGATTGTGTACTATGTGTTAAGTCAACAACTATTAACACCTGATCTTGCCTGAGAGGCGTTCAGAGCCTAGGGAAGGATACAGAGATGTGAAGAGATAATCACAAGTCCATGTGATAGGACTTAAAAACAAGAGCAGAGTTCAGTAGATGTGACTAATCGGGCTCCAGAAACTTTACATCATAGAGGAGATGACATTTGATCTGATCTTGAAGGACAAGTAGGAATTTCTCAGGAAGAGACAGAGGACAAAGGCATTCCCAGCAGGAAAAAAAGAAAAAATCTGCAAAGGCACAGGGTCATGAAGCAGCCTACCATGTTTATGTAGCAGAGAAGGTTCTGGTCAGGTCAAAGCTAGACAGAAGGGGCCAGAGCCCTTTTGCTTAGCTCGACCCACACTCAATAGGAAAGAAGAGAGAGAGCTTCAATCCAAGCCAAAATTTACTAATAGCAAGAGGAAGAGTAACAAAAGCAAGTGATCACAGGGCCCAAAAAATAATTAAAATAAATGCAAGAGAAAAAAATGCCCAACTTTAGCAACAATGAAAAGCAAATTGCTGCTGTAACTCTAGCAACTTCTATTCCCTTTTCACTGTGGTAAGAGCCAATTTTCTATGGCTGGCTTGGAGAGCTGCAGAAAATAATCAGCTACTTTTCATTTTGGCGGATGGTGAATAGAAATATATTCATGCTAGATATTTTCCTAACACACTATGTGAAAAAAGGAGCAAAAAAACCTCTAGTGATTCTATTATAAATTCTGTGATAGCATAATTCTAGAAAGCAAAAATTCCTGTGCCTACCAAAGCCGTGCATGTTTAGGTACAGCACAGTTATACTTTATGATGAGTGATAGCCCAGTGAGTCAAACTGGTAGAAGAACATGGCAAAGAGTCCATGTCCAATGCTAACAAAACAACAGAAATAATTTTCTCTAATTTCTGACACACCTTCACTTATTTAATGTGTCATTCATAACCGACCGTGAAAACATAAAACCTTTTTAAAGAAAAAAAAGGTTGCCATTGAGTTGACTGAAACTCATGGTGACCCCATGTGTGCACAGCAGAACTGTACTCAGTAGGGTCTTCCAGGCTGTCACTTTGCCAAAGCAGATCTCCAGTTCTTTCTTCTGAGGTGCCTCTGGGTAAGTTCGAACCGTCAAATTTTTTGGTTAGTAATTGTAAGATGTGGAATTACCTTGTGGAAGGCAATCTGTCCTTTGTTCTAGGTTCTTTCAAACCAGACCAATACCTGAGGTCAATGAGTGGGAGCTGACCAGACCAAGATGGACCACTTGGGGGCCCAGTATTGACTAAGCCTCAGGAGGCATGATGTAATCTGTCATAGTCATGTGTTGAGGCTGATAAGAGCACTGAGCACTGAGGGTCAGAGGAGCTTCATAGCTGGTGACGATGCATGGAAGAGGGAAGCACATCCCTCTTTGGAACATGGAAGCTTCATGCTGGGGTTCCTCCCAGAGCTCACCTTACATGTCTCTTTGTTTGTATACTTTTTGGTTGCAAAAAATCTGTAGTAAGTATGGTATAAGGAGCCCTGGTGGAGCAGTGGTGAAGTGCTCAGCTGCTAACCGAAAAGCCAGTGATCCGAACCCACCAGCTGCTTTGAGGGAGATAGATGTGGCAGTCTGCTTCTGTAAAGATTACATACAGCCTTGGAAACCTTATGGGGCAGTTCTACTCTATCCTAAGAGTTGCTATGAGTTGGAATTGATTTGACGGCAATGGGTTTGGGTTTTTCGTTTGTTTTAAGTAGGGTATAAACCAAAAACAAACAAACAAAAAAGCCATTGTCATCAAGTCAGTTTTGACTCATAGTGACCCTATAGAATAGAGTAGAACTGCCTGCCCCATTGTGTTTCCAAGGAGCAGCTGATGGATTTGAAATGCCGACCTTTTGGCTACCAGCTGTAGCTCTTAACCACTGCACCACCAGGGCTCCAAGTATAGTACACTGTCTGTGAATTCTATGAGTTGTTCCAGTGAATTGACAAACGCACGGGGTGGTGACAGCCAGCAGGAGCCGGTGTCTGCCTATTTGGTAGTCTGAAAGAAGTTGCCTTTCTAATCTGTGAGCTCTGACCCAGCTCTGAGTGGATAGAGCCAGAGACAGAGTGTCCCTTGGGTGGCTAGTGATAGGATGGAGAAGTAGAAAGGTGGGGACTGGATCCGTTTTTACACTCTAGGAACTGGATTCCTGCTGATCCTCACCATGCAGTTAGCAGTGAAGTTAGGATTTACCCACTTTGCCCCTGCTTAATGCAGTAGCCTAGCACTTAACTATTTGTGCCACTCAGGGACTCCTAAAACTTACTAGAATAGCTCAAAAAACAAACAAAACTGACAATACCAAATGCTGAAGAAAATGCAAAGGAATGGGAACTCTCATATGTTTCTAGGGGAATGCCACCTTGGAAGACAATTTGACATTTTCTTATAAACTTCAACTTGCACTTATCATATGACCAAGTAATCTCACTTCTAGGTGTTTACCATAGAGAAATGAAAACCCATATCCACAAAAAAAAAAAAAAAAGTTCATAGGAATGTTTATAGCAACTTTATTCATAAATGCTAAAAGCTGGAAACAATTCAAATGTCCATCAGCTGGTAAATAAATCAGGTTACATCATCACAGAATGGTACTACTCAGCAAAAATAACTATAGAGGGAGGCAAGGCCAGGATGGTAGTCAGATGCTTTGTTTCATCCGTCTTACGATAAAGACCCAAAAAGACAAATGAATTAGATATACATGACAGGTGGAAGGAGAGACAACTCAAAAACAGCGGAAATGGGGAATTACGGATCACCGGGTGCCAGCATCCTGCCAGCTGAATCTGCACAGCACAGGCATATTGAGGCAAGCAGCAGCATCCCAAGCCAAAACCCACCCTATCTAGTGCAACTAAGCAGTAGCAACTCTGTATACTCCTCCAGAACCAAACAGGAGCAACACCAGACCTGAAAAAGTTAAGTGCAAGCTCCCAACCCACTGCGTGCACCATACCCCTTCCCTATCAGAGCTCCATGGCCTAGGAGCTGGGAACTCACAGCCCAGTCTGGAGGCGCCCACCCCTTTGCCCAGCCACTGGTGTAGGGTGTCCACAGACTTGCAATGCCCTTCTTCACCCCCAATGAATCACCCACACCAGTGCCTTGCTGGCTGAACCAGGATGGCATGCCCTCATTAGGATCAGTGGGGTTGCCAACTGAAGCCCATTTTCACCTACAGCAGTCAAGTGAGAACTGCAGATTTGTGGCATTTGACACCACCCTGCCCCTTAAGAAGGGGTCTCACCCATCTACACCAGGGGTCTGAGGGCCAGCAGTACCACTAGCTCAATTCAGCCACCCACAACAAGGAACAGAAGACCAGTGGTGGCCCCCTATCCCTCCAGCCAATGGCATCAGGTGCCCAAGGACTGGCTACACTACCCCCCCCCCCCACTATGTGCTCTAGTAGGACAGGGGCATGTCCTCCATCCAGGTACCTGGGAGCAGCCAACTGTTCCCTCCTTTGCCCCCTACCTTGTCCCCCATTGCAGACACCTGTGCCTGCTCCAAATACTCCCACTCAGCTCTGTGTTCCCAACACTGTAGGCTACAGTCTCTGCATCACATACTCAGTGACTGATGACCCAGTCACCAGCACCCTGACCAACTGATAAGTGGTGGAGCAAACACACGGCACCTAACCCAATGACCAGAGAGAACACCCCCTGTACCTACGGCCAGGTGACCAGCAGGACAGATTCATCACCTCACCAAAAATGCTGCCTACATCTTCAGCAGCTCCACAAGAACAGTGAACGGCTTCCCAGGCTCATACACCTAGTAGCTGGTCCAACCACCTGGAGACATGAGGTGACAGCTTCAGTGTGGTCAGATTAACAACCAGAGTAGCACATATGCCCAGCCTACTTGGACATATCACAACAAAACAAAAATTCAGGACTCAGTAAACAAAAATACAATAAATAAATAAACATAATAACTTATTGGTGCCTCAAAGACAACAATCAATACCAAATCACATAAATAAGCAGGACAAGATGGCTCCAGCAAGTGAGCAAAATAAAGAACCAGAAAACCTTCCAGAGGAAGATAAGTCAATGGAACTACCAGATAAAGAATTCAAAAGACTGATATACAGAGCTCTCCCAGATATCAAGAAGAAGATCAGGCAAAACACAGACCAAACAAAGGAACACACAAAGCAATAGAAGAATTCAGGAAAACAATACAAGAACAATATGACAGAATAAATAGACTGCTAGAAACCACTCAAAAAACAGCAACTGGAAATCCAAAAGATTAACAATAAAATATCAAAATTAGACAATTCAATAGAAAGTCATAGGAGAAGACTTGAGACAATGGAAGTCAGAATTAGTGAGACTGAAGATAAATCCCTTAACACTAATTTGAGGAAAAATAAGAAAAAAGAATGAAGAAAAATGAAGAAAGACTAAGAATTATGTGGGATACTATCAAGAGGAGAAAGCTACGACTGATTAGAGTATCAGAATGGGGTGAGGAAGGATAACAGAAAACAGAGAGAATTGTTGAAGATTTGCTGGCAGAAAGCTCCCCTAATATCATCAAAGACAAGAAGATATCTATCCAAGAAGTTCAACAAACCCCATACAGGATAGAATCCAAAATAAAGTCACCAAGATGTAGCAAAATCAAACTTGCCACAACAAAAAACAAAGAAAGAATCCTGAAAGCGGCTAGGGATAAAACAAAGGAGAACCAATAAGACTAGGTTCTGATTACTCAGCAAAACCCATGCAGTCAGGAAGGCAATGGGATGACATACATAAAACCCTGAAGGAAAAAAAAGCCAGCCAAGAATTATATATCCAGCAAAACTGTCTCTCAAATACAATGGCAAAATTAGGTCATTTCCAGATAAACAGAAATTATGGGAATATGTAAAAGCCAAACCAAAATTACCAGAAATATTAAAGGTAGTTCTCCAGTTAGAGAGCTAACCACATCAGACAACCATCCAAGACTAGGACACAGGACAGATCAACCAGATACAAATCCAGATAGGGAATTCACAAAAACAAAACAAAGCTAAAAACCTGAAAATAGGGAACAGAGACAATATGTTAACGACAAAAACATCAAAACAAAAAAGCAGGAATAAACTGTATAGTCATAGAAATTCCATATGGAGAGGAAGTCAAAGTGATAGCAAGAAATAAAAGACAGGTTTAAACTTAGAAAAATAAACGTAAATTTCAAGGTAACCACAAAGAAAGCTAACAAACTTTTCCACCAAAATGAAAAAGAAGAAATACATAAAGACTCAACAAACACAAAATCAACAGTAATGAAAGAAATGAAAAGAAAATCCATAAACACAAAGAACTCAGTACAGAAAATTAAGCAGAACAAAGAAATTGACAACACGAAAGAAAAAAATCAAAAAACAAAACAACAGCAGTAAACTCATACCTATCAATACTTACATCGAATGTAAATGGCCTAAATGCACCAGTTAAGGGGCAGAAAGTGGCAGAATGAATTAAAAAAAACCATGATCCATCTATATGCTGTCTACAAGAGACACACTTTAGACACAAAGACATAAACAAACTAAAACTTAAAGGATGGGAAAAAATATATCAAGCAAACAATAACCAAAAAAGAGCAAGAGTGGCAATATTAACCTCTGATAAAATAGACTTTAAAGCAAAATCCATCATAAAGGATAAGGAAGGTCACTATATAATAATTAAAGGGTCAATACACCAGGAGGACATAATCATAATAAATACATATGCACCCAATGACAGGGCTCCAAAATACATAAAACAAACTCTAACAGCATTGGAAAGAGAAATAGATAGATCCACAATAATAGTAAGAGGTTCAATACACTACTTTCAGTGAAGGACAGAACATTTAGAAAGAAGCTCAATAAAGATACAGAAGATCTATAAATCACAATCAACCAACTCAATCTTATGGACATATACAGAACACTCTACCCAACAGCAGCAAAGTATACATTTTTTCTCCAACACACATGGAACTTTCTCCAGAACAGACCACATATTAGGCCACAAAACAAACCTTAACAAAATTCAAAACATCTAAATGATATAAAGCATCTTCTCTGATCATAATGCCATAAAAGCAGAAATCAACAACAGAAAGAACAAGGAAAAAAAATCAAATACATGGAGATTGAACAACACCTTGCTTAAAAACTACTGGGTAATAGAAGAAATCAAGGATGAAATAAAAAATTCATAGAATCAAATGAGAATAAAAACATATCTTACCAAAACCTTTGGGACACAGCAAAAGCAGAGCTCAGAGGTCAATTTATAGCAATAAACACACACATGAAAAAAGAAGTGCCAAAATTAAAACATTAACCCTATAACTTGAGCAAATAGAGAGCAACAAAAGAAGCCCTCAGGCACAGGGAAAAAAAGGAAATAATAAAGATCAGAGCAGAAATAAATGAATTAGACAACAGAAAAACAATAGAAAGCATCAACAAGACCAAAAGTTGGTCCTTTGAAAAGATCAACAAAATCAATAAACTATTGGCCGAACTGACAAAAGAAAAACAGGAGAGGAAGCAAATAACCTGAATAAGAAATAAGACAGGTGATATCACAACAGACCCAACTGAAATAAAAAGGATCATAATACGATACTATCAAAAATTTGAAAACCTAGAGGAAATAGACAAATTTCTATAAACACACTATCGACCTGAACTAACACAAACTGAAGTAGAAAACCAAACAGACCCATCAAGAGAAGAGATTGAAGAGGTAATAAAAAAAAAAAAAAAAACTTCCAAAAAAAAAAGCCCTGGCCTGGTCAGCTTCACTGGAGAATTCTACCAAACTTTCAGAGAAAAGCTAACACCAATACTACTCAAACTATTTCAGAGCATATAAAAGGAAGGAATACTCCCCAGTTCATTCTATGAAGCCAGCATAACTCTGATACCAAAACCAGGCCAAGACATCACAAAAAAGAAAGCTGCAGACCAATATCCCTCATGAATATAGACACAAAAATTCTCAGCAAAATTCTGGCCAATAGAATTCAGCAGCATTTCAAAAAAATAATACATCATAACCCAGTGGGATTCATACCAGGCATGCAGAGATGGTTCAATAATAAAAAATCAACATAATATACCACATAAATAAAACAAAAGATTCACATGATCATATCAATCGACTCAAAAGATATTTGACAAAGTCCAATACCCATTCCTGATAAAAACTCTTAGCAAAATAGGAACAGAAGGGAAATTCCTCGACATAATAAAGGGCGTTTATACAAAACCAAGAGCCAACATCATTCTAAATGGAGAAAGACTGAAAGCATTCCCCTTGAGAATGGGAACCAGGCAGGGATTCCCGTTATCACCACTCTTAGTTAACATTGTGCTGGAAGTCCTAGCCAGAGCAACAAGGGAAGAAAAAGAAATAAAGGGCATCCAAATTGATAAGGAAGAGGTAAAACTATCCCTATTCTCAGATGACATGAACTTATACTCAGAAAACCCCAAAGAATCCACGAGAAAGCTACTGGAACTAATAGAAGATTTCAGCAAAGTAGCAGAATACAAGATTAACATACAAAAATCAGTTGGATTCCTTTATACCAAAAAAGAGAACCTCAAAGAGGAAATCACCAAATCAATACCATTTACAATAGCCCCAAGAAGATAAAATACTTAAGAATAAATCTAACCAGGAACGTAAAAGACCTATATAAATAAAACTACAAACCACTACTGCAAGAAACCAAAACAGACCTACATAAGTGGAAAAAACATAC
This sequence comes from Trichechus manatus latirostris, assembly GCF_000243295.1. Lineage (NCBI taxonomy): Eukaryota > Metazoa > Chordata > Mammalia > Sirenia > Trichechidae > Trichechus > Trichechus manatus. The sequence goes on along the minus strand of NW_004443968.1, from coordinate 11,941,553 downwards.
CATGCTCATTGATAGGAAGGCTCAACACTGTGAAAATGTCAGTACTACCCAAAACGATCTGCAGATACAAAGCAATCCCAACTCAAATTCCAACAGCGTTCTTTAACGAGATGGAGAAATAAATCACCAAATTTATATGGAAAGGGAAGAGGCTCCAGATAAGCAAAGCATTACTGAAGAAGAAGAATAAAGTGGGAGGCTTGATACTACCAGATTTTAGAACCCATTATACAGCCAAGGTAGTCAAAACAGCCTGATATTGGTACAACAGACACATAGACCAGTTGCACAGAACTGAGAACCCAGACTTAAATCCATCCATCTAGGAACAGTTAATACTTGACACATATTAAATTGGGAAAAGATAGTCTCTTTAAAAATGGTGCTGGCATAACAGGATGTCCATCTGTAAAAAAGTGAAACAAGATCCATAACTCATACCATACACAAAAACTAACTCAAAATGGATCAAAGACCTAAATATAAACTCTAAAACGATAAAGATCATGGAACAAAAAAATAGGAACAACACTAGGGGCCCTAATACAAGGCATAAATAGTATACAAACCATAACTAACAATGCACAAACACCAAAAGAGAAACTAGATAACTAGGAGCTCCTAAAAATTAAACACTTATGCTCATCAAAGATGTCACCGAAGAGAACTTACAGACTGGGAAAAAATTTTTGTCTATGACATACTCAACAAGGGTCTAATCTCTAAAATCTACAAAATATTTCAAGACTTCAATAACAAAAAGACTAATAATCCAAGTAAAAAAAGGGCAAAGTATATGAACAGACTCATCACCAGAGAAGACATTCAGGCATCTAACAGACACATAAGGAAATACTCTCGGTCATTAGCCATTAGAGAAATGCAGATCAAAACTACAGTGAGATACCATTTCACCCTGACACCCACGCATCTGTCAGTTTGTCCTACTGTGGGGGCTTGCGTGTTGCTGTGATGCTGGAAGCTATGCCACTGGTATTCAAATACCAGCAGGGTCACCCACATTGGACAGGTTTCAGCTGAGCTTCCAGACTAAGACAGAATAGGAAGAAGGACCTGGAGGTCCACTTCTGAAAAGAATTAGCCAGTGAAAACCTTATGAATAACAGCGGAACATTGTCTGACATAGTGCCGGAAGATTAGCCCCTCAAGTTGAAAGGCACTCAAAATACAACTGGGGAAGAGCTGCCTCCTCAAAGTAGAGTCAACCTTAATGACGTAGATGGAGTCAAGCTTTTAGGACCTTCATCTGCTGATGTAGCATGACTGAAAATGAGAAGAAACAACTGCAAATATCCATTAATAATCAGAATGTGGAATGTACAAAGAATGAATCTAAGAAAATTGGAAATTGTCCAAAATGAAATGGAATGCATAAACATAGAATTCCTAGGCATTAGTGAGCTGAAATGCTTGGTATCAGCTATTCCGAATCAGACAATCATATGATCTACTACACTGGGAATGATAGCTTGAAGACGAATAGTGTTGCATTCATTGTCAAAAAGAACATTTCAACATCTATCCTGAAGTACAATGCTGTCAGTGATAGGAAAATATCCAGACACCCACAAGGAAAACCATTTAATACTACTATTATTCAAATTTGCACACCAACCACTAAGGCCAAATAAAGAAATTTTTTCATTCAGATGAAGAAATTGAAGATTTTTACCAACTTCTGCAGTCTGAAATTGATCGAACATGCAATCAGGATGCATTGATAATTACTGTTGATTGGAATGCAAAAGTTGGAAACAAAGAAGAAAGATTGGTAGTTGGAAAATATGGCCTTGGTGATAGAAACGATGCTGGGGATTACATGATAGAATTTTGTAAGACCAATGACTTCTTCACTGCAAATACCTTTTTCCAACAGCATAAACAGCAGCTATATACATGGACCTCCTCAGATGGAATACACAGGGATCAAATCGACTGTATCTGTGGAAAGAGATGATGGAAAAGCTCAATATCATCAGTCAGTACAAGGCCAGAGGCTGACTATGGAACAGACCATCAATTTCTGATATGCAAGCTCAAGATGAAGCTGAAGAAAATTAGAACAAGTTCGCAAGAAACAAAGTACAACCTTCAGTATATCCCACCTGAATTTAGAGACCATGTCAAGAATAGATTTGACACATTCAACACTAATGACCAAAGACCAGACAAGTTGTGGAATGACATCAAGGACATCATACATGAAGAAAGCAAAAGGTCATTAACAAGACAGGAAAGAAAGAAAAGACCAAAATGGATGTCAGAAGAGACTCTGAAACTTGTTCTTGAACATCGAGTAGCTAAAGCAAATGGAAGAAATGATGAAGTAAAAGAGCTGAACTGAAGGTTTCAAAGGGAGGCTCAAGAAGACAAAGTAAAGTATTATAATGACTTGTTCAACGACTTGTTCTTCCAAAAAGGAAGAACACGCTCAGCATTTCTCAAGCTGAAAGACTGAAGAAAAAATCCAAGCCTTGAGTTGCAATATTAAATGATTCTACAGGCAAAATATTAAACAAAGCAGGAAGCATCTAAAGAAGATGGAAGGAATACACAGAGTCACTATACCAAAAAGAATTGGTCAACATTCAACAATTTCAGGAGGTAGCATATGATCAGGAAGCAATGGTACTGAAGGAAGTGGTCCAAGCTGCACTGAAGGCTTTGGCAAAATAACAGGTATTGACAGAATAACTGAGATGTTTCAACAAATGGACGCACTGCTGGAAGAGCTCATTCATCTATGCCAAGAAATTTGGAAAACAGTTACCTTGCCAACTGACTGGAAGATATCCATATTTATGCCTGTTCCAAAGAAAGGTGATCCACCTGAATGTGGAAATTATTGAACAATATCATTAATTTCACACATAAGTAAAATTTTGCTGAAGATCATTCAAAAGCGGTTGCAGCAGTACATTGACAGGGAACTGCGAGAAATTCAAGCTGGAGTCAGAAGAGGATGTGGAATGAGGGATATCATTGCTGATGTCAGATGGATCCTGGCTGATAGCAGAGAATACCAGATAGATGTTTACCTGTGTTTTATTGAGTATGCAAAGGCATTTGACTGTGTGGATCATAACAGATTATGGATAACATTGAGAACAGTAGGAATTCCGGAAAACTTAATTGTGCTCATGAGGAACCTGTACATAGATCAAGAGGCAGTCGTTTGAACAGAACAAGAGGATACTGCGTGGTTTAAAGTCAGGAAGGGTGTGTGTCAGGGTTGTATCTTTTCACCATACCTATTTAATTTGTATGCTGAGCAAATAATCCGAGAAGCTGGACTACATGAAGTAGAATGGGGTATAAGGATTGGAGGAAGACTCATTAACAACCTGCATTATGCAGATGACACAACCTTGCTTGCTGAAAGTGCAGACGGCTTGAAGCACTTACTGATGATCAAAGACGACAGCCTGCAGTACGGATTACACCTCAACATAAAGAAAACAAGAATCTTCACAACTGGACCAAAGAGCAACGTCATGATAAATGGAAAAAAGATTCATGTTGTCAAGGATTTCATTTTACCTGGATCCACAATCAACACCTATGGAAGCAGCAGTCAAGAAATCAAACGATGTATTGCATTGGGCAAATCTGCTGCAAAAGATCTCTTTAAAGTGTTAAAAAGCAAAGATGTCACCCTGAAGTCTAAATTGCACCTGACACAAGCCATGGTGTTTTCAATCGCCTCATGTGCATGTGAAAGCTGGACAATGAATAAGGAAGACCAAAGAAGAATTGACGCCTTTGAATTATGGTGTTGGGGAAGAATACTGAATATACCATGGACTGCCAAAAGAACGAAAAAGTCCGTGTTGGAAGAAGTACAGCCAGAATGCTCCTTAGAAGCGAGGATGGCGAGATTACGTCTCACATACTTTGGACATTTTATCAGGAGTGATCAGTCCCTGGAGAAGGCTATCATGCTTGGTAAAGTAGAGGGTCAGGGAAAAAGAGGAGGACCCTCAGTGAGGTGGATTGACACAGTGGCTGCAACAATGGGCTCAAGCATAGCAAAGATTGTGAGGATGGTGCAGGATCAGGCAGTGTTTCATTCTGTTGTACGTAGTGTCACTATGAGTTGGAACTGACTCAACAGCAACTAACAACAACAACACAATCCAAAAAACACAAATAACAAATGTTGGAGAGGTTGTGAAGAGATTGGAACTCCTATGCACTGCTGGTGGGAATGTAAAATGGTACAACTACTTTGGAAAACAATATGGATCTTCCTCAAAAAGCTAGAAATAGAAATACCCTATGATCCAGCAATCTCACGCCTAGGAATATACCATAGAGAAATAAGAACCGTCACACAAATAGACATATCTACATCCATGTTCATTGCAGCAGTATTCACGATAGCAAAAAGATGGAAACAACCTAAGTGCTCATCAACAGATGAATGGATAAACAAACTATGGTACATACACACAATGGAATACTATGCAATGATAAAGAACAATGCTGAATCCATGAAACTTCTCACAACCAGATGAATCTGGAGGGCATTATGCTGAGTGAAATAGGTCAATCATAAAAGGACAAATGTTGTATGAGACCACTATTGCAAGAACTCAAGAAAAGGTTTACACACAGAAAAAAAAAAATTCTTTGATGTTTACAAGAGTGGGGAGGGAGGGAGAGGCGAAATCACTAACTAGATAGTAGACAAGTGTCAACTTTGGTGAAGGGAAAGACAACACACAGTATAAGTGAAGTCAGCACAACTTGACCAAAGCAAAGGCATAAAAGCTTCCTAGACACATACAAACACCTTGAGGGACCTAGTTGCCGGGGCTAGGTGCTGCGGACCATAGTCTCAGGGGACATCTAGGTCAATTGGCATAACATGGTTCATAAAGAAAATGTTCTACATCCCACTTTGGTGAGTAGGGTCTGGGATACTAAAAGCTTGCAAGCGGCCATCTAAGATACATCTATTGGTCCTATCCCACCTGGAGCAAAGGATAATGAAGAAGATCAAAGACACAAGGAAAATATTAGCCCAGAGGACTAAAGGACCACATGAACCAGAGCCTCTACCAGCCTGAGACCAGAAGAACTAAATGGTGCCTGGGTACCACCACTGACCGAACTGACAGGAATCACAGCAGAGAGTCCCAGACAGAACAAGAGAAAAGTGTAGAACAGAATTCAAATTCACAAAAAAAGACCAGACTTACTGGTCTGACAGAGACTGGAGGAACCCCCAGAGTGGCCCCCCACCACTCTTTTAACTCAGAACTGAAAACTACTCCCCAAGCCCACTTTCAGACAAAGATTAGACAGGCATATAAAACAAACAATAACACATGTGAGGAACGTGCTTCTTAGTTCAATCAAATAAATGAGACCAAATAGGCAACTGCTGCCAGAAAGCAAGACAAGAAGGCAGGAAGGGATAGGAACTGGGTAAATGGACACAGGGAACCCGAGATGGAAAGGCGGACTGTGCTATCACATTGTGGGGATTGCATCCAATGTCACGAAACAGTATGTAAATAAAGTTTTGAATGAGAAATTAACTTGAGCTGTAAACTTTCACCTGAAGCACAATTAAAAAAAAAGAAAAAAACTTGCCCATAAATGTTTATCACAGCTTTGTTCATGCCGGAAATTGGAAGCAATCAAGTTGTCCATCAGCTGGCGAATGGATAAACTTACTGTGGTACATCCATAAAAATCCAGTTGCCTAGAGGGTTCACATATTGTGGGGTTGTTAACCAATGTCATAAAACAACATGTGTACTACTGTTTCATGAGAAACTATTTGTTCTGTAAGCCTTCACCTGAAGTACATTAAAAAAAAAAAAATCCAGTTGCCATTATTTCAACTCTTGGCAGTCCCATATGTGTCAGAGTAGGATGGTGCCCCATAAGGTTTTCAAAAGCTCATATTTTGGAAGTAGATCACCAGGCCTTTCTTCTAATGTGCCTCTGGATGGAGTCAAACAAACATTAAACCTTTTGTGTTACCGAGCACCTTATCTGTTTCCACCACCCATGGACTTCACCCTTACAACGGAGTATTATTCAGCAATAAAAGGAAATGAGCTATCAAGCCCTGCAAAAACAGGGAGGAAACTTAAATGCATATTGCTAAGTGAAAGAAGCCAATCTGAAAAGGCTGCACGATTCCAACAACATGACTTTCTGGAAACGGTAGAATTATAGAGACAGTGAAAAAATTCAGTGATTGTTAGGGGTTCAGGGATAAGGGGGAGGGATGAAAAAACAGTATTAGTTTACATTTACCATTCTTTAACCTGTTTTTAAACTTTAATCTTTTAATTTTAAATACCTTTTCATGTTAATATAGAGCCACATTATATCCTATATTTTCTTTATTGAACACATACTACATACCCAGTGTAAAAAAATTGGCACAGATATTTTTAAAAAGAGAAATTCAAGACATGATCGCTGCAAATATTTTAGTATATCTTCCTACAGATTTGTTCTAGTGAGTATTTCTTGTACATTAATAAATTTACACATTTTCTTTTACAAAAGGAGTGTTGTACAATACATACTATTTTGCAGCCAGCTTTTTTACTTTAATGAAATTTCATGAACATTGCTTCATAATAATGCATATTGATTATTTACAGTGCAGCTTTTAATGAAAAAAACTATAGATACAATAACAGGAATGAATCTCAAAATGCAGAAATGGAAAAGCTGATTCTCAAATTCATATGGAATTGCAAGGGCCTTAAATAACCAAAATTATGTTAAAAAAAAAAGAAAAAGGAGGACTTACCCATCCTGAGTTCAAAACATATTACAAACCGCAGGAATCAAAACAGTGTCGTACTGGTATAAGAATAGACATATGGATCAATCTAATATTAATTCAAAATGGATCAATGATCTAAATATTATAGCTAAAACCATAAAACTCTTAGAAGCAAACATATTGTCAAGGCTTCAGAACCGTCTTTTAGGCAATGACCTCTTAGATATGACACCAAAAGCATACCCAACAAAAGAAGAGATAAACTTGTTTTCATCAAAATTAAAAACTGTGCATCAAGGAACATTACCAAGAAAATAAAAAGAGAACCTAAAGAATGGGAGAACAGATTTGGAAACCATATGTCAGATAAGGATTTAATACACAGAATATATAAAGAACTCCTAAAATTCATCAACAAAAACACTAATAACCAAATTAAAAAAAAATAAGCAAAGGACTTGAATAGACATTTCTCCAGGAAAGATATACTAATGGCCGGTAGGCACATGAAAAGATGCTCGACATCATTAATCATTAGGGAAACGCAAATCAAAACCACAGTGAGATACCATTTCTCACTCATTTGTTTTTCTTGTTAGGTGTCATCAAGTCAGTTCCAACTCATAGTGAACCTAGGTGCAACAGAACGAAACACTGCCCAGTCTTGTGCCATCTTTACAGTAGTTGCTATGTTTGAGCCCAATGTGGCAGTCACTGTGTTAATCCATCTCATTGAGAGTCTTCTTTTTCGCTGACCCTCTACCAAGCATGACGTCCTTCTCCAGGGACTGGTCCCTCCTGATATCATGTCCAAAGTACATGAGACCAAGTCTAGCCATCCTACCTTCTAAGGAACATTATGGCTGTACTTATTCCAAGACAGATTTGTTCATTCTTCTGGCAGTCCACGGTATATTCAATATTCTTTGCCAACACCATAACGCAAATGCATCAATTCTTCTTTGGTCTTCCTTATTCATTGTCCAGCTTTCACATGCATATGAGATGATTGAAAATACCATGACTTGGGTCAGGTGCACTCTAGTCTTCAAAGTGACATCTTTGCCTTTTAACGTTACACATTAGGATAGCTATTGACAAAACAAAGCAAAAAGCCTGAAAAATAGCAAGTGTTGATGAGGATGTGGAGAAACTGCAACACTTGTACATTGCTGGTGGGAATGTAAAATGGTGCAGCAACTGTGGAAAACAGTTTGGCTGTTCCTAAAAAGTTAAACATAGAATTACCATATGATTCAGCAATTTCACTCCTAAGAATATACCCCAAAAACTTGAAAGAAGTGACTCAAACAGACACACGTACACCAATATTCATTTCAGCATCATTCACCATAGCCAAAAGGGGAAAACAACCCAAGTACCCATCAACAGATGAATAGATAAAAATGTGGTATACACATACGATGGAGTTTTTCTCAGCTATAAAGAGAAATGAAAGTCTGATACATGCTACCACATGGATGAACCTTGCAAACATTATATTAAGTGAAATAAGCCAAACACAAAAGGTATAAATGATACTGCTTACACGAGACAAAAGAAGATTAGTAGTTACCAGGACCTGGGGGAACGGTGAGAGGGTAGGAGTTGTTGTTGTTTTAAAGAGCATTATGCTAAGTAAAAAAAGCCAGACTCAAGAGACTACATACTATATGATTCTATCTATATGATATTTTGGAAAAAGCAAAAATACAGGGAAAAAAATCAGGTCAGTGGTTGCCAGTCACTGGAGATGGGGGAAAGGGACTTATTACAAAGGGGCATGGAAAAATATCCTCTATCTTGATTTTGGTGGTTGTTACATAACTGTCCAACTTTGTCAAAATTCATCGAGGTTTACACCTAAAAGGGTAAATTTTACTATAGGTAAATATACCGCAATAAACAACAACAACAAAATTAGCCTGTGTGTCTAAAACAGGGGGATAAGACTTGACAAGAGATGAGGAAGGCATTTTCTTGAATTTTCATTTGACTATTGGCTTGACCATTTCCAGCTCTGAAAGCTTTCGACAGAAAATAAATTACAACCTATAGATCATACCCAACAGTACTAGTCATTTTTAGCCAGTTTTGAGAGAATTAAGCTCCAATAACTATGGCATCAATTGTATGTAATGAACAAACTTCTCTCTTGTGCAACCAGAGATATCCTAGTACTGTACTATCTTTGAAAGAATTGAGGAAACAGTCAAAAAAAATTTTTTTCTGTGTTTTATGGTTTAGATAAGGAAACACAGTTAAACCTGTAGCTTATGCAAATTAAACTAGCTAAAAAAGAGACCACTTTAGGATAGTAGCACAGGGGTGGCTAAATAAGTCATGTATTCATTATATGAAGTATTCTGAACACCACAGAGGAAAAATATGGAAATGTTTCTTTTACCAGTTCCATTCTGTACCTGCCCTCTTGCTTTCTTAGTTAGAATACTGACAGAGATAAGTCTCAAACCACAAAACCAAGACGGATTCACCAGACCAGCCAGCGTTCCCCCTCTAAAACAGGTTTCTTGTCTTCCTTGTTTGGATAGTCCTTCTGTTGGGATGTAAAATTCCTGAGATGTTCCCTAAAGAGACAAGGCAGTATTTCTTTTCTAAATAGCTAATCTAAGTCAAGAAAATGCTTATCAAAAGGGGGGAAAAATCAGTAGGTCTTGAGAAAAAACAAAGGAGTAAGCCTTAGACCAATTTTCTACAGCGACATCTGAGGCATTTCAGGACACATAAGGACGTTTACAATCATGTCCTTATAAAGTGAGGGGCCAAAAGAGAAAATTAACCTTAAAATCCATGGAGCTTTGAAGGTATAAGACACAATCTTGTTTAGGCAAATTTTCATTTAAAACACTTGCTCTGAACGTGCATGTGAATGCTGACTGTAAATATGACTTCATATCAGTGTCTTTCATCCAGTGCCTCCGGTGGTGGTGCTTTTCTTAAATGAGCATGCTCCAACAGAGGAATGACCAGGGTGAGGTGGCGCAGGAAGAGGAGCAAGCCTGTTCCCAGCAGGGGGATGGGAGCTGGGGCAGGAATGAGGTACAGCTTTACCAAAGAGAAGAACATGTTGCTATTTTCCGATGCTGTGATTTGCTCTCCCAACCATTTCAATTAGTTATTGGAAGCCACTGCTAACCACTTTCAAATTAGTTAGAATATTCCAGTCTTTTCACACTACCTTCTTTCTTGGTGCTTTGTTGGCTTTGGTCCCAGATAGTGAATCAACTAACAAATTAATAGGCTTTCCTATAAATAGAGAATTCCTTTGCTCTGCCTTTAGTTTCTAACACACAATCAGACCATACAAACGCACACACACAAACACACACCTTAGGACTCTGAGAGCTTTTCATTTTTCATATATCTTCTCACGGACTAAAATTGTTTAAAGCGGCTAATATCTGGACTCTTACTCATGTAATAGGACCCCAGGTGACGCAGTGGTTAAGGGCTTGGCTGCTAACCAAAAGGTCAGCAGTTCGAATCCACCAGCCGCTCCTTGGAAACCCTGTGGGGCAGTTCTGCTCTGTCCTATAGGGTCCCTATGAGTCAGGATCGACTAGACAGCAACAGGTTTTTTTGCTTGTTTGTTTCTTCAGGTAATTGGCCTTATAATGGTTATTTAATTGGATTAACCAAAAAAAAAAAAACCTTTTTTTTTGGGGCGAGGGTTTAATTTGATTAAGAAAATCCTAAAAATTTATTTACAGACTAAGGTCTCTTATCATCCAACCCATAGTCAGTGGTTTCCAGAAGCCAGTGTGTGTGCCAGATGTCCTTTGATTTTTCCTCAGACAATGGAAAATTACATTAATATTTCCAAATTACAGAATTAATAATAATAGCTAATCTTTCCTAAACACTTACTATGTGCCAGATCCTATTCTAAGCACTTTACTTACATTAATTTTTTTGGACTTCACAACAATCCATAGAAGTAGGTACATGTATTTTTTAACAATGCGAAACTAAATCACACATTCTTCCTGCATCCACAACTCTGTCTGTGCCATCTAGGTGTCCAATGACACTTACCCCGTGTTAATACAATGAGAACAAAGACTGCCAAATAGCAGTTTGAAACAAAGATGAACTTATTTCCTTCCTCACAAAGAAGGGTGGCATTGCCCAGGTAGAAGCAGGGCTTACCAAGTAACTATGGAAAGCATTAGATTTAGAATCAAAAGAGGAGAAAGGCAATATTCTGAGTTCAGGTGTCTCGATTGTTTACCTCCCTTTTGCAAATAGCCACTTGCAGGTTTCGCCTCACTGATACAGAGATGCCTGGCTTCCAAACAAGAGTAGGATGAATTGTATAAGATCCCATTGGGTGTAGGGTCATTCAGCAAACACACTGTATACACATGCTTCAAGTGAAGCAAGATTTATATTTCATGTCAAGCAGACACCATGTGGGAATACAACATCTGTGTCTTTTGGTGAGACTTGAGTTTGACTGTAGTGAAATGGATACGAAGCAAACTTTCTGAACCAGACACTTCTACATCTCTCTATTCTCTAAGGGTATGAGCACACTCGCCACTGAAAGAACCATCGGAGATGAGTTCCAGGAGTTTCCAACTTGCATACAGTTTTGTATTTGGAAAATACACAGCACACTTAGGTGGGAGGCAAAATAAACTGAGGAAAAAAACTTTCTTGATCCTGGTAGGATTTTGAAAACTTGATAGCCAGGCAAAACCATATCACTACTTAATAAAAAGGGAAAACAGAATAAAACAAAACAAGATAGCTATCTGGGATTACCGAAACCTAGTCCATCTTTGGTAGCCCTGGTGGCACAGTGGTTAAGAGCTATGGCTGCTAACTAAAAGGTCGGCAGATCGAATCCACCAGCTGCTCCTTGGAAACCCTGTGGGGCAGTTCTACTCTGTCCTATTGAGTCGCTATGAGTCAGAATCAACTCGAAGGCAATGGATTTGGGATTTGAGTCCATCTTTGGCTCTACTGTCTGGTTCATGTTATCTTCCTGCTTAGTTAACAGCAGGACGTGAAGAGAGTGTAAGAAATCTGCCATCAGAAGATGCAGTTTCTGTAAAATCCTATCCCAAGTTCTTGGTTTTAGGTCAAACATCTAGGTTGGAATGAGGGAAGTTCTGGCCTTACTCTAGTTCTCTCCCTCACCACCAGCAGAACGCCATGGCAACACAAAGTACACGCAGAAGTACATCTGGTTGGATGTGGAGAAAAACCTTACTCAGAGGAGAAAAAAGGAATTGTCTATTAGGTAGCTTCCTTCCCTGACCCCAAATTTTCCCCTCAATTTATTCCCTTGTATAAAGCAGTTCTTTCCTAAACATCCCTTTCAAAAGCTAATACTCCTGGGAAGGAGGATCCAGCTATATTATCTCCCTGCTCAAAATGTTCCAACTGATACTGAAACTTTGAGAAATACCACACTTGCGGGAGTAAAACAAACAAACAAACAAAACTCATTGCCATTGAATTGATTCCAACACAGAGTGACCCTATAGGACAGAGTAGAAGTGCCCATACTGCCGCATCTTTCTCCCACAGAGCATCTGTTGGGTTCAAACTGCTGACTTTTTGGTTGGCAGCTGAGCACTTAACCACTGTGCTACCAGTGCTCCTTGAGTGAGTAAATGATCTATTAAAAAAAAGCTGCCAAAATATGTAAAAAGGAACTAACTTTCAACTTACGCATTATAGACTTTCTAAGCAGAATTTAAGTAACTGTTCATGCTGAAAATGTCCTTTGGGCCTATAATTCATATGATTTAGAACTGACATCAGAAGATGAAAAAATAATTCAGAATAACACAATATCCAGCTACCAAATAGTACCTAATGTAGAGAAGCAATTGAAAAGCATCAGTTAGGACTAAGAGGATGGCCAGCAAGCCATTATGAAATCTGAAGTTGGGCCAACTTCCTAGGGTTACTGTCTCCAAAAACCAGTCCATCATGTAAAATGAGGAACAGGTAGACAAGATTCGTTTTCCTCCAAACCCACAATATTGCAATAGTTTGGATATAACTGGCTCAGCTGAACAGACATCAGTAGGAGAGATTCTATTCAACTGGGAGTCAAGAGGTCAGAGGTTTACCCAAATATCTTTGTTCGGCTTTTCCCACAGGATTCATTGTTCGTGTATTTTCAGCCACATGATTAGTATAGATTCACTCTTCCAGTTGTTTTGTAGGAAACAAACACAGAAAGACCTAGCCTCTGTTCTCTGAGAAGTTATCCTCTAAATACAGAAGGCTGCTTCAATAGAAAATAATTTGCAAAGAATTATAAAGCAATGTAGCAACAACCATAAAGCAATATCTTACAAATTAAATACACAAGAGCTGAAGATTTACATTAAAAAGTACTCAGACTGAGGTAGATTTAATCAGAAAAGATCTCCTGAAGGGAAAGGGTTTTATGACACATTTTAAATGCAGTTATAGACAGGGATTTTCTTTCTTTTCCTTTTTTTTTTTTTAGGGTGTTTTGAGTTTCAGTTAAGTTTGTTTTTTTTTGTTGTGCTTTAGATGAAGGTTTACAGAGCAAATTAGCTTCTCATTAAACAATTAATACAGATATTGTTTTGTGACATTGGTTGCCAACCCAACTATGTATCAACACTATCCCCTTCTTGACCTTGGGTTAGCAGCTTTCCTGTCCCCTCCTGCCTTCTAGTCCTTGTACCTGGGTTGGTATGTCCATTCAGTCTCGTTTTGTTTTATGGGCTTAGACATGGATTTTCAATGACTAGAGTGGAGGGTACATGCAAAGGCAAAGAATCGTACTGTTTCTAGTGTGAAAACCTTGGTATGGAGAAATAAAAGAGGATCTACCCAAACAGAAAATGTAGCAAACTCTATAGAAGGAAATACTGTAATAAAGACTCTGCAATCCAATTAGAGTTTTATATATTGTCTAGCTTTAGACTGGAAGCAATATAGTTCCTCCTAGATAGGAAATGTAGCCCTTGTGGGTTAAGAGCTCGGCTGCTAACCAAAGATCGGCGGTTTAAATTCACCAACTGCTCCTTGGAAACCCTATGGGCAGTTCTACTCCATCCTATAAGGTGTCTGTGAGTTGGAATTGACTTGGCGGCAAAGGGTTTTTCTTTTTTTTTTTTTGGTTAGATGTTGTTGTTGTTAGGTGCTGTACAGTCGGTTCTGACTCACAGCAACCCTGTGTGCAACAGAATGAAATACTGCCTGGTCCCGCGCCATCCTCACAATCATTGGTATGCTTGAGATAGGAAATACTATATAAAAACATTTGTGTACAACTTTACATATTTTACAGCATTTATTTTACCTCTAACTATAAAAGTAACAAATGCTCATGTAGAAAATTTGAAAAATACAAGTACAAAGTACGAAGAAGAGATTTTAAAATCTTCCATAAAACCACTACTCAGACATAACCACTGTTAACCTTTCAATCATTTTTGTCTGTGTGTATGCATGTGTGTGTCCATGAAATAGGAGGTATCCTTTTATGCAAAACTGGGTGTCTTACGGCACAGAAAATTTTGTATATTTTTCCACTTTTAATATTTAAAAAACAGCTTTCAGTTTTGTGTGACATTACTTACAGTAATGTCTATTGTTCTGGCTTCATTAATGCCTTTCTTTTTTTTTCAAATCTCCATTATGTTTGGCAAGTAGCAGCAATTGGACATAAAATTCCCAGTTATATTGTCTCAAAGAAGAAGTAATCCTTAGCTGAATAAATCTCCTACCTAGCTCTACAATAGCATATTTTGGTTTCCTAGACTAAAATATTCAGAGATGAATAAGTTAGTCAAGATTTAATACATCCTGATTCTGTTGGGCAATAAGGAGCTAACCCCTTACCACTTATTCCAAATTCCTCTGTGTTTTTAGATTGAGTTCCTATTTCAGATTAGAAGCTAGATGTCTTGTCTGCAAAATTAAGAAGGAGATGCTTTTCTTTATCATTGCCAATGTCATTACCCTATCTCACTTGGGTCATGCCCGAGGCATTAAGTCCTTAGTGAGTCCATTGATTAAAAAATATTGCATTGTACACACTTCCCTCACCCCCTCAATAATATGACATGGACCCAAAGTCAAACATAACCTTTTCCAAAATCAGCTTTCCACTCAAGCACAAAAGCAGTAGTTCATTTTGACTACATCTCCATGGAAGGCCTACAGTTCAAAAGAGACCTTAAAAAAGCACTATTACGTAAATATGGCTATTCAAGATGACAATTCTTTTTCCTCCTGAAAATAAGTTATATCTTTTATGCATTTGAGCCTTATATTAGAAATCTCTGTCTATAGTTTGCTTGCTTTAGTATTCTCGATAGTAACAAACGTAGGGAAGCATCTTTTCCCTTCGGAGGGAGTGTTCCACGAGTAGAGAAACACATTGGAGAATGTTTCCCAGTCAACTGATGACTTTTCCCTCTGTAGGTACTCATGTGCCTAGCAGCCTTGGCAAGATGACATGAGCAAATAAGTATTATTTGCCTTGTTCTCCCTCTATTTCTGAAAATTTAGGATGTTACAGGAAGTGGAGTATTTCAATGCAGGATGAAAATAACTCCAGGTGAGAATTAACTTGAGGCATCTTGCTGGTGGCTACACAGACCTGTTTACCTTCCTCTACCCTGTAGAGTAGGGTGACTCTTCCAAAGCCTCCTGGCTAGAAATCTTCAATGAAAAGCTGACAATCTTGGCTGGTGACTTGGTTTATTTTTTTTTAATGAGATAACGTGTATAAACATACTGCACATATGGCACAGTGGTTAAGAGCTTGGTTGCTAACCGAAAGGTCAGCGGTTCAAATCCACTAGCTGCCCCTTGGAAACCCTATAGGGCAGTTCTACTCTGTCCTATAGGGTCCTTATGAGTCGGAACTGACTCTACAGCACCTAAGAACAACAACATAGTGAGAATTGGTTCAGCTGGACCTACGTCTATGCCCATCAATCCAAAGCAGTCACTGAAAAACTGTATGTAGTAAGGTTCACAGCATTCCAGAAGAAAACTTTTATTATAATCCCTGAGATGAGCTATGTTGAGGAAGTATATTGTAAAATTGAAAAACAGGAATAAAAAGCCAGTTTTCTTCTCTATGCGTTCTTCCTTGTGTCTCTTCAAACCACTATGACATTAAGCAAATGAGCGTACAAAGGAGCTAGATACAGAAATGAAAGAAACACAAAGGCAGCGGGAAAGACTTAACCCAAGTCAATGCACGGATAGAGCAAGAGAATTCCCGGGTTTTTTTTTTTTTAAGTTGTAGCTAGTTGACCATTTTACGGAGCAATAAATTATGACACCTGAGTCCACATGAGTTGGCTCAGTAAAATGAGTATTTAAATAGACTAAAACATGCAATAAAGATAATCTGACAGTTACTTCAATTATGCAGAAGTGTATGATAATGTGGCCTAAGCTTAAGTAATATACGTATTCTAAATATTATTATTTCAGCATTGCCAAATTAAGTGCTTCTGGAGTTCTCTGGAAAGAGAAGAAGAAACTGGATAGAACCCCTGAAGATTAATGATTTCATAACACATCTGGATAATTGGGCATGCCAACTTTTGGGAATTGGAACTCCATGGTATAAATGTTTAAGAAACTAAGAGTCATAGGTTCTCTTTCATCCTACTTGCCGAGGTCCTCCCACAATCACCTCCCCTCAAGGCTGCCATGTTATGTACTGTGTGAATGGTGGCCACTGGAATTGTACAACAAGACAGAGACATCTCCGGGCCAAAGAAAAGTGTCAGAAGGAGTTGGCTACTATTTTCATTTCCTCCCTCATCCATACATCAAACTTACACTCATGCACGCATTCAACAACTATTTGTGGAGCATTGTATCACCAGGGACTCTGTCAGTCGAAGGTGTCAGAAAACCCAACTCAAACTGGCTTACTCAAAAAAGAGAATTTATTGTTTTGAATAACAGAATAAGTTTCAGAGTCCCTGGGTAATGCAAACAATTAATACACTAAGCTGCTAACTGAAAGGTTGGAGGTTTGAGTCCACCCAGAGGTTCCTCAGAAGAAAGGCCTGGTGATCTACTTTTGAGAAATCAGCCATTGAAAACCCTATGGAGCACAGTTCTACTTTGACACACATGGGGTGGCATGAGTCAAAATGAACTCTATAGCAACTGGTTATACTGGATTCAGGAAAATAGCTGGGGTCATTAGGATTCTGTGTGTCTCTCTCCATGCCTTGGACCTGCTTTGTCTATGTTGACTCAGTTCTCAAATAGGCTCTCCCTATCTCTGGTTCTAAGACAGTTGTCAGTATCTCCTCCTCAGATCACAGCTTCCAGTTCACATCCAGCAGGAAAGAGGGATAACCTGACATAGCTTTAAAGTATGTGTAACTGTATGGAGCATCCTTGTCCCAGTTAAATTCTTGAGATTCACTCTGATCAGATTGATTAAATCCTGTGCTCATCCTTGAATCAATCACTGTAGCCTGGAAAATGTGATGCATTCAACTGGAACACATGCTTCACTCCTGGGGCTGTGGGTAAAACCACACCCACATGTGTAGACTGGGAATATGGTAAGGTCAATCACCAACTAAAAATTGAAGCCACTTAGGAAGAAGAAGAAATGGATGGTAAGATGGCAAATAACTGTCCACTCCAAGCACCAGCTCTGCTACTATGTACTGAACATGGGCAATAGATGAATTAGATATAGTCCCTGCCCTCAAGCAGCTACTAGTTTAGTGAAGGAGAGAGGAAGATCAAATAATCAATCATGCTAGAGATTTACATAGGGTTTTATGGGCTGATAGAGGAAGGCATCTACCAAGCTTGGCATGGATAGAAGGAGAGAATTTCAAGGAAACTTCCTGAAAGAGGTTATTCTTGAGCTTTAAAGGAAAACTAAAAACTCACAGGCCACGGAGCAGCAGCTTTTTCCTTCTGAAATGACAAGAGAAGAAAAAGCATTGAAACAAAATACGGCACAGTGTACATGTGTGTACAGTTGCTTAAGGTTTGTCTTACTGGAAAACAAATTACAAGGCAGGAAGTGTTGATACCAGGGCCAGATGAGCTCCAGATGAGCCTGCCCTATTCTGACCTTCAGCAGACAGAGAGTGTGATTCTGTGGCAAAGAGTAGGGGCCTGCTACACAGGACCCAGGGAGGACACAATGGTGAGACTTTGTCACACGTACTTTGGACACGGTATCAGGAGGAACTGGTCCCTGGAGATATCAGGAGAAACCAGCCCCTGGAGAAGGACATTATGTTTGGTAAAGTAGAGGGTCAGTGAAAAAGAGGAAGATCCTCAATGAGATGGACTGACACAGTGGCTACAACAATGAGCTCAAACACAGCAATGATTGTGAGGACAGTGCAGGACTGGGCGGTGTTTCGTTCTGTTGTGCATAGGGTCTCTCTGAGTCGGAACCAACTCAACGTCACCTAACCACAACAACAGGACAAACGGGGCAGAGAAGAACAAAATACAAGGAGTTGGGAGTAGGGCAGGAAAGGCAATAAGCAAAATTCTAAAAAAAAAAACCACAACAAGAAAACACTGTCTTATTTCAAAATTGCCCAGCGCCAGCCCTAACCCCTATTGGTAATGATTGCAGGAGGGCCTGAGAAAGTACACTCTCTGAATAGGTTGTCTGAGGACTCTCTGAGGACCAAACCCAGAAGGACCTTATATCCATTGAGAATTATATTAGAGGGGGGATGAGTTATATTTTAATAATATACTAACTGCCCAAGAAGCTTTGGTACATTCCATTCACCTCTAGAAAGCCTGGATGAAGTTCCAGTTCATTTAGCTGTTAGACCCTGTATAAACCACTTGGCCTCTTACAACTTCATTATCCTCATCCATTAAATAGAGACATTAAACAGTGAATGAAATAATGTATTAAAAAGTACTTTGTAAATTATTTGACCAGTGACCCGTCAAGTCAATTCTGACTCATAACGACCCTATAAAACAAAGTAGAACTGCCCTATAGGGTTTCCAAGAAGCGGCTGGTTGAGTCAAACTGCCAACCTTTTGGTTAGTAGCCGAGCTATTAACCACTACGCCACCAGGGCTCCTTTTAAATTATTTAGAGCTAACAAACTACTGGACTCCTGGTGGAGTTCAATCCACCAGCCGCTCCTTGGAGACTCTATGGGGCAGTTCTACTCTGTCCTATAGGGTCTCTATGTGTTGGAATTGACTCGGCAACAGATTGGTTGGTTGGTTATAGAAACTACTAAAACACAAAATTCTCCTGGTTTAGCAGCATCATTTTCTCCTGTCTTTATTATTAATTACCAGCTCAATATAGTCATCTTGTAAGAACATTAACCTATTAGTCAAAGGGTGAATAAGTACCTTGAGGAATAAAAATGGCCACACCCTTAAATGAAACAGAAGCTGTTAGGGCTGAACCAGAATCCCTGGTGTGGAGCTAGGGTACCTGCATTTTTAACAACTCTCCAAGTGGTACTTCTGCTTAGCACCACTGACCTGCATAGTCAACAAGTAGGACCAAGAACTAGTTTGCTGAATCTGTAAAATATTTCACGTAATTCAATGGTTATTGTGTATAAAAATGTATCTAAATTATACTATTATGAAATTTTTTATTTGGGGTCCTAAGAATGGATGTTTCGGGTTTTCTAAAACGTCTAGGACCCACAGAAGTCAAGAAGCCATCATTAAGTTTCATTCCTCATCCTACCCCACCTTAAGATACATTTTATTCACATAAAATTTCAGAGAAAAATTAAAACTCCTGTTTGAATTGTCACAAGTGTGTTGGAATAATATCTTTGAGACAGTAACAGATCCTTTTTTTTTTTTTTTTGCCAGTGTTTCCCCTCATTCCTGTATCCCCTTTTCAAACAGAGAGAAGCAGACTGCACTCAGTGCTTAAGAGGAGAGGTGAGACAAGGCAGAAAGCAGAAAAATGTAATAATCCCTCTGGCTTTGGTTTTCAAATGCCTAAGACCTTAGGAAATAGAAAAAGTATCTGGAATAGAGACAAAATATTGAGAAGAAACTAGAAAGAAGTATTCCCTGTTTATCAGCCCCAACCCCCCTCTAACCTCTATGCCCCCACCACACACACACAAAGACTAGGAACAGGCCCCCCAATTGGTAATGCTAGCAGAGATTTTCCAAAGTCCTCTAGGGAAGACTCCCAGAGAAGGCATAACTATGGTGGATCTAGGCAGATTAGAATTTAGAAATCCCAGAGTTTCCCTTGCTCCCCTATCCCAAAGCTTAGCAGAGAAACAACAAAATTTTCCTGAGCCTCACCACTGCCATCAACTTTGACATGGAAGCAAGAGAGAGAGATAAAGGAACTAAGAGAGTCTATGGACACAAACAAGAGAAGTTTGGACTGTCTTGCTTCAGCAGACTAAAATTTGTGGTCATTTGACATGTGCTAATCCTTTTTCTGGGGGTAAAATGTGCTTGACGAAGATGAACTGTCATTTGGTTAGTGCAGAGCCACAAAACTGGAGCCATTCATTCCCAAATGATAATCTGTATACATTACAAATGCAGGGATAAAAGCAAGGGATTATTTACAAAGTCTTCACATCTATTCAAAAGAATTTGTATATGTTATTGTATTAGTTATCTATTGCCACATAGCAAATTATCCCAAAACTTAGTGGTTTAAAACTATAATAAATATTTATTTTCTTACATATTTTCTGTGGGTCAAGAATTTGAGAGTAGCTTAGCTGGGTTGTTTTGGCTCAGGCTGTCTTAAGTCAAAATTTTGGTTGAGGCTGCAGATATCTGAAGGCTTGACTGGGTCTGGAGGACATGCTTTCAAGATGACTCATTCACCTGCCTAGCTAGTTCATGTTGGCTGTTGGCAGGAGGCCTCAGTTTCTTTCCATGGAGCTGCCTGAGAATCCTTACAACATGCTGGCTGGCTTCCCTCAGAGAGAGAGAGCCAAGAGCAAGGCAGATGTGACAATGTCTTTTATAACCAAGCTTCAGAATTGCACAGTGTAATTTCCCCAAGATCCCATTCGTTACACAGGTCAACCCTGCTGATTGTGGGATGGGATTATACAAGAGCAAGAATACCAGGAGGTAAGACTCATTTTGGAGGCTAGCTACCACAGCTTGTTACTTTGTAATACTTCTACTAGAAAATAAAGGGTGCTTTCCCCAAATAGAAATAAACATTCTAATTAAATTTTTATCTCTGTCAATCATCTCAGATATAAAAGAGAAAGACAGTGCACCTCACCCTCAAAGTGAAGCAGTGAGTCAATTGTGCTCTTCAAGCTTAACTCTGAGTGAACCTTTCTGTCCATTCCCAAAAGACAAAGCATCGGGTGACTAGAGAAAGCTTCATCTTCACTGCTTGGACCAAAGAAATAAAAATGAAACCTCATCAGCAAAGCATTGAGAAACTAGTGTGAATAACACCTGATTTTAATTTCGTTTTATTTTGAATGGAAAATAAAAGGGGCATTGCTATAAAACCTCTTCTGATTAATGTCTGTTCTTAAAATCTTAAAATTCTTTCACTCATTGCCTTATGAAAATAGCCAACTAACTTAGGTCCTAGCAAGGAGAATGGAGTTTTTCCTGACTTTTGTCCAGGAGTTTCCAGCAGCAACTAGTATGTACCAATACCAAGAGAGAAGATGTCCACTCCCTCTCCTGTGCCTTCGTATTCTATAGGCACTCAAGATTTTTACGCAACCCACATCAGTAGAATGAGGGCTTGAGCTAAAAGTAAGATGCTGAAAAATTCTGTAGTATATGTTTCTTTCACATATGAATTTTTGGACTGAGAGTAATACCCACTGCCCAAGTAACCTGATAAAAATTAAACCCATGTTTGAAGTAGAGAACAAACACATCACTAGCTTTATTTACCTAAAATGAAACAATTGGGTGACTCAATCCATTTGGTCACTCTGTTTAGTCAACTCAATTTAAAAACAAGCCTTCAAAGAGGGTTTTAAACAAAATTATATAGTAGAGTCTTGCCTCTATTAAAAACAGCAACAATAATAAAATTATTTATATGCTAAACACTACACTAGACACTTTTTTTCATCTCATTTATTTGCATCTTGACAAAACCGAGAATTATATATTATTTTTTCCAACTTTCTGATGAGAAATCTGAGGCTCAGAAAGGTTAAATAACTTGCCCAAGGATAATATAGTAAAGCCAGAATTTGGAATTCCTGACTCCAAATCCTGTGTTCACACCACTAAGCACACTGTCTTCAATGAAGTGGTCTCCCTTTTTGAATATAAGGCAATTTTCAAACACTTTGAAAAAATAAATATTTAGAATATGAACAACGTAAAAAACCAGTTGCCACTGAGTCAGTTCCCACACATGGTGACCCTATGTATTGCAGAGCAGAATTGTGCTCTATAGAATTTTCAAGGCTGTGACCGTTTTGGAAGCAGATTGCCAGGCCTTTCTTTCAAGGCACCTCGGGATGGGTTCAAACCACCAAACTTTTGGTTAGTAATCAAATGCTTAACCATTTGCATCACCAGGGACTACTATAAACAACACAAAAACATATGCTGACCTTTCGGTTAGCAGTCAAGAGCTCTAACCACTGCATCAACAAGGCTCCTTATATATAACAAAGGAGAAAAAAAATTGACAATCATTATCAATTCTAAAAATTACCCACTTTGCCCAAAGTACACTAAGACTTAAAAAAAAAAAAAAAAAAGGCTATTAAAAAAAA
>NW_004443968.1:11882676-11918938 GCF_000243295.1 Trichechus manatus latirostris | reverse complement strand
TTAAAAAAAAAAAAAAAAAAGGCTATTAAAAAAAACGGAGTAACTGGAATAAAATCACACAAAAGTTCATGTAGATCATAGTTTAGAAAGACTGATAAATCAAGAAATAAAAGTGGGAAAATGCAGAGTACAGGTGCTAAACATGTGATGCAGAATTTGATATAGCTCCAAACACTGTAATAGAAAAGTATCTGGAATAGCAGAAAAGGTATTTAGAATGAGGCTCGGAAATTCTCCAATAATGGTTCATCAAAAATTTTTTGCAGCCCCTCCTACACCTTCTTCTGATTGTACATTTTTGTAATGTCCTGCAATTCATGTGTATGGTGGCAACTGATTTATTCTAGAGGTTAAATAAAAGAAAAAGAAAGTGGAACAATCAAGCAATGTAATTATGTACTGGATATGATAAAATTTTGGTTTAAAATTTGAACAAAAAATCACATAGCTTCAAAATTTAGCATTGTGGCACAGCAGCAGCAGCAACATGGAACACAGCACTGGAAATAAAAAATTCTTTACCATTCAGAGGGCTTTGCAGTCCAAGCTCAAAAAAAAACTAAACCAGTTGCTATCAATTTGATGCCATCTCATGGCAACTCACGTGTGTCAGAGTGTAACTATTAACTACTAATCTGCTCAGGCCAGATGTAAGGAAACAGGCCTGCTCATTAACCACCTTGCCTAGAGAAAACCTCAAATGGTTTCATTTTATAATATGTTCCTTATCTACCATGCTTCCTTATTCTCATCTAGTTGCAACTTCAGAAGGAAAACTTAACCTCTGAGACCTTTTAACATTTTTGCTTGTTAGCCAAGGGTTTCTTTATCCATGTTTTTAATAAAGAAACTGAGGCACAAAAAATTCAACTTTTCCTAGTTCACACAAATGGGATTAACCAGAAAATTCCTGCCTCATAATTTCAAGTACTATACTATTCTTGGAAACCCTGGTGGCGTAGTGGTAAGAGCTACGGCTGCTAACCAAAAGGTTGGCAGTTCAAATCTACCAGGCGCTCCTTGGAAACAGTATGAGGCAGTTCTACTCTGTCCTGTAAGGTCACTATGAGTCAGAATCAACTCAATGGCAATGGGACCGTTCTTATAACAGAGTCATATACCTGAAGTTTCCTGGAAAATAGATAGCTCATGTAAAACAAATGTACTTAAAGGTTATAAAACCATGCAGAAGTTAATTATTATTTTAGTACATTGGCTTTGGAGTTAATATTAATCTAGTTATGATTATTAATTACCATTTTATCACTTCATTCTTTGCAGCTGTGTCACTGCTCAGAAATTTTCTGAAATGGCTTTCTGCAAATCTGAGGGGGAGGGGTGACTGCAAGAAATATTTCTTTAAGTGGTTAGAATTCAGTTTTAGATGACTTCTTTTCAGTATTGCTGTACCTCACCAGTAGCATCCTGGCATTAGTGAGAAAACAAAAATAATGGTGCAATTATTATGAAACTTCAACAGTACTAAATTTCCCAAATTGTGGGGAAAAACAGTTTTCTTGTCTCATGTAATCTTTTCCAAAGTACTTGTTTAGAAGAAAATCTAAGGAAATTTACAGCATTAGTTCAAAATAAGTCCAAGATTTTCCTGCTCTTGAGGGTCAGATTAACCATGCAATTTAAAAGCCAAAATCCTTCCCACAAAATAAGAAAAAGACTGCAATTCCATCTGAAACTCAAAACAGCTTTTTAAAAAGTGAAACCTTAAAACGTTTAGCATATTTATATTTCATTTCACTATCTTTATCCGCGTTTTGAAAAAATAGCAAACACAGAATTACTATTCAAAAATCCTACCATAAAAAAGACATTCATTTCTAGCACTACAGAAAATATTGACACTCTTCGTTACAAGAGACAACAAATATGACCGCACTTTAAATATGAATATTGCACATCCTAAGTTATTTGAATCTTTAATCTCTTAGACGCTCGCTAAAATATACAAATGTGATTTTATTTTTTATTAGCTATGTCTGGATTTGCAATCAAATCTAGAATAAAAGTAGATAAAGTTTCAATTTTCTTATCGAAAGTGCTTTCTATAAGTCTTATATTCAACAGAGGAGTAATGCAAATAGAGTGAGGGTTACATGCAACTCGCTAATACCCAGGGATGAATTGCCAGGGTGTGCTTCTTGGTTTTTCCCAAACGCTTTTTATATGGGTTCACTTCACATAGCTCTCACACCTTAGAAAAATACAGGCCTGAAGGGTCACTTCAATGTGAGATTTTCCTCTTTATAACATTGAGTAGAAATTGAGGGCTTTTGATATTGTCATGGAAATGACTCTTTGTAAATACTGCTCAAAGGCCTATTTCAAGCCAGAATGAGCTGGAACAATGTTTTCTTTTTCTTCTCAAATTATGAGATTGGACTAGGGATCAAGAGAAGCTCTGGTCAAGATGGTGGGAGGAAATGGGGGAAAAAAAGATTGTGCCTGAGAGAATTCCTCTCACTTATGCCAGCTTTGTTCACAGGTCAAAAAAGATGTTTGTCTTTTTCTTCAGCCGCACGAATATGCCTGAAGAGAAATGAAGAGGAAAGGTAGGAAAAAAAAAGGGGACATGAAATGGACTTTTTTACTATGACCCTTAATACCAAAACCAAACCCACTGCGATCAGATGACTCCGACTCATAGTGACCCTATATGACCGCCAGTAAAAATTTTTTTTAAATAAGTTGATTTTTATACTGAAAATCTGGCACATACAAACATTAAAAAAAAAAAATCTAGTTTTCAAAACAACTAATTAAAATTTTAACTGGGACTTGAGAAAGAAATAGATAATATTTCAGCAAATATTTAGAAATCTAGTTTCAGCAAAAATTTAAATATCTAATTAAATCACTCCTCATTTTGATATTTGTAGAATGTAAAACTTTATTTTCTTCTCATAAACTGCAAAGAAATCATACCTTTAGTTCACTTAGTAAAATAATAGAATGGATTGAAGACAGGGAAGTTATAATGAACTGTTGTTTTAAAAAATACCTTCATGCTAAGTTTATTAAATTGGATTTCAGGTTTTATGATTTCAATGGTATCTTAATTTCTAAACTCTTGGTATTTGTATATATACATAAAAATGCATGTATCTTCCCCACTTCAGATAAATAAAAAATTTTCAGAGAAACAAACTTAAAGGAGAAGCCCTCGATTTGATAAGGACAATTTAGAGCTAATGATATTGGCCATTGGTACAAAGCATGATGTTTTCTAAAGTCACAATTACAGTCCATATCCTACCCCTCACTTTGGGGGCTCATTCTTCTATAAAATATTACATCGATTCTTTTAATATCTGTTCTTTAAGTCCAGGGAGCAAGTGAAGGAAGTTGTCTCTATAAGAGGTGTTCACAGCACTCATCCAATCACCCCTCCTTGACCTTTGAGAGAAAGATAATGAATTGTCTGCTGAACAGGCTTGCTCTTCCTAACAAATCTCTCTCTAGGTCAGCTTCCTTTTGGCAACTTCAGGCTGCGTAAGAAGTATTTAAAGCATTTTAGAATTTGAGAGAACGAAGTGTTGCTATTGAAAGTTAACATAGGGAGTTAGGTTTTAAAGTAGTCCAGCTTAATGGAATGAGTATCTAAATGAATTTGAATTCTGTTACCTTGATTTTGCAGAACTGCCACTTTAATGTCCAAGGGCAACTCATGTTTTGTAGCAGTCCTCCCAGCTGGGGCGAGTAGTTCTCAAACCTCCTAGATGAGTGTTCTGTTTCCGTGTTAAAATAAAATCTGCAAATGGTTTCTCACCCTCACTTTGTAATTCAATTGTGTCCACCCCAGTGGGAAAACAGAGTAATTTGCTATTCTCTTTATTCAATGACATGCCTTCCATTTAGAGGCACATTCATAAATGTTTGAGGAGTATGCTTTTAACATTAATCAAGAAATTACATAAAATGAACTGAGTATAACCACCATTGAAGATTAATATTTAATACATAGCACTTGTAAAGATAGCATGATTCCATCTTTACCAGGCCTAAGAACAAAACAAAGCACTGAGTAATCCATAAAATGGTTATTCCTGTTTTCCAGACTGGAAATTAAGGCAAAAAAAGAAAAAGGGCTCTCAAAGAGAATGGAATGGAAAGAGGAAGGCTGTAATTAGGATTCAGGAGACACTCAAATCCTAGATATTTCTGACACTGACTTAAATTCTTCTCTTTTAAAGGGCATCGGTCCTCTCCTGGCTGCTTCAAGCCAATATGGGGATTTAGGAAAAGGGGGGAAGATGGGACCTATATTTTATGAAGGCCAATCTTGTAATAAACAATAATGGGAATTCCCCTTGTCTGAAAGAATCAAATATACTCTCTGGTGCCAATGACCTTGAGCTTAATCCTATTAATCAACTAAACCTAAAATTAAAGCGACATTTTAAATTTGTGTAGTTCTTTACAGTTTATAAAGCTTTTTTAGTAACATAATCCACCTTATTGCTTAATTTTTCTTCAACACCCAATGTATTATACATTAGTTTCTTTATTATCTTTCTCCTATTACTAAAATGCAAGCTCTGTAAAAAGAACAGGGACTTTAGTCAGAGATGTTCACTGCTATATGCCCAATACCAACAAAAGTACTTGCTATGCAGCAGACAATAGGTATTTGTTAAATGAATAAATTAAGTAAATAAATGAATAAATGCTATTCCATTTGCTCCTTGAAACTCCTGGGGAAAAGGCAGGCATGTATTTCTCACCCTCTTCACAGATGAGAAAACCAAGACCTGAAAACAACAATTATTTTCATCAGTATTAGCAATTAATTGAGGTCAGAGATATGATTAGAAAGGTCTCCTAGTTCCTGATTCCAAGTCCCTTCTAGTATGACTTTGCTGACTTATGCAGAGGGACAAGAGTATGGCTAACCAAGGATTTACTGTCACCAGAATCAGTTTTTCACTTTCCATGAACACACACACAAGAGCAAAAAGGAATAAGGCCACGTCCTTCTCTAACACTATAGCGGTCAATCTTTCTCAGCTTTCTTTTCTCTTTAGTTGCTTTCCTCTATTAAATTCCCCCAGCAAGGTTTTTGTTGTCTCATCTCCCACTTTATGCTTGTGATTTCTCTCCTGCTTATCTTCTCTTCTATCGTATGTAATTATCATGACATACAGATGTCATTTATTGAGCTTTTTTTTACACAATGCCAGACATTTTGCAAGGAGCCCTGGTGGCACAGTGGTTAAGCACTTGGCTGCTAACTGAAATGTCAGCAGTTTGAACCCACCAGACACTCTGAAGGAGAAAGATGTGGCAGTCTGCTTCTGTAAAGATTACAGCCTTGGAAACCCTATGGGGTTGTTCTACCCTGTCCTATAAGGTCGCTATGAGTTGGAATCAACTCAATGGCAATGGGTAGCAGTAGTAGGTGGGCATTTTACATGTGTCCATTCACAACAAGGAAGCTGCAGATCTATCTGGCTCTAAAACCCAGGTTTTTTCCACTCCACCATTGAAGACACAGCCCTTAGGAGCTCCAGTACAGAGCCTACAGTCACATTGACCAGGAGTTCAGCAATAGCTCACCCAAGCTGGCTAGCAGCAGTGGTGATGTGACATAGTAGTTCTATCTCCGCATCTAGAGACCTGGTTATTAGCACCCCAGCATCTGTGACAGCTTAGAAGTGTCTGAAAATCCCCTGAGATCTGATTTAGGAGTAGAATGAGAAGAAGGTGATGATCCAGCCAGTAATCATCCTGGGAACACTGAGTCCTTGCTGGAAATGGATCAACTTTCCTTTTCCTCCCTTCTTCACCAAAACATTTTTGTAAGGACACTGTACTTTCTTTTATGTCCACCCTGTGCCCCGCTTCTTTCTTTTATTTTTTCCTTTTCTTTCAGTGAACCCCTGGGGTTCATGCATTTTGCCACTAGGCATGAGCAACTGTGAAAGGGGATCCCTTATGATCTCATGTCCCCCCAGCAGCAGGGCAAATACGGCCTCTAAACTGGTGCATGAGAGCATCACATCTCTGTTAGCGTAAAAACAGCGAAAGCATAGAGAGTCCTTCTAAACAAGGACTGAAGAGAAGGGTTGGAGGGACTTAGACATTTCTGCAGTTTGGTTTCTTTCACTGAGGATACTGAGCTAACTATGAAAATAAATCATTTCTGAATCAGACCTTCAGTTACTAACATTTTGTGAAGACCTTGGAGAAAGGAACTAAGTTAACTAAACACAGTTTTATTGGTGAATGTATGACGCTTTACAAGTAAGATATACTTGCTTGGTATAAGGCCAAGTTCTGGGCGCTGATGGACCTCTGCACATTTATTAAAGCAAACAGAAACTTTGCCGGAGTGTCCAAGGACAGGGTTGGGCTAGGGATATTTCTTTTAATTATTAAATACTGTATGCTGTGCTGAGCTTTAGTCTGGACAAGATGGAAATGGTGCTAAGAAAGCTCATCAGCAAAGATATATTGAGTGTCCCCGGGGCTCAAGCAGCAGAGTCAGCCCTGCCAGTGAAAGTGTCAGGGTGGTGGGAAGGACAGGGATTTTAGATCCCTCTTGTGAGTGAAGTCTGAGTACCCACGGCTAGGAAGGTACTCCGAATTCCTGCATCTACAGATGACCAAGCTATCTGAGAAAACATAAGTCCTGTGTATGTCTGGATATAAGGCAAAGAGAAAGCCACCACTTTATATCTGACCTTTTATGAAGGGTTTCATATTACATATCAAACCGTTTAGGGAAGACAAGTTAACACCCACAGACCTCAATCAACATTAATTTTAGTTGCATGTGGAGGTCAATTTGATGAAATCTACATTAAAAAAAGAAAAAAAAAAAGGAGCCCAGGCCCCATTTCTTAGATATTCTGATTTCACTGGTCAGGGATGAGACCTTGGAATTATTATTATTATTTTTAAGATCCCCTAGGTAATTCTATGGTACAGCCAAGGTTGAAAAGAACTAACCTGATAAAATCAGCAATTTTTTAACATGGCAGATTTAGTAATTATTTCTGAGGTTATGATAACCTCATCATGACACGTGTTGGGTTTCACTGTTAGTCATTAATAGCTGGCTAAAAAATTAAATAATACAATATGTCATTAGGCTGAGGTGATTATGAATATTTATCTATGTGAGTCATGGGGGAAAAACTCTACCACTTCTCTGTCAGTTTGTTGTACTGTGGTGGCTTGCATGTTGCTGTGATTCTGGAAGCTATGCCACTGGTATTTCAAATACCAGCAGGGTCACCCAAGGTGGACAGGTTTTAGTGGAGCTTCTAGACTAAGACAGACTAAGAAGGACCTGGCAGTTTACTTCTGAAAAAAAATTGGCCAGTGAAAACCTTATGAATAGCAGGGGGACATTGTCTGATACAGTGCTGGAAGATGAGTACCTCAGGTTGGAAGGCACTCAAAATATGACTAGGGAAGAGCTGCCTCCTCAAAATAGTCGACCTTAGTGAAGTGGATGGAGTCAAGTTTTTGAGACCTTCATTTTCTGATATGGCACAACTCAAAATGAGAAGAAACAGCTGCAAACGTCCATTAATAATCAGAATGTGGAATGTACAAAGGATGAATCTAGGAAAACTGGAAGTCTTCAAGAATGAAATGGAATGCAGAAAGATCGATATCCTAGGTATTAGTGAGCTCAAATGGACCATTGGCCATTTTGAATCGGACAGTCATATGGTCTACCATGCCAGGAGTGACAAATTGAAGAGAAACAGTGTCGCATTCATTGCCAAAAAGAACATTTCAAGATCTATCCTAAAGCACAATGCTGTGCTGTCAGTGATAGGATAATTTCCATATGCCTATAAGGAAGACCAGTTAATGTGACTATTATTCATGCCTGAAGCCATTCTACCTTTGGATTTTTCAGCTATATAAGTCAATGTATTCTAAATTGAATTTCTATCATTTGGAAGGAAAAAAAAAAAAAAAAAGTCCAGATGAATCTAGCAGTTGTGGGGAAGTATGCTCTCAATACATTGTTTTGACCAGTTTCGAACTATGGAATTGGGAATCAGAATTGGTTTATTTAAATCTACTGATTCCCAAGGGGCAGAGAGGCCTAAACTGACATCTGGAATACATTAGCATTCATCTTACTCCTTTACGATGAACAAGGGACATGATGTTTTTATTATATAAAAATGCTAAATGGAACTCTGGTGGCTTGGAATAGTTAGGAAGAGTTTTCCTGAAAATGGTAATTTAGGACGATTCACCTGGCTTCAAAGTGCAGGAGGGACTGAAGAGGGTTTGAAGGATAGGATTGGGCACAGAAGACCAGAAGGAGTAGGAATTGAAATGGCAGGGGCCTGGTGGCAGTGTGAATAAATAGGAAGAGACAGAAGATAAGAAAAAGGATCAGATCTCTAGCCTTACCACATGTTCTTTCCTACTGGTATTTTATATCAGCAAAGTGCTTTGCTGGTCATTAAACATTTTAACATCTATTACCTCATTTGACACTTTAACAAAAATTCTTTGGAGTATACAAAGCAGGTAGTTATTACAGTACTTTACAGAGGTGGAAACTGAGGCTTACTTTGGTTATGGGTCTTGCCCAAAGTCTCATGGATGTCAGAGCAGGGGCTAGAATCCAGATTTTCTGATTACTAGTCCAGGCTGCCCTGGTGGTGCAGTGGTTAAGTGCTCCGCTGCTTACCAAAAGAGGGTCGGTTTGAACCCACCAGCCACTGTGCAGGAGAAAGATGTGGCAGTTTGCTTCCATAAAGATTACAGCCTTGGAAACCTATGGGGCAGTTCTACTCTGTCTTATAGGGTCATTATGAGTCGGAATCAACTTGACCCCAACAGTTTGATTTTTTTTTTTTTTTTTTGCTTTAGTCCAGGCCAGGTGCACTGGCTCTTTGTTCACAGAGACCCACCTATAAAAAGTTTCTGTTTTCTTTTCAGCAACTTCATTCAGTTTTATATGTGAATCCTATTTCATTATTAGTCATTTCATTATTCTTTTCTTACTCATGACCTCTCCTGAACAGCCATATGGGCTTAGTTATCCTGAGATGAACCATCTTCATAATACAGTATTGGAACCAAGGAATGTGTGTGTGTTTGGGGGTGAGGTGGGTAGTGAACTATGAAATACCAACAAAAATGTCCAGCCTTGAGTCCCATAGAAGGAATTTATGTTAATTTTAAAAATCTTCTCTGCTCAGTATATACAATATAAGCTGGCCACGCATTCATTATGACACCAGTAGCCCTGATGATTTTAATAATTTACCATGTCAACGGGCCATGGGAAGAGAAAGGAAATTGCTTTAGACAGTGTCTTATTCAAGCAAGCGGAAATGGTTTCTGAACCACAGAAAACAAATAAACATGCCCCTACCTGGAACTTAGTTAATGTTTGCCTGTTGTCTGGCACTAAAAGATGTGCTTTAAAACAATGGAGCAGTGTGTGCCTGAAGGTGCTGGATGCTAGTGGGGCTGCAGAAACTATAGAAGGAGAGGATGCTGAATACGACTAGGACCACTGAGCTTGGATGAACTCCCAAATGCTGGCTGTGAAACCATGTGTTAAATGTTTTTCCATACTGCTAAATGAAATGCCAAATCCTATTGGTCAGCTAAGTTGTCACAACTTCCAAAGAAGCATTGTTTTATTATTACTCAAAATATAATGCAAGCCTGCCACATACGTAGCTGTGGTGAATAACCATTATAATATTGATGCTTGGCAACTCTGGTGACATTGTAAAGCTTTCTACAGAATTACCCGTTTTCCATTCTTACCATGTCCATTGATACACCTTTCATCCTTTGCTTTTGAATTAAAAACTGCATAGTTTAGAATTTGGTAGGATCCTGCTGAATTCCTTAGGATCATGGTCAGACATAGCTAAATGATTATCCTTTTCCATAATGTTATTCTTGAGCATGGAAAGGAATATCTTTTTAATCAAGGAAAATTGGCAAGAGGACTTCTCGCAGTGGAGTCCTGGTTTGGCAGAACATGCGAGGCGCCAGGGATGTAAACATCTCAGCTGCAGATCCTTACCTGGCGCAGACGCCAGAGGACACATTTCACTGGCAATGCTCAGCAATCTGCAGCACCACGGTGGGTCTCAGGGCTTCGGATTGATCCTCGCTCCGGTGGTAGAAATCCAAAGTAAAGCAATGTGACCTGGCAAATGTAGGCTCCTGGAGCAGAGCCTGTGATTTCTTCCATTTCTATGGAGATCCTCATTTGGCTGCAAGTCCACTCTAGGGAACAAAGTGTTTCCAGATCGCTGGCAGAAAAAAAAAAGCCCTCTTTTCAACTTTCTCTAGTTCAAAGAAGTAGAATGCAGACATGAAAAAATTCGTATTAGTTATTCATTTGTCAAAGCAATAATCACTGTGTAGATTTTAGTGTTTACATAATATGGTGTTAACCGGGGCTAGTTATAAGGTCATTGTAAGAAGATAACTATTTTTTTCTATGTTATAGTATATAATATGAGATGAGATAGTAGATGAAATATGTATACATACACACATGCATATATATACAAGTGGTTTGTTAAGCATGTAGGACTTATGAGGTGTAATCATAAAAGCTACTTTGTTTTGTGTCTTCTTCTATCCCTTTTCATTATGATACATCTTCCTTTGTCCCTGGATGAAAACACAGGCAATCCCATGCCTTTTCTGAGCACAGTTAGGATATAGAAAATCCTACAGGCACTTTAAGCTATAAAATACAATCTTGACTCAGAACTTAGAATTTCATGTTCAATATATGCGTCAATGTAGTAGAAGCTGAGGTGTTGCCTTCCCCTGCCCCCTACACCCATCCCGTAGCTGCTGAGAAAGTTGTCTGTGAATGGCTCCCAGAGTAGTCTCTTAGAAGAATTGCCTTCAGCTGACAAGTGCTTCCCTTCACCCCTGGCCAATGACTCACTGTAGGGAGGACAAAGGGTCAGCTCCACCTCCAAGAGGGGTAGTCTTCTGTGTGGTATATATCCCAGACCTCTCCCTCGTAGATCAGGCCAAGGCTAGATTGTACCTACAATTACCTCCTTCCTCGTCTTTCCTCCCTTCCTTATTCCTAAACTTATAGGCTTTTTTCCGAAGGGCATTCTGTCAATAATTTGTTTGAACCTGAATCCCTCTCTCAGGTTCTGCTTCTAGGGAACCTGACCTAAGAT
The DNA here is from genome assembly GCF_000243295.1 of Trichechus manatus latirostris. Classification (NCBI taxonomy): domain Eukaryota; kingdom Metazoa; phylum Chordata; class Mammalia; order Sirenia; family Trichechidae; genus Trichechus; species Trichechus manatus. The sequence goes on along the minus strand of NW_004443968.1, from coordinate 11,907,764 downwards.
AAAACAAAGCAAAACAAAAACAAACTTAAGATTGCCCACCTTCCATTCGAGATACAGCTGTCTACAGGAAGGTCACTGGCCTTCAGAGAAGGGGGAGTGGTTAGTGTCTTAATACCTTTCCTGCGTACCACTATCTCCTCACGACTAGCTGGCTGCTGTTATCCAATAATTTTTCTGCATCTATTGAAATGAACATATGATTTTTATTTTTAAGACTATATTAAAATCCCTTGAGATTTATCTGATGTTGAACCATCCTTATATTTCTTGGTGGGGGATGGGGAGGACCTTACTTTATCATGATGCTCTGTATATTTTGAGGCTATATTGTTAGCATACACCCACATCCGTTTAGTTCCTACTCCTCTCTTCTCCATGCCAATATTGTCTAGAATTTTATTTCTGGATTATTAAGAGTTCTTTTCCTTTTCCTTTGGCCCTTGATTTTTTGGGGACAGAATTAACTTTAGCACATTTATTTAGTCATTCTTATTTTCTATGTTATTGGTTGCAACTCCAAGATTTATGTTTCTTCTTATTGGAGTACTTCCTCCAAGAGTGTTTGTAAAGTGGTTCTTTGTGCGGAAAACTTTGCCTGATTGAGGAAATCTTCCTTGGGTTTTCCACAAAAAACAAAACAAAACAAACAAACAAAAAACAGTCACCCTTGAGTCAATTCTGACTCATGGTAACCTCGTGTGTTTCAGAGTAGACCTGTGCTCCATAGGGTTTTCAATGGCTGTGATCTTTTGGAAGTAGATCACCAGGCCTTTCTTCCAAGACACCTCTGGGTGAATTTGAACCACCAACCTAATGGTTAGTAGGCAAGTACTTAACTATCTGCATTACCCAGAGACTCCATGGTGTTGTTGAAATGGAGCTGTGGATGTCCTCAGTGTGGCAGGCACCCAGAAGTACATTTGAATGCTCTTTGTGGACCTGCCTCCACATTGCAACCATGCACTTTCCAGCTGACCTCTTATGTACTCCTCCTTCATTCCAGCTTCTGACTCAAGAAGTAAACTCTTCCTGTTAGAGTCTCCTTGCCTCGTAAGATGCTCCTGGATGAAGTTCTTTAATAACTCAAGTCCATTCACTTGGCCTACAAGAAACTCTTGTGTCCTTGACCTTCCGACTGTTGGCTCCTCCCATTTAGTGACTTCTGTCCTTACAGTGTGGCCTTGCTGCTATCTCCTGTGGTTCTCCCCTAGACAGGAAGAAGACACCAAACTCCTGGATACACAGGTTCTTCCAAATACTCTCTCACTGCCTTTACATTCTAGCATTGCACTGGGAAGGGAGTCTGATATTTGCAGCACAGGAAGCCTTCAGCTTGGAAATGAGATGGCAATCTCTCCTCTTGCAGGTCTCCTCAATATTTCTGGGTAGTTATCTTAAAGTTCAATTCACTTGACTTGGGTAGGGGAATACTACAGCAATCCCATCTGGGCCAACACTCTACCTTGACGACTCTCTTCAATCTTTATTTCACATTTCTAGTCTTTGCTTACATCAGATTAGGAATAAAATGCCTTCTGACTTCTCAAAAGCATTACCAGAAGGTAGGAGATAACAGATCAATGCCTTTAAAATTCTGAGGGAAAATTGTTTCCACTCTAAATGTCTATACCCAGTCAAGTTATTAAGAATACACCTCCTCACTTATCAGCTATCTTGTTATCTGACATTTCGCATTTATGACAATAAAAAATCTACTATTTTACTATTTTGCACATTAACAACATGTCTGGCAGTAATGAATGCCAAGTTGTAAGGTGAGAGTAACACTGGTTTTGATGGTTCAGGTTATGTGTTAGCTTGGCTGGGTCATGATTCTCAGTGGTTTGGCAATTATGTGATGAGTAATTTAGCAGTTATGTAATGATGTAACCTAGCAGTTATATAATGATGTAACCTAGCAGTTATATAATGATGTAACTTGGCAGTTATGTAGTAATGTAGTCATCCTCCATTTTGTGGTCTGATGTGGTCATTCTCCATTTTCACATAATACTGATTTCATGTAATGACCTGGTCTTTGGGAACTAATCATGTCAATAAGTGAGGAGGAGAGTGTGTATGGAGAAAATATATTTTTAGACATACAAGCTCACAAAATTTTATCTCACGTGCACTATTTCTCAGGAAGCTACTAACGACATATTCCACTGAATCAAGGGAATTAAGCCAAGAGAGATGAAGGATGGGATCCAGAAAACAAGGAATAGAATACAAGAAAGAGAGAAGAAAAGGGAGTTCCCAGAATGATGGTAAAGAGAGATCCCAAGACAGCAGCCATTTAGCTGCTAGAGAGTAACTTGTCAGATTGAAGATTCGAAGCATCGGGGACAGATCCAGAAAACTGAAGGGTTTGAACATGAGAGAAGATTTATGTAAATGGGAAAAATTGGAGGATAATTATGATAAAAATCATAGAAACCAGACAAATGAATAAAACAAGACAATAACTCTAGGGAAAAAACAGAAGGAAAGGAAAAGCAAGTAAATTGCAGTACATAGTTCATTTGTAAATAGAGTTTAAATAATCAAAATAATGTAAATCTGGAATATTGATTTCAACCAAAGTTACAATACCATTTTAGGAGAATGGGGGACAAAAAAAAAAAAAAAATCCTCATCTTCCAAAGTTTGAAGTTAAAGAATAATGCCCTAAAATGAAAAAATAAAAAGTGGCAACACAAGCATATTATTAAGAGGTAATTTTTTTAAGTTTACAAACTAAAAGAGTAAAATAATATTTGTATCGGGGGGGTGGTGATGAGAGGTATGATGGCACGGAATTACTATATTTCATAAAAAAGATTGTAGGACTACTTTAATCTTTACATTTTGTGCATACATAAATTTGATAGAAAATTAAAACTAAAATTAAAATATTGAAAGTTAAAATGGAGATTATTTAATAAAAGGTGTTGTGAAAATTGGTTATTCAAAAGGAAAAGATAAAAGTAGATTCCTACTGCTCACTATCCACATAAATAAATACAAGATGAATGCAAAGTTTAAAAACCTTTAGAAAAAATATATAATAGAGTATCTATGACATCAGGGGAAGGCAGGATTTCTTAAAAGGCAGAATATTACAAACCTTAAGGGGAAATATTGATACATTTTATTACACATTATAAATAAAATCTTTTGTTACACACGAAAGACACTATAAGCAAAGCTGAGGCAATTCACAGAGAACTGGGAGAAGATATTTGCAAAGCATATGACTGATAAAGTAACCAGAATATATATGCAATTAACCTACCCAGAAGTGCCTCGGGAGACAGGCCTGGTTATCTGCTTCCAAAAGGTCACAACCTTGACAACCCTATGGAGCAGTTTTACTCTGCACACCTGGGATCTTCAAGAGTCGGTTTCGACCCCACAGCAACTAACAAAAACAACAAATAATTAGAAAGAAACAAAAAGTTCAATCAAACAGAACAAGCAAAGAATGTAATCAGGCAATTGGCAGAAGAAGAAATCTCAATGACCAATAAGCATAAGATATGTAAATTCACTAGTAATCAAATTAAAACAAGGAGAAATTATTACACGCCAATCAGGTTGGGAACAATGTAAAAGCTGATAATACCAAGTATTGAAGAGAAGATGGGAAAAGGGGAATTTTTATATTGCTTGTGGGAGAACAAATTAGAGAAACTACTTTTGAGAGCAATTTGCCAATACCTAGAAAAGCTGAAAATGTTCATACTGTATTAAAGTTGTAGGTGTATACTTTAGATCTAAAGAAGTTCTTGTACCTGTGGCCAAAGAGAACAGTACAAGGTTGTTCTTTCGCACACTATTTGAAATAGGAGAAAATGGAAAATAACATGCTGTTTTTTGTTAGCTGCCTTCAAGTCAGCCCCTGACTGATGGTGACCCCCGTGCATATTAGAACAAAACACTGTCCAGTTCTGCACCATCCGCATGATTAGCTGCAGACTGGATTGTTGTGATCCGTAGAATTTTCATCAGCTGATTTTTTTTTAAGAAGATCACCAGGCCTTTCTTCCTAATCTGTCTTAGACTGGAAGCAATTCTGATCCCTGTTCAGCAGCATATCAACACACAAGCCTCCAGTGACAGACAGGTGATAGTTGTGCATTTGGCTGGGTATTGAACCCAGGTCTCTGGCATGGAAAGCAAGAATTCAACCACTGAACCATGACTGCCCCCTGAAAATAAATACATGTCCATAAATAAGGAATGGATGAATAAACCGTGGTTTAGTCATACAATGGAATACTATGCAGCTGTTGAAATGAATGAACTAGATCTACAGGAATGAAGGTCAGAGACATATTACTGAAGAGATAGGGCCAATCTGAAGTTACCAAAGGTGAATATAATTGCAAGTATGTGAAATTTTAAAGCACAAAATAATATTATATATGTTCATGGATATCTATATATATAGTAAAAGTATAAAAACTTTCATGGAAATTCTGCCCAATAAATTCAGGATATTGGTAGTTCCTGAGGGTGAGCAAGAGAGATGAGGGGAGGAGAGTATTGGATGCATTCACAACACTTTGTTACAAACACTCAAACAAAAATGATCTGAAGTCAATAAATAAAAGGCTAACATCTGGGGAGGCGGGTACATGGGTATCTTATACTTGTTGTTTGTATGTTTGAAATATTTAGCAATGATGTTATAGAGAGCAATACGCCAGCTGACCATCAAGAAACCGGGCCTGTTTCTGATCTCCACTAAAGACAGTTGTGTGCTCTTGGACAAGTCTTTTAACATCTTTGAACCTCGGGTCCTTCCTTTGTAAATGGGAGATAATAACATTTTTCCCAGCCTGCTTTAGTATTTGGAAGATGACCAAATAATATATGCAAAAGGCCACTTTGAAAACCATTAAGAGCTAAATAATTGTAAAGAATTATTAGGGTTTACATGTTGACATGTAAGAAAGGGACACTCATTAAAAAAATAAAAATAATGCTAAACCAGGGGACCAGTATCAACATCTTGTATATTATATCTTTACAGTGGGTTTTTATATTGCTCTTTTGATTCTGCAAAATTAGTCATCGGATCCTGCTCTGGTGGCTTGACAAGAAGGGGGAAAAAATTAAGCCCCATCGTTCCTTCCAACTCTACCCACAAAATAAGGATTTGGATTTGAAAGAGTTAAAGCACAAAGATTTACCAGAAACCACTGGGAGAAAAACATACTGCATGTAAAGATGGAAGATGGTGTTTTAGGAAATGTCAGTTTAGCAAAGAAGATCATTGGCAAAAGGGTACAATACATGCTTCTATTTAGAGCTTTAAAAATCTATTTTAAATAACAGCATTGGGAAAGAATGTAAAGGCAGAACAAAGGATCTTTTAGCATATGTAGTCTTCTCAATTGCCCTCTTATAAATAAACTCTCCTCAAACATTTGTTAGAAGCAATTAAGGCAGAAGCTTTATCCTCTCTCCACTAATTAATTACAGCAAATGAGCCTATAATGTGCATCATAACAATTTAATAAGCTATACCAAACTATTTTAGATTCTGCCATGCTAGTATTTCATCATTGCTTTATTATCTAAATTATGTAAGTAATATCTGTACATAAGTATCTTTTGAATTACCTGTGTCCTTTGAAATAAATTCTAAGTCTTCAGCAAATGTGATCATTGTGGAAGGGATGAGAGCAGAGGCTGTAGAGGTGAGGACAGAGGAAAGGAGGAAGAGACAGGGCAAACATGAGAATTTGTGTAAATTATAATCTTCGATAATATAATATCCATTCCCTCTCTAGCACACCACACTGGTTAATCAGATGCCATTCCAACAGGTCCTTTACATTTCTCAGTATCATTTGGAACTGATCAATGGAAAACACAATAGGTTTATTGCACTGTCTTTTTTGACATCATTGGTTATATTACCAATTCTTACCTCAAATGTCTAAATGAACCTGGATCAAAGTGTGACTAATACAAGCTATTTAGTAATGCCTCTGCTTTTGATGACACTTTAAAGGCAATTAATGACTCAGTGAGTCAAGGAATAGACTTTGTACATCTAGAGATGAGTTAAAATATGGCTTATTAACAAAAGAGCCAAGGGCCCCAGTCCGTCTATGAATTATCTCAGACACAATTATCTGAAATTTTAAAGCCCTGGTTTCCTTAAAATCAAAGATCAGTGTGTCTTCCAGGTAATAGCATCTGCTACCACCTCAACGTGTTAAATGACTAACTTTAGTCAAGTAGATTTTTATCTCTCCTTCCTCAAAACAGAATTCACTGCCAAGGAAGGCGTAATTCATGCAACTCCAGAATGGAAGGAGAAAAGGGAGTGAAGGTGAAGAGGAGGTGTAGGAGAGCAGAGTTGGAGATCAAGGAGAAGTATATCAGGTGATCTTTTCTGTGGACCTTTCTTTTCCTGTTTATTATTTGTATCAAGTTTCTCTATAACATAACAAGGGATTTCCACTAGAGAATGGGAGAGACCGTGGAACAAGACTCTCAAAAAGTTTTTGAAACATAAACTATATAGAGGCAGAGGGAAACATGCCAGTTTGGCAGACCAAAGGAACATTCAAGGCGGAGGCCAGTGGGGAAGAGAAGTAACAAATAGGCTCCCTTCCTCTCTTTTCATTGTCACACCCACCATCTCTGGGAGATAATGAGTGAAAACGGAGACTCAAAAAAATTGTGTTTCACCTTTGGGCAAATTTAACAGTGGCAGAAATTGTACTTGAACACATTTCTTGATGCCTGTTCCAAAATACATTTTACTCTTAAATGTGTGATGCTTCTGTGATAAGAATTTAATATATGTATACCTTTTAAGATTGATACTTTTGGTAAAGTTTTTGGACAGAGTCATGACTGGACTGCAAAATAGGTACTCTAAACCCCTTCCTCTCTCATACCTTCCTTCCCATTTCTCCCCTTTCCTATATGCAGGATCTATTTTAGCAAATTCTTGCTAAGATGTCAAATGACAAAAATTTAAGGTATGTCCTCTCCCAAGTCTATACACATTTTTAAAAGGCCACTTCAAAACCTCAAAGCCTTCAGAACATGAAGGAGTACAGGAACACCGGTAGAATGACAGGCACAGGGATGCCTTTTGACATGGGATGGTCAAGCGTCAGTGCCCTCTCAGTACATTGCTGATCCATTTACTGTGAAGGTCAATCTGGAAGAACGTTCTTGAGCAAGAAGAACTGGTTCTTGAAGACAGATCAGCACTGTGTTTACTCTCAGCCAGTCAAGTAGAGAGTTCAATATACTTTCAGCTTTGAAAAACACTGCTCTAAGTTACATATTTTCCTAAAAATATTCTCTGTATAGAAAAATATAACCAAGCAAACTGAAAAGGCTTGGGGTTAGTTTAAATCTTACTGATGTCTCAAAGAACAGAAAGGTTCAGTCAGCAATATACACCAGCTAAATGTTTTTATTCAACAAGGAGAACCAATAATATTTATATACCTTTATCACTCACTGACAGGCAGTAAGTCCACTATGTATTTACTTATAACTTAAAAATTAAGACACAATCAATACTGTTTATTACATTTCAGTGACTCCTACAATTCTGTAGATTTTCTGTTCTCAGTTGTCACACTGCCATGTGGTCCTGAGCAAAACCCTAATGCTCCAATCTCTCTGTTAGTTTAATGAGCTTATCTGACGCATTGAACTGTGAAGGCCTTCTCTGAAGTTCCATGACTGCATTTTATAGAACAGCTTGACAGCCTTGAATTCCAATAATAGAAAGCTTTTTTCTTTTCTTTTTTTTTAAATAGCTCATTTTATTTAAATAAAATTTATCATTGTCATATCAACTCTAGAATAGTATTTTCATTTGGAAAACAAATTCCACCAAGACAATTTATTCTCTAGGCTTACTCTTTCTCTTAGTACTAAGGTTGACTGTCTTTTGAGGAACAGATAAGTATAATTGATATAAAATATTTTATCTCACTTAAAGATTTATGTCAATTATTCAGATTTTAAGATAACTGTGCAAAGATTTCCTTGAAGCTATTCACATTTGATTTTAATGAAATTCTCCTGTTTGCTTTGGGAGGAAAAACTGTTCCCTTTACTATCAGCAGAACTGAACAATTTTATAAAACAATTCTGTCTTAGTTATGTAATGCTGCTGTAACAGAAATTCCACAAGTGGATGGTTTTAACAAAAGAAGTTTATTATCTCACAGTGTAGTAGGCTAGAAGTCCGAAATCAGGGTGCCAGCTCCAGGGAAGGTTTTCTTTCTCTGTCGGCTCTGGAGGAAGGTCCTTGTCAACAATCTTCACCGGTCTAGGAGCTTCTCAGCACAGGGACCTTAGTCCAAAGGACATGCTATTCTCCTGGCTCTTGTTTCTTGGAGGTATGAAGTCCTCATGTCTCTCTGCTTACTTCTCTCTTTTATATCTCAAAAGAGATTGACTTAAAACAACCTAATCTTGTAGATTGAGTTCTGCCTCGTTAACATAATTGCTGTTAATCCCACCTCATTAACATCAGAGAGGTAGGATTTACAACACATCGGAAAGTGACATTGGATGACAAAATGGTGGACAATCACACAATACTGGGAATCATGGCCCAGCCAAGTAGACAGATATTTTGAGGGGACACAATTCAATCTATGACAAATTGTATATGTCAACTTGTCAACTCTTTTGAGACTTATACAAGTAGAGGAAATTGTATTTCTTCATGACATTATACCAGAAAAAAATAATAAAAATTACTAAGTGAAAGAGTAGGATAAGAAATTTATGTATATGTTATTAGAATAACCCTGTTAATAAAAGCAGCCAAAGCTCTTTGTCAATGCCCAATAAACATGTCAGGTGCTCAACTTCAATAGTCACTAAAAACTGCAAATTAAAACCAGTGTGATAATACTACACATCTGCTGGAATGCCTAAAATGAAAAGGACTGAAAAATAGAGGCACCAGAACTTGTCTATACTGCTGGTGGAAGGAGAAGCGGCACAACTACTTCGGAAATCTGTTCCACGGTATCTACTTATACTGAATGCACCATACCTTATTACCAAACAATTCCACCTTTAGGTATATTTACAACAGAAATTCACACTTAAATTCTCTGGAATACATGTACCAGCATGCTCATAGCAGCCAAGTATAATAACCTCAAACTGAAAACCATGCAAACGTCCATCAACAGTTAAATGGATAAATATATTAGGTTATAGTCACACAGATGGAATACTGTACAGCTATAGAGGTAAGAGATCCACAACTACACTAAAAAATATGATAGCTACATGGTTGTCATCAAATCAATTCCCGCTCATGGAGACCTTATGTACAACAGAAAGAAACATTGCCGAATCTGGCATCACCCTCAGGATTGCTGGCACATTGGTGTTTGTTGTGGCTACTGTGCCAGTCTGTCACACTGAGGGTCTCCCACTCCCTCGCTGGTCCTCCACTTCACCAAACATGATGTGCTCCTCTAGCAATTGACCCTCCTGATGTTGCATCTGAAGTAGGTTGAATAATGTTCTGCTGTGATCCATAAGGTTTTCATTGGCTAATTTTCAGGAGTAGATTTCCAGGCCTTTCTTCCTAGTCTGTCTTAGTCTGGAAGCTCTGCTGAATCCTGTCCACCATGGATGATCCTGCTGGCATTTGAAATAACAGGCATACCTTCCAGCATCATAGCAACATGCAAGCCCCCACACTATGACAAACTGACAGACAGGTGGTGGGAATCTCACAAACATAGTGTAAACTGAAAGAAACTAAACAAAAAAGCGTACATACTGTATGAGTCCATTTATACAAAGTACACAAACAGATGAAACTAATCTGTGTTATTAGAAATTAGGATAGAGCTCACCCTTGGGGGATAGTGACTATACAGGAGCATGGGTTGGGTTTCTGGAGTGCTGGGAAAGTTCTGTTTCTTGATCTGGATGCTGGATATAAAGGTGCATTCAGTTTGTGAAAATTCATCAAACTAAAAATATGCACCTTCCTGTGCATGTATTACTTCAATCAAAACTTTAAAATACTATTGTAGAAAAAAAGATTGAAAGCAAATGTGCCAAATTATTTATATTAATTACCTCAAACGAGGAGAGGATATAGGTAATTTATGTTGTTTATATTCCAGCTTTTTTCTAAATTCTTTATTATCAAGTATTTATAATGGAAAAAATAATTTACTTTCTTTGTAAATGAATTTTGTTGAAATATAATTTACATACAATAAAATATATCACAATGTAATGAGTTTTGATAGATAAATATACTTTTTTCAAAGTAGACATTACTCCAAAGATGAAAACTGAAAATAAATACTAAGTATAAACGGAAGTTATATGGCCAATCTGAAACCACAGACAAAAGCCATCAATTTACAATTCGTGTAGTATGGCCCTTGAGTAGTATTGGGTTGGGTAGTAGTAAGGGATGAACAGGACTTTAATACAAGTACCATTGTAGAAAGTTTCTCTCTAAAACAGCCGCGCTCTAAATCACAGAAGTGCATGATAACCAGAACTGAAAAGGGACAAAATATTAGCATTAAACCATAGTATCCCCTGGCATATAGTACAGAGTATATTTAAGACTTCTGTGGAAAGAGACAATGGAGAAGCTCAATATTATCAGCCAGAACAAGGCCAGGAGCTGACTGCAGAACAGACCATCAATTGCTCATATGCAAGTTCAAGTTGAAGCTGAAGAAAATTAAAAACAAGTCCATGAGAGTCAAAATACGACCTTGAGTATATCCCACCAGAATTTAGAAACCATCTCAAGAATAGATTTGATGCATTGAACACGAATGATCAAAGATCAGAGGAGTTGTGTGATGACATCAAGGACATCATACATGAAGAAAGCAAAAGGTCATTAAAAAGACAGAAAAGAAAGAAAAGATGAAAACTGATGTCAGAAGAGACTCTGAAACTTGCTCTTGAATATAGAGCAGCTAAAGTGAATGGAAAAAATGATAAAATAAAAGGGCTGAACAGAAGATTTCAAAGGGCAGCTCCAGAAGACCAAGTATTATGATGAAATGTGCAAAGACCTGGAGTAAGAAAACCCAAAGGAAAGAACATGCTTGGCATTTCTCAAGTTGACTGAACTGAAGAAAAAATTCAAGCTCTGAGTGGCAATTTTGAGGGATTCTATGGGCAAAATATTGGACAATGCAGGAAGCATCAAAAGAAGATGGAAGGAATACATAGAGTCACTGTACAAAAAAAGAATTGGTTGGCATTCAACCACTTCAGGGGGTAGCATATGATCAAGAACTGATGATACGGAAGGAAGAAGTCCAAGCTGCACTGATGGAATTGGTGACAAACAAGGCTGCAGGTATTGACCGAACACCAATTAAGATGTTTCAACAAAGGTGCTCACTCTGCCAAGAAATTTAAAAGACAACTACTTGGCCAGCCGACTAGAAGAGATCCATATTTGTGCCCATTCCAAAGAAAGATGATCCAACAGAATGCGGAAATTATTGAACAATATCATTACTATCACACACAAGTAAAATTTTGCTGAAGACAATTCAAATGCAGTTACAGCAGTACATTGGTGAGGAACTGCCAGAAATTCAAGCTGGATTCAGAAGAGGACATGGAACAAAGGATATCATTGCTGATGTCAGATGGATCCTGCTGATAGTAGAGAATACCAGAAAGATGTTTACCTGTGTTTTATTGACTATGCAAAGGCATTTGACTGTGTGGATCATAACAAATTATGACTAACATTGCAAAGAATGGGAATTCCAGAACACCTAAGTGTGCTCATGTAGAACCAGTACATAAACCAAGAGGCAGTTGTTCGAACAGAACAAGGGAATACTGCGTGGTTTAAAGTCAGGAGAGATGTGCATCAGGGTTGTATCCTTTCACCATACTTGTTCAATATGTATGCTGAGTAAATAATCTGAGAAGCTGGACTATATGAGGAAGAACATGGTATCAGGATTGGAAGGAGACTCGTTAACAACCTGCATTATATAGATAACACAACTTTGCTTTCTGAAAGCAAAGAGGACTAGAAACACTTACTGATGAAGATCAAAGACCACAGCCTTCAGTATGGATGACACCTCAACATAAAGAAAACAAAAGTCCTCACAGTTGAACCAATAAGCAACATCCTGATAAATGGAAAAAAGATTGAAGTTGTCAAGCATTTCATTTTACTTGGATCCACAATCAACACCCATGGAAGTAGCAGTCAAGAAGTCAAATGAATCATTGCATAGAGCAAATCTACTGCAAAAGATGTTTTTAAAGTGTGAAAAAGCAAAGATGTCACTTTGAGGACTAAGGTGCGCCTGACCCAAGCCATAGTATTTTCAACTGCCTCATATGCATGAGAAAGCTGGACAAGGAATGAGGAAGACTGAAGAAGAATTGATGTCTTTGAATTATGGTATTGGCGAAGAATATTGAATATACCATGGTTGCCAGAATAATGAACATATCTGTCTTGGAAGAAGCACAGTCAGAATGCTCCTTAGAAGCAAGGATGACAAGACTTCGTCTCAGTTACTTTGGACATGTTATCAGGAGGGACCAGTCCCTGAAGAGGGACATTATGCTTGGTAAAGTAGAGGGTCGGCTAAAGAGAGGAAGTCCCTCAACGAGATGGCAGCACCTAACAACAACAACAACATATTTAAGACTACTTACTTGAAAAGTGAGTTATGGAAATGTCTGCCTTGCCAGACTTCAATCACTTCTGAATCAAACGTAATTGCTAAATATAGCCCCCAAAATGGAAAACATCTCTGATCTTTAGGCTTATTCGAGGAGCAATGTGGAATGTAAGTTGCCATCTGGGCAAGAAACTGTCCTTCCTTTCTTTCCTTCCCCCTTCCCTCTCTTCTTCCTTCCCTCCTTCCTTTCTTTTTTCCTTCTCATCTTTATTGAGTACCTACTATATATCAGAAACTGAGCTAAATGCTGAGATTACTATAATAAGCAAAAAATTGCATAGCCCTTACCCTCATGGAGCTTACACTCTAGTGGCGGAAGACAAAACAAAAAAAAAAACAATTGTTGTTGTTGCTGTTGTTAATTGCTGTCAAGTTGTATCATCCTCACAATTTCCAGCATGGTTGAGTCCATTGTTGGGGCTACTGTGCCAATCTGTCTCATAGAGGGTCTCTCACACCCTTGTTGTCCCTCTACTTCACCAAACATGATATCCTTCTCTAGAAATTGATCCCTCCTGCTGATACATCCAAAAACAAGTGAATCAGACAAAGTTCTGTATTAAAAAATTAAATAAGTGAAAACGTTATAACTTCAATTGTGGTAAGTGATGTGATGGAAGCAGAGAACCTGATTGAGAATAAAGCAAGAAGGTAGAAATTCTTCAGAGTATTGTGGGCTCGAATATGTGAAGAGGAAGCCAAGCTGCCTAGAGAATAGGAGATAAGAGTATTGTCCTCCAAGCTCACCCTTCTTCCACAGAGGCCCCCAACTCAGACAATACACACGCGATAAAATTAAGACAGGCGTTCAAACGAATGTTGATGCTGAAGCAGAGGAAGAGAAGACACAAAGCCATGGAAATCGATGCTGCTTCCATGGGAGAGAAGAATCTTTGTGCTATTCCCACAAATACAGATTACCCTGTGACTCTGACTACCAGAGGAGAGTTTTTTGTTTTTTTTTCTTTTTATATTTACATCCCCATCAAAGCACAGAAAATACTTTGATTTAGGTTTCTGGTTAAAAATGGAAAAATGTTAGGTGTGATGTGGTGGAGGGAATGGGTTGGCAAGCGTGTGTGTAGACTTATTTAATGCATTTTACACAAAACCATTTACCAAAAACTATTATAAATATTTATTTTACATATAATCCCTATGAGAAAAGTTGCAAGTAGGTATTACACTCAGGCTTCTGCCAATTTGTTTAAATTATGCACAAACAGACTGCTGGAAGGCTGAGAAGACACATAACTGCTGTAGTTGAAAACAACTTACAACAAAGATAATCTAACACATATTCAATGATATGTAGGAAAGCTAATTGCGTTGGGTAGTAAATGGTGAATGGTACAAATAACTAGTTAAATGAAAATGATTTTTACTTGGTCAAACCGAGTTTTTCTGATTTTACTCTTCTTTTTGTTAATACTCGCACCTGTAACTTTTTCCTGGCAGAGGCCCCCTGTCTTATTCGTCTTTGTACCTCTACAGCAGGAATTGGTACAAAAGGCTCTCAACAATTGATTGTTGAATGGAAGAAATGCCAATATTGATAATTCAACCTAAATTTCTCTCTTCATCAGGGTTTCATGTGCTCCACTCATCCATTTTGGCTCATGATAGAGGCCCTTTGTAAGGCCCTTGCTATATCTCTTCCTCTCCTTCAGGTTCCCTGAGCCACATATACACCTGTTTATTATTTACCAGCCACAACACACACCTCCCTAGTGCCCTGGGTTCAAAAAGTCTTGAAGCATTAGAACTCTGGGATACATGTGGATGGCCATCATCAAAGGCTGCAATTCTCAGCTCTGTCTGCACATTGGAATCACCAGGGAGCTTTTAAAACGTATTGATAGCCAGATCCTACTCACAGAAACTCAGGTCCTGTTTGTCAAGGGTAGATCCCTGGTAGCTATATTTTTAAAAGTGCACCTGGTAATCCTAATGCATCCAGGGCTAAGAATCAGTGGCCTAGAGGATGAACGCGTATTCACTAGATGTAGGGAAGAGCCATGACTAAAGCCAGGACATGGGAGAGAGGAGACAGCTACACATATGGACTCTGGACATCTTAAAACATGGGAAATGGAGGGGGAAAGTGGGAGTGAGGATGGGGGAGAACCAGTTGAGCAAGAGTTCTGGTCCTTGGCCAGGGTAGGCTTTAGGTCCTGGGATTTAAGTAAAAGAAGCTTGCCACCCCTAGACATAGCTCTACAAGTATTATATGTCCTTGAGCAACTGATTCTCTGAGCTTCAGTTATTTTCAACCTATAAAATGAGGATAATAATACCAACCTTGCAAGATTTAGTAAGGATTAAATAAGATAATAAAAAGAATGTTCCTGACAATTGGAAGCTGCACAACAAATATTAGTTTCTTCCCCATCTGGATGAGACCTATCCTTCAGACCTGTGCTGTCCAACATGGTAGTCCCTAGCCACATATGGCTATTTACATTTAAATTCATTAAAATTATTTAAAATGAAAAATTCAGTTCCTTGGTTTCACTAGCCACATGTCAGGTGCTCAATAGCCACATATAGCTAGTGCCTACCTTATTGGACAGCACGATTATAGAACATTTCCATCATTGCAGAAAGTTCTGTTGGACAGTGCTACTAGACCATTGCTGTTAACTGCCATTGAGTTGGCTCCTGACTCATGACGATTCTATGCACAATGGAAAGAAATGCTGCCCGGTACTCTACCATCCCTATTTGTGGACTGGACTATTATAATCCATAAGGTTTTCATTGTCTGATTGTCAGAAGTAGATCATCAGGATTTTCTTTCTAGACCTTCTTGATCTGGAAGCTGCGCTGAACACGTTCAGCATCATAGCAACACACAAGCCTCCATGACAGATGGGTGGTGGCTGTACTTGAGGTGTATTAGCCAAGAATAGAACCCAGATTTCTCACATGGAAGGTGAGAACTCTACCACTGAGCCAACAATGCCTCAGACCACTAGGCCACTGAAGCCTGCTTAAGTGCAAGTACAGTGAAGATAGGAACCACCCACAGAACCCACTGGCCAGACAGTGAGGTGCAGAGCTGAATCCTTCAATCAGAACATTTTGTGTAACATACGTGCCTCTTCTTGGTGTCCATTTCCAGGAAGAAAGGAACAAAAGAAAGAAAGATGCTGAGGAATCTCAAAATAAGCCAGGCTTACTCAGCAATTTTACCGAGGCAAGGATGTTTCTGTTAGTCTTTAACTCTGCGTAAGCAATAAACAAGCAAGCCACCAGGGTTGTCAACCTAAGGTATATGTGCCATGAATTTTATTTATTATTCACTCACAGATCTAGACACTGACTCAGTGAAATTTGAATTCATTTCCCTAGCAACCCAGGCTAAATTTAGCAACATGGCCGAGCCATGGAGCAGGGAGCCTTTCAGAGAATATCTAACCTATCATCTCAGACTTTGAAGTTCCCTTTTATCTTAGTTTCTATGGCTAGACCAACCTGCCAACAATTGTCATCTGGGGTGTACAGTCTCCAGGTCAATTGTTCAGGTCATGACTTGCTTAAGCAGGAAAAATGAGTACATGATGGGTAACAGGGTGTGGTTGTAACACAATGGGGTGGGATTTACAATGTTATCATTATAGATTTCTATATTCATAAAATTTCCCAGGTAATAACAATAAAGAAGAGGTAGCTTTTTCTAATTTGCACAACGGTACTATACAGGTTAGACACAGGACTGGCTGAACTGGCCACTCTGAAACCAGAGAGCAGAAAACAAAGATGATGAAATTCTTAATCTACAGAAAATTCATCAAAGTCTCAAGACTTGGGGCCCAAGAACATTCTGAACATCCACAGCAGTCTGTTCCAATAGGTGCTGGAGAGAGTCTGCCTCATGATGTGCTCGACTGGACCAGTCTAGTGGATGCAGAGGTTTCACTGGTTTCTGACTAGGTTCTAACACTGACAGTATCGCAGTGGCTCTCAACCCTGGCTCTACAATCACTTGGGGAAGTTTTTTAGAAATATCTAATTCTGAACCCTACCTCAGACCAATAAATCAGAATCTCTGTGGGTGGGGTCTGGGCACCAGTATTTTACAAATGTGTCTCATGTGCAGCAGGGTTGAGAACCACTCCTCCAGCACATGGAAAGCACAGAAAGAAAGGGAATCTGAATGTCCCAAGTCTTGGACAACTTGTTAAGATGGAAGAATACTTTTTAAAGGTATTCACACAGACCTTTTAGTAATTAGGGCCAAAGATAAGCAGAAAATAGAAAGACATTAAAAAAAAAAAAAAAGTAATGCAATCATGATGGTTAAGTAGATCTTCATCACTCAGTTTGAAAGTTTAGAGTTGCAAATGTGAAGAAATAGCCTCAAATTTTATTGATAAACTGTTTTGAGCTTTAAAGTATTGGAAGAAGTGAGGAATGAAATGAATGAGAGAGAAGGACAAGGCATGCCCATTTAAGAATGAAAATCAGCCCTCCCTAAGTCCTGTGGGTAGCACCGCATCCCACAGCCCATCTCAGGAAGAATGAGGCTCACTGTGAAGTGAAACATAAGTGGCATAACCACAAGGAAAACCAAGACTATCTTCCCAAACTGTAACTTGTTTATTTAGAAGACCTCATAATTAGCTGCTAAATAAACTGAATGGAGCCTTTTCTAGCTTGTTTTAGATGAGAACTGCTTAGTCACTTTATCCAGCTCAAGCATGCTCTGAGTCATGGTTTGTACCCAGTTCACTTTCAGGTCTAAGACAGCAAGTTCCCTTGAAACCTCCCTGGAGTTAAACCTGCCAAGCAGATCCTTTCTATGCTATCTCAGACATGAGTCAGTGATTTACTATGTTCTTTCGCCACCCAAATTTATAAAGAAGTGTTCAGAATTCTCAGAAAAGCAGACATTCCTACTGGTTCTTAGTAAAAGCCAATCTCATAAATGTCTGCTGTATTTTCAAATGCATGCTCTGAGTCTAAAAATACATATCCACTTTGAATTCATCTATGGATGTACTTTGTCTACTGATTGATAGATGCTTTAAAAAATTTAGGGAGGAAAACATACATTATCACCCTCCCTCATTTCTACTTATCCAAATCCTTTAACACTTTCAAAGGCTAGTTCACCTTTCACAACGCCCATTAACTTTTGTCAGCCCAAAGTACCCTCTTCCCACTCAGAATGCATATGTATTGTCTGGCCATCTCATTTAGTACCTATTCATGTATTTCCACCATCTGTCTGTCAGTTTGTTGTATTGCAGTGGCTAACATGTTGCTATGATGCTGGAAGGTAAGCCGCCAGTATTTGAAATACCAGCACAATCACCCATAGTGGACAGGTTTCAGCGGAGTTTTCAGACTAAGACACACTAGGAAGAAAGGCCTGGTGAGCTATTTCCAAAAATTGGTGAATGACTCAATGGCAATTAACAACAACAACATAGTCATTTAGCTTATTATATGTGTGTGTCTTTTTACTGGTTATATTTCTGGAGTAATTTCTTACGGCAGGTATGGTTTTACTTCTTCAGATATACTCCTGATGCATAGTAGAATATACACTTTGTAGCATTCACTGAAGATTGGATGAATTCATTATGAAACATTTCAAATTCATGAACCAATTTCACCTGTATCTCTCTATGCTACTATTCCCTCTTTCGCAAAGAAGAAGACATAATAATGTGTCAAGATACAAGATGCCCTGGATGGGTCTCTGAATTCCCTTAATGTGTCATTCCTTTATATTTTAGCTGACTAACTTCCTCGCGTTTCCTAACTAGCAGGAGGAAGCTAACAGACCCTGAGGAATCTCCACCAGCACAGGTGTGTGCCTCTAGCAAAGATTTTTTAAAGGGCTACAAGGGATGTTGCCAAGTAAACTATGGCATGCCATTGATTGTAAAACACATCATGACCTCAAAGACGTTAAAATGTAAAAAAAATGCCATGTCTTAAAATCGATGAAATATGGTAAGTGAATATGATTTTTTAAAATAAAAGTAGTATGTAATAAAAGTTAGAGAGCTCCGTCTGGGGTCTTAAAAGCCTGTGAGCAGCCATCTAAGACACTCCACTGGTCTCACCCCTTCGGCAGCAAGGGAGAATGAAGAAAACTAAAGACACAAGGGAAAGATTGGTCCAAAGGACTAATGGACCACAACTACCATGGCCTCCACCAGACTGAGTCCAGTACAACTAGATGGTGCTCGGCTACACCATTGACTGCTCTGACAGGGATCACAACAGAGGGTCCTGGACGAGCTGGAGAAAATTGTAGAACAAAATTCTAACTCACAAAAAAATATCAGACTTACTGGCCTCACAGAGACCGAAGAAACCCCGAGAGTATAGCCCCCGGGCACTCTTTTAGCTCAGTAATTAAGTCATTCCCGAGTTTCACCCTTCAGCCAAAGATTAGACAGACCCATACAATAAAATGAGACTAATGGGACTCACCAGCCCAGGGACAAGGACCCTAGAAGGCAGGAGAGGACAGGAAAGCTGGTAATAGGGAACTCAAGGTCGAGAAGGGAGAGTGTTGACATGTCGTTGAGTTGTTAACCAATGTCATAAAACAATATGTGTACTGTTTAATGAGAAACTATTTGTTCTGTAAACCTTAATCTAAAGTACAATTAAAAAAAATAAAAAGTTAGAGAGCTCCTTCATCAAAATACTAAAATATCATCATAAATCAGTAAACAATATGCCTGTAAGAGAGGCGTATCTTACACCTGCCTCTAAAGAACTGAGCACCAGACCAGCTCTGTGATCCCCAAAGGGCTAGTGATGGCCCAGAAGGTGATTGTCCAAAATGAACAGGTTATGGTATCATGACTTTACTTCTAGAGGGGATGGGAGCTGCAAATTCAGTCCTGAAAGAATACAGTAATGTGACTTTCAGTTCTAGAAAGAAAAAGAAGAAAATAAGGGTTTGGAATATGCTGCTCGTCATGTGTCTTAGGCTGGGTTCTCTAGAGAAGCAAAACCAGTAAAGTGTATAAAAATATATAGATAGAGATTTATATTAAGGAAATGGCTCATGCGTTGTAGAGGCTGGAATGTCCCAAGTCCATGGGTTAGGGTGGAGGCTTCTCCTGATTCATGTAGCCACAGGGGCTGGTGAACCCAAGATCAGCAGGTCCAACAGCAGGGCTCTGACTCACAGGCTCCAAAGACCTACAAATCCCAACATCAGTAGGCATGATCAGCAGGTAAGCTGCTAGCTCAAGTACCAAGAATTGGAGTTCAGACGAACAGGAGCCAGCTGCAGGATCCAAAGCCAGCAAAAGCCCACGAACCTTGCCAGAAAGTCCACCTATACTGGATGCGGGCCACACCCTCAAGGAAACTCCCTTTCAACCAATTGGCTACTCATAGCAGATCCCATCATAGAAGTGATCACATTATATAAAATCTCCTCATGGAGGTGATCACATCATTATACGATTGCCAAACTACATGCAGCCAAACCACTGAGAATCATGGCCCAGCCAAGCTGACATACGACGTTAACGATCACACCATGGGACCTGAAGCAGCCTCCTTACAAGCTGGTCCACACTGAAATCCCAGTGGCCAGAATCTGCCTTCTTGTTATCACGTTCTACGAATCTTCACCAACTTCCTTTGTACCACTTTGTATGGAGTTTATCACATGCCTTTTTGTATTACGTGTAGTTGTCCCTGGATGGCGGGGAGCGTGCCTTGTGCACTGCGGCGTTCCCCCAGGTGCCTTGCGCAGTGCCTCATACACAGTGAGCAAGCCCTCAGAGAACTGTGAAAAATAGACGAGCAAAGAAGTGGCCAAATAAAAAGCAGTATTATCACTTGGTTCTGGGGTCAGCAATTACACAGTGAATCAGGAAAACAACGCATGAGATGGTGCTTTGCAGAATGTTAACCACTGAAAGAAGGGCGAGTGGTATGGTTCTTAGGAGAAGGCGCATGCAGAGTGTCTTCCCCCATTCATTATCCCTGTGTTGCTATGAATGTAAAACAATATCAAACAATATTTTTAGCATCTGTTGTCAACGGTAAATTCAGTAACTTTTTCTTTTATCCTTTCTATCCCAAGACAGTCCAACTTTCTTTAACTGTGAAGTAGAATCTACATTTATTGTATATATGTATATATATTTAAATTGCACAGATGGGAACTTTGTTTTAATTCAGACAGTGCCTTGCTGATGTTCCTGCATATAATCTTTGCAACATATTTAATCAGAGCCCAACAGAGCTATAACAAATCCTCTGCATATGCATAGTAACAATGTTGAGCAAGTTTAATGTGATTTGAGGCACAGTGAACCAGGAGCTCAGGATCCTTCTAAACTCAGATAAGAGAAGAAATTAACTTTCCTCCTGCCTTGGAATGCTCTTCTTCATCAACACCTACACCTGATCCCAGAGAGGAACGGCTCAGAGGCAGCAGAGGCCCACACAACTACTACAGATGCAGTTCTTCTGGCAGTGCTGCGGATGCTGCTTTGGGGTCCCTTTCCTGCCCTACAATGAATCACAGTGCCATCTGGGATGCCTGTCCTGAGTATGCACAAGGGAAAAGGGGATGACGTCATGCAGACCTGCACCATGTCTTGTGTGTGGGAAAAAGACTATAATCTGCCATTGTCATCAATTAAATGACCAACAAGTGCTACATTTATGACGTTCCATCCTGTGCTGGCTGCCTTGTGCTGGATTTCTGTTGCTGAATACTGCAGAACATTTAGACCAAATATGAGATCAAATAATAATGAGAAAACAATGAGGAAAAATATACATATTTTTTTAAATCACCCACACTGGCTTTCAAAAATGAAGCAGCTACCATATTTTTACACAAATAACGCACACCTTCTGCATTTGTTTGCCAACCATGCCCTCCCCTCGTGAGGTTGTTTTGGAAGTGCTACTATGCCAGTTATTTTTTTACATGTTGCTGTAAGAAAATTAGCATAGCATGCTTACGAAAATACCTCATGGAGGGAGGGCATAGTTGGCAAAGAAACGTAGAAAGCATGCGTTTGTGTAAAAATACGGTTCTTTTATAACTGAATGTATTTTGTGAAGCATGCAAGAACAATTATTACATAAATTGTTTAAATGATTCCTGCTTGAGGACCAGGAGAATGTCTTATTCATGTTTGTATCACCATAGCCTAACACGGTGCTTAGTAAGTACATAAGAGATATTCAATACTGTTTGCAGAATTAATAAATGACTGAAAGAATGAATGAATGAATATCTTACATGAAGATAGATGCCACCCAAACTGGACAATCTTTCAAATTTAACCATCTGTTACAGCCTTCATCCAAGGGAAACAGCACTAAATTTCCACAGTTTGGCCCCTAACACACACCATACACAAAAATTAACTCAAAATGGATCAACAACCTAAATATAAGAGTTAAACCATAAGAAACAGGGATAAATATTCCTGGTCTTGGATTTGGTAGTGGATTCTTAGATAATACAACAAAAGCACAGACTACAAAGGAAAAAAAAACAGATAAATTAGACTTCATTGAAATTAAAAACTTTTGTGGACAAAGGATATTATCAAGAAAGTGAAAAGACAAACCACAGAGTAGGATAAAATCATGTATCTGATAAACGTCAAGTATCCACAATATATAAAGAATTCTTACAACTCAACAACCCAATAAAAGGATGGGCAAATGACTTGAATACACGTTTCTTTAAAAAAAAAAAAGGATATACGAATGGTCAACAAGCACACAAAAAGATGCTCAACATCATTAGTCATTAAACCCTTTGCCATCAAGTAGATTCCAACCCATAGTGACCTTATAGGGCACAGCAGAACAGCATCATAGAGTTTCCAAGGCTGTAATCTTTACAGAAGCAGACTGCCACATCTTTCTCCCATGGAGTGGCTGATGGGATTGAACTGCCACCCTTTCAGTTAGCAGCCAAGTGCTTAACCGCTGCGTCACCACGGTTTTTTCACTAGTCATGAGAGAAATGCAAATCAAAACGACAATGAGGTATCACTTCATACCCACTAGAACAGCTATTATTGAAAAAAAAAAAGAAAAAGAGGAGGGAATAACAAGTTTTGATGTAGATGTGGAAAGATTGGAACCCTTGTACATTACTTATGGGAATGTAAAATGATTCAGCCCTATGGAAAGCAGTTTGGCAGTTCCTCAAAAAGTTAAACACAGAGTAGACACATGACCAGCAATCCCACTCCTAGGTATATACCCAAAAGAATTGAAAACAGAGACTTAAACAAATACAAGTACATGCAGCACAATTCACAATAGCCAAAAGGTGGGAATAGTCCAAAAGACCATCAGTGGCTGAATGGATAAACGACATGTGGTATATACACATGATGGAATATTATTCGGCCATAAAAAGGAATGAAGTACTGCTGCATTTTACAACATAAACCTCCAAAACATTATGTTAAGTGAAAGAAGCCAGACACGAAAGGTCACGTATTATATGATTCCATTTATATGAAATATCCAAACAGGCAACTCCATAGAAACAAAATACAGATTGGTGGTTGACATGGACTGAGAGGAGAGGGGAATGAGGAGCTAGTGCTTCATGGGTGTAAGGTTTCCTTTTGGGGTGATAATTTTTTAGAAGTCTATAGAAGTGGTGGTTGTACAATATTGTGAATATACTAAATGGCACGGAATCATTCACTTTAAAATGGTTAATTTTATGTTATGTGAGTTTCATCTCGCTAAAAAATAATTTTTTAAGAAAATTTCCAGGGTTTGAGCCATTTGATACTACTATCCTGGCCACAGCTAATTGGTCCAGGAGTTTATGCTAATGCTAAAGGATAATGTAAAAGGAAGGCTAACCTCCTATGGGGCACCAATAGGAGTGCCCCATGTGGCCGAGAGACTCTGCTGGATCCTCTCTCTCAGGAAATAGGAATTCAAGTAGCAGAAAAAAGAGAAGGTCACCAGCCCTGCTGTTGAATCGGGCATGATGATGGGCCTTTGGAAGACCAGGCCCAGAGAGGCTGATTACCAGCTGTGTACTTACAACCAATCCTATCACTCCGGGCAGGTTACCCCAACTGTGTTCTGAGAAAGTGTTCTGACAGATGAGAATAGATGCTGCCTGATAAAAGTCTGGGAAATGCTGCATGCCATGTCCTTTCTTGGTTTGTCACAATGTTCGCTTACCCATTAAATCTCTTAGAAGCCCTGCTCAAAAAAAAATAGTTTAACCCAAGTTGTAGTAAAGGCTCCCCAAGTCTTTATTTTGCAGCAGCATACATATTAACTGTAAAAGTATAGCATTGGACACCTGATTTGAAAAATATTGTCCTATAATGGTCTGGGGAGTCCTTGGGTGGTGGTAACGATTAATGCATTTGGCTGCTAACCGAAAAGTTGGAGGGTTCCAGTCCACCCAGAGGTGCCTTGGAAGAAAGTCTCGGCAAACTACTTTCACAAAATCAGCCATTAAAAAACCTCCAGAGCACAGTTCTACTCTGGCACACATTGGGGTGTCACGAGTCAAAATCCACTCTGTGGCAAGTAGTTTAAGGTGGTGTGGATGGATCTCCTTCACAACTTAAATAAGTCTAACTAAAGTACTGCTTCACTTATGGGGCTTATAAATATTATCCTCAGGAAATGAACTTCAAACTTGTGAGAATGAAGCCACAGGCTCAAAATTAGACGAGGCCCTTTCCTATGAAGCAGTTACTCAAATTGTAACATGAGTCAAAACCTCAGGTTCCAAAATTTTTTAGACTTCATGACTTCATTCAGGAATCCCAAAAACAACTGTGGGCATCACTCGTTAAAAACGCAACTTTCACAGTGTTCCACAGACAAGAGAGATAAAAGTCCTTTGGGCTGGTCTATTTTCATCAGTGTCTTGCCAGTAAATATATAAACAATTTTAAAACAGGCAAACACACATGCTGAGCATAATAAAATCTGTCTTAATTGCTGCTCTACAAAGCAAAAGGACTCTGAGTAACTTGTCAAATAAATAAATGATCTTTGCCTTCTCTTGTCACTTTTCCTCTCTTCAATAAGTTTAACAAATAAAATTGACGGTTTTGTAAAGAGTTTTAGCTCAGCGATTCCAATTGTAACATTCTTTCACTTAAATATCAGTTACCCCAACATTCCAAACTTTGAAGCAAAAGTTGTTTCCTGCATTTGTTTTGACACATGTCATAAAGCAGCACTAAAAAAGTTCAGGCCATCAGCCCTGCTGGAGGTTATCCTGATACACTCCCCTGCTTTTTTTTTTTTTTTTTAATGAAGAGAAGTTTATTTCCTCACAAAGTAGGCTAAAAGTCCAATTTCAGGGTGTCAGCTCCAGGGGAAGGCTTTTCCTCTCTGTCAGCCTTCTCATCA
>NW_004443968.1:11846136-11882576 GCF_000243295.1 Trichechus manatus latirostris | reverse complement strand
TCCAATTTCAGGGTGTCAGCTCCAGGGGAAGGCTTTTCCTCTCTGTCAGCCTTCTCATCAGTGTTCCCCTGGACTAGGAGTTTCTCGGCGCAGGGACCCCGGTCCAAAGGACGTGCTCTGCTCCCGGCACTGCTTTCTTGATGGTAGGAGGTCCCCCTGTCTCACTGCTCACTTCTGTCTTTTATATCTCAAGACATTGCCTCAGGGCACAATCCAGTCTTGTAGATCCAGTCCTGCCTTACTAACACAACTGCCACCCATCCTCCCTCATTAACATCATAGAGGCAGGTTTACAACATACAGGAAAATCACACAGAACCAGGAATCATGGCCTAGCCAAACTGGTACACACATTTTTTGGGGGGACATAATTCAAACCATGACATTCCACCCTTTGGCCCCCCAAAAATCACATCCCTTGCAACATGGAAAACATATTCACCCCATCATATCATAGCCAAAGTCTTAACTTCAAGTCCAAAATCCAAAAATTCCTCTTCATCTGTGAAATCTAGAATACAAGTTATCTGCTTCCAAAGGTACAGTTGCAGAACAGGCACAAGCTAGACATTTCCATTACAAATGGGAGAAACTAGAGGAAAAGAAGTGGTAACAGGCACCAAGCAAGTCAGTAGAACACATTACGTCAGCCCTCAAGGCTTTGAAAATAATCTTCTGTTCTCTGAGAAAATTTACACAGTAGCCCTGCCCTCTAAACTCTAGGTATTGGCCACAGTCTCTGGATTTTGAGTGGAGGCCCCTCGGCCCTGGGCTTCAGCTCTGCCTTCCAGGCCCACTGGTACAGCAACTCTGCTCCCTTGGCTTTAGGCGCACCATTCTCCCAGTCCATCTGAGTGACAACTCCACCCTTAGAAACACCAGAGGCCATGGCTCCACCCTTTGAAACCCCCGAGGTCATGGCCATACCTTTTGAGGCTGAAGCAACTCGGCTTCTTGTGTCTCTTGTCTCTTCAGCTTCTGCTTCCTATGGCCTCTTGGCCCTCAGGCCTCACGCCCACATCTGCCCTGCTGGGGCAAGTGTTCCAAAGCTCAGTAGCTCCACCAGTAAGTGCCTGGAGGCACCCCACTCCGCCAGAAAGCCTTGTGCACACAGACACTCAGCTCTCTCGCTCCGAGGGTCGGCAAGCCTAGCTCCACCTATAAGTGCCCGGAGGCACCCCACTCCTCCAGGAAGCCTCCCGCGCACAGGCGCTCAGCTGTCTCGCTTCGTGGGCCGGCTCCAGTGCCGTCTCCTGGTTCTGCTGCTGTTGGTTCTCTGCCGCTGCCGCTTCTCTGCTGCTGTAGGTTCTCTGCTGCTACTGGTCCTCTATCACTGCTATAAGTCTATCCATTCACAGTTTTAAAACCGCTTCCACATTTTGGGTGTCTGGTAGAGCAGCACCCCACTCTCTAGGTACCAATCTGTCTTAGTCATCTAGTACTGCTATAACAGAAATACCACAAGTGGATGGTTTTAATGAAGAGAAGTTTATTTCCTCACAGTCAAAGTAGGCTAAAAGTCCAACTTCAGGGTGTCAGCTCCAGGGGAAGGCTTTTCCTCTCTGTCAGCCTTCTCTTCGGTGTTCCCCCAGACTAGGAGCGTCTCTGCGCAGGGACCCCGGTCCAAAGGACGCGCTCTGCTCCAGGCACTGCTTTCTTGATGGTATGAGGTCCCCCACACCCGTTTTTTACTTTTCTTACCTCCCTTCTTCTTCCACCCTTTCACATCCTCCCCACCCCCCACCCCAAAGAGTATGACTCATGAAGCTCATGGTAGAAAAACGAAATCTTTTTGTTTTTCAATCATTCAATGCTTACAACATAAGCTAAAAGGAATTGCAACTGCTAATCCATCTAAAAATGCTAATTAGGATCATGAATGACTAGAAAGAAACTTAGCAGTGAGCAACTATGCCTAATCAAGGAGACAAAATGTAAAAATGAACTCCAGTAAAGTTACAGCGATAGAACATTCCTGGTTTAGTCGAGATAAAAATTAGCGTTTTAACAGAATTTATAAAGATAAAAGCACAAAACCTCAATTCTCACCTGCTCCCAAAATAAAATAAAATATTCCTGAAATCAGAAAACTCTTCTCTTCTCATACATCAATCAATGCCTACTTTTGTAACCAACAGAATAACTCTGGGTAAGAATTCAACCACCATCCTGGGAGTACAATTCAAAGTAAACAGTATGAAAATGTATATATGTGGCCAGCTTTTAGCCTCAAGAGTTAAACAAGAAATGATTTTGAGTGCAGAAACTGCTATTTAAAGTGTAGACAGGGAGGCAGCAATTAAATAAGAGGAGAACATAGCGAAGATGGACACAAATTGCGGTAACCTATTAGCATCAGTGAGGAGAGAGAAATAAAAACTACCTTGAGGGAAGAAGATTAGAGGCCAAAGGAGAAAAGGTGGGGAATTGAGTTTCCATACCCCACTTATTGTGAATTCCTTTAATCTTTAGATGAGCCCTTGGTTGTTCCTCTATTTTGTTTCTGAAATGAGTGAGAACATAAAATTACCTAAATTATATCACTGAGGACATACTAAAAGAAGAGAAAGTAGATGAGAGTTTTGTGCTCCGCAGAAAGTGCCCGAAGGATATCGGCACATGGACATTTCTGTAAAGCACCTGGAAGGGCATGACCACTTTGCCTCTACATGCTATCCCAGGGTTTTGACTCTCAGTCTGAATTAGTTCAAAGACAAATTCTTACACCATAATAATATTCAAATAACGATTGGAAGTTATGTTAAAAAAGAAAGAAAGAATTAGGCATTTATAGCAACACTTCACTGGTTTGATCACATAGTATCCCACCCCATCCAACCCCAAGGAATGTCCGAGACTTGCCAGAGAGAGAACTGCACTTGTCTCCTTCTTTCTAGCGGGCGCATATATTCCTCAGCCTCTCCCATTAAATGTTACAGGCAGGGAAAGATGACTTTGATAAAGCCAAGGCTAAAATAGATTAAATTTTATAGCACTCCTTTGAGATAAAATATGCTATGTCATATTTTTAATATAGCTCTTTGTTTTTAGATTTCAGGCATTCAAAATATCAAATTTCAAATACTTTCAATAGGGACAAATGCAACTTTTTCCATTTAAAAAAAATCCCTTAACCTCCAAAGCAATTATTCATTTTCTTCAGCTGTTTTTTTCAAAAAATTGAATAATGGTAATAGCAAAAATGATAATATTTAGCACTTGAGTACTAGGCACTGTGCCGTGTGCTTTACATACATTATCTTTTTTTTAACTCCACCACAACATTAAGAGACAGGGAGTGTTATTATTTGCATTTTACAGATAAGGAAACTGAGACTTGGAGAGTTTAATGATTTATTTGCCCAAGGTCTCACAGCTAGTCAGCAAGCCAAATCAGGATGTGAATTCAGGTCTCTTTGACCCCATTGCCCATATACCTTATACTGAAGAATTTGACAAATGTTGATAGGTGTTATCATCTGCCCTTAAAAGAAGAACATAGGCATTCCAATTACCAGTGTATAAATGTTGAGATTAATGCACAAAGAAATTTAATGAATACACTCTAGGTAACTAGAAAATCCGATACATATGTGGATAATTTAGTACCCCTTCTGTATTAGCCCAAAGCACCGAAGAAGAAAAAAAAAAAAAAGGAGTCCTCGATTGCTCTAATATTCCACTACTTGTTTTAGGGTCTCAGTTATACTTCTAGAGAGGCATAGTTCTAATGATGAAGGGACAAAGATAGAGATACAATCCAGGCTTTGGGAAATCAAACATACTTACATTTCCTACAAATTTCGGTTTTATGACTAATCTGCTCAAATACAGGCTTCAGATAACTGTTGAACACTTTTGATTTTAAGAAGCTGACTTCAAAGCCAGGACCACATAAACAAAGCAGCTGTCTAAACTAGATAGCCAGTGGTACACTTTAAGGGGCACTCTCCTGCTCAAAATACTTTTCATCCCTACCTGAGTGTCTTCGCTACATTTTCTTAGTCTTACCTTGAGATACTGATTTGGGAAATGCAAATGACACTAAAAGTCCTAACTCTTTAGTACCAATTAGCTTAATTTGATTATTTTGCTTTCCAGCAGGAATAGGCGTTTCCAGCAATTCTTAACCACCTAAAGATACTGTAAAGTGGTCATGCCTGAGCCCCACCCCCAGAAAGTCACTGGTTCTGGGATAGCCTAGCGCCCAGGAATCCCAATTTTTTACAAGCTCTTCAGGTGATTCTGGTATGCCTCAGGTTGATATCCACTAGTTCACACACCCTACCTCTTGTGAAGAGAGACAGGTACCAATCATTTACTCACCACGTCCACATTTTCTGCACTTTTAGCCCTGGATAAATTAGACTCTTTTCCACTGGCTGTGTTAAAAAAGATAGCAACCACCACCACAAAATCTACTTTGAAATGAGAAATGGAAGTTGTGTGGAAAGAAAGTTAAATACAAAAATAATAAAAATGTCTGTACCTTTGGTTATTCAGAAAGAAAAAAATGTTATCTTCCTACTTTAAAAACAGGAGACGTGATTCTCTTTTCCTAAATAATCCTTTAAATGTGACTCGCTGCTTTGAAATACACACTTTCTAATAGGCCATGTCTTTATCAAGATCATAACAGCTGGTAAATGATAGGAGTCAAACTTTAACTGTCAGACTCCAGTCATTCTGATACCACTAGAATTTTAGACTATGAAGCAGCTTCAACATCAGTAAATTCAATTGTCATTTCCTTTCATCCCCTTTATCAATAGATCAGATCTGCAATGCACAAATCAACCCAGATGAATTACCCATGTTTCAGGAATCTAGGTTTGACACTATTATTATTGAAAGATATTTAAAACAGGCATCAAACATCACCTAAGTTTCAATAATCAAATTTCATATATAAATAACTCATTATGTTGAAATGTAAAGCTTACCAAGTACTAACAGGTAGCTCTCTCTGCTATTAACTTGCTGTGCAACCCAGACAGGTTGCTTAACCTCTGTGAGCCTCAATTTCTTCAGCTGTAAAATGGGCCTATTAACACCTATCCTACCTCTTTGTGGATTCTGTTAAAGGATTTTGTTATAATGCTTGTGCAGAATACAAATGTAAGGTATCAGTAGTCAATTATAAGCGTTGTTAGGGCAGGGACAGTTCTCACAGATATCTGCATCCTTGGAACTTAGCACAATGCCAAGTACATAGTAGGTAATAAATGCATGAGTAATATTCATTAAGTAGGTGAATGAATAAATTAATGAATGAATGATATTAATTGGGACTCAGAGAACGTAGGCTAATGGTTATAAGGAAAAAGAAAAGTGCTTTCTTGAGCTTTTTTCCCTTCTATCACCAAGTTTACTGTTACCTCTATGAAATCAGTTAACATATTCAAGGCCATATTTTTGCCAGTTCTTACTTTGGGCTGATGGAAAAACTGATGCCTTCAATGATCTACCGATAAAGTTTTGTCAGAGTCAAGTAAGAGTATGGTGAGGCCAGACATACCTTGCATTCATCTACCTGTTCCTAGATTGTGGTCTTACATTCCATTCCTGTCTATTTCAGAAGGATGAGTATCGGGAAACCAGAGAGAGAAGCGTTTATAGGATTTCAACTACAACATGACCATAAAAATGGAGAAACAACAGAACGGGTGTGCTCTTTAAGTTGGCCTTATAAGTTATGTTAATTGTCAGTATTCTTAGTGCTAAGACTATTCTTTTTCTAAAGAGCGCAGAGAATCAGCCAACTGAGGCTCTTCTTCGTGCGTGTGTGTGTGTGTGTGTGTGTGTGTGTGTGTGTGTGTGTGTGTGTGTGTGTTTTGGGGGGTGTCCAGGGGAGGGAAGATGAAATCCATGACCTGTATTCATGAGACTTAGGCAAAAAGACCCCTGATTGTTCCTACCACTGTGCCCCGATATGTCTATTAGTGCCATTGATACTTTAAGGAAATATTCAAGTACAGAGTCTTGCTGGGATGTATTTGACTACTAACCATAGTTGGGCTGGTTAGGTGTGGGCTTCTCTGTGACCAGAATGCATGGATTTATATATATCTGTAATGTACCAGTTACTCTTCTTATTTCTTCTGCTTTCACTTTCAGAGATCGGCTCCCATTTTTCAGGACTCCTTTAAAAGTAAGCATGCATTTTCTTCAGTTTTGCTTTTCCTAAGGAGTACTACTATGCTTTTTTTTTTTTTTTTTTTTCTGTCTTGCCAGTGAAATTTGGAATCTTTTGGACAGAAAGAGAAGTTAACAGCAAAGTGGTTAGATGGACTTGCTAGGTACCATGCAACCTAGCAACTCTGTACTCAAGTATTTTCCTTAAAATGTCAATGGCACTAACAGACATATCATGAATAACTTCATTCACTGACTTATGCCTTTCTGAAATGACTCGGCCACTTACTTGTAGGTATTTTAGTAAGTCACGTGCTTACAAAGAAATTAGCCCAAGTGGAGGCTTGGTTTATAGATCTACTACCGTTATACACTGGTTATGGTGCAGAGCAGAAAACAGTCTAGGAAAGATCAGGCTTTCAACAGGTAGGAAGCGTTGGTAAACATGAAGACTATTCACTCTGAGTTCAGATGGATTGGATAAACAAAGTTCTACCTAAGTAAGGACTGCTCTGTACTCTTTCTCTGACATTTTAAAGACAGATGGAGTCCATTCTACTCTTTAGGGTCGTCAGATATCTAGACTATTGTTGTAAGTAGGGAGGCCACGCTTCAAACAGGGACATTTTTAGAGGTCATCCTGATACAGACTGCCAGTTGCCCTTTTTTTCTTACTAACAGAACCCTGCTTTTTTTCAGGGTAGCAATAAAGCCTTACTTAAGAATTATATTTTCTGGCCTCTCTTACTTCATGGTTGAGCATGTGACATAATTCTGGTCAATAAGAAATAAATAGAAGTTTGCGTTAAGGCATCCAGTAGAGCTTCTTAAAAGGGGAGACAGGCTCATGAGGTATGTACCCTGCTGCCTTTTGCGTTTACCTTTTTTCCTGCTTAGAATGGAAACATGGAGGCTGTAGCTACTGTTGCCACCTCCAGAGAATGAGGATAGAATCACACCCTTAGGATGGCAGAGAAGAAATCTAGAAGGTCCTGGGTCCTTGATGAATGTGCTGGGTCACCATGTTGGCTCTGGCCTGCCTACTGCAGGATTTCTTGTATATAAGAGAAAAATAGGCCCTTTCTTTTTTTAATTATCTGGTGTAGTGGTCTCTGTTACTTGCAGCTAAGTACAACTTCTAAATGAAATAAGTTCAGTCCCAAAGTTCATCAATCACAGCATTGTTGTTAGGTGCCTCGAGTTGGTGCTGACTCATAGTGACCCTGTATACCACAGAACAAAACATTGCCTGGTCCTGCGCCATGCTCACAATCCCTGTTATGCTTGAGCCCATTCTTGCAGCCACTGTGTCAATCCATATAATTGAGGGTCTTCCTCTTTTTGGTGGACCCTCTACTTTATCAAGCATGATATTCTTCTCCAGGGACTGATCCCTCCTGATAACATGTCCAAAGTATGTGAGACATAGTCTCGCCATCCTTGCTTTTAAGTCGCATTCTGGCTGTGCTTCTTTCAAGACAGATTTGTTCATTCTTTTGGCAGTCCATGGTATATTCAATATTCTTCCCCAACACCATAATTCAAAAGCATCAATTAGAGGACTTGAAATCATGTTATTTGAAGAACGGTTGAAGAAACTAAGGATTTATGTCTGGGAAAATGGAGAATTCATGGATACTAGGAAATATCTATACCCATCGATGTGAGCCACTGACATGTGGAGAAGGGTCAGCCTTGTTCTGTGTTGCCACAGAAGCCCGACCAGGATGGATGAGTGAAAACAAGGGAAGTGGATTTCAGCCCGACCTAAAAGGCCTTTCTAATAATCAGAACTGGCTCCTTACGGATAGGTCATCGACGCTGGAAGGGTTCAAGCACAGGAAGATTGTCTACTCCACGGGAATATGGTAGAGATTAAAACAGTGAATGAGGCAGTTGAAGACGGTGACATTTACCTAAGTTTCCACATGCAAGCTAGAGAGTCTACGAAATCTGCCAGTTCCTAATGCCTAATACACAATTCTCTTTAATACAACAAATGTTTGTCAAGTGCCTGTGAAATGGGTTTTATTGCTTCGCTTTGTTTATTGTGTTTAATCTAGCTAACTTTTGTATCACTTGCAGGCCTCTTTCAAAGACTACTGACTTTGAGTTAGTTTTGGAAGTGCCTTCAGCTGGTCAGAATTTGTACAGAAATGATGAGTTCATTTGCAGTTAGGACAACCTAAGCAGTAGTTACAGGCATTTACTACATCTTTACCGCATGCCAGCCACTGAGCTAAGAGCTTTAAATTGATTATCCATAATTTCACAACACCCCTATGAGGAAAGTAGTAGTAGTATCTCCTTTTTAAAAGGAATAAACTAAAATAAGGCATAGTCAGTTCAAATAACTTTTCAGGATCATGTAACTAAGGGTGATGTCAGAATTACAACTCAGCAATCATATTCCCGAGTCCCTTAAGGAGCAGTCTATATGCCTATTCTATATCTGGCTTCAAAAAAGGCATATTCAGAAGAGAACAGGATACAACTAAAAGATTAGTCCAAAGGACTAATTGTCCACAGCTACCAAGACCTCCACCAGACTGAGTCCAGTACAGCTAGATGGTGTCCAGCTACCACTGCTGACTGCTCTGACCAGGATCCCAACAGAGGGTTCTGGACAGAGCTGGAGAAGGATGTAGAGCATAATTCTAACTCACAAAAAAAAAAAAAAAAGACCAGATTTACTGGCCTAAAGGAGACTGGAGAAACCCCAAGAGTATGGCCCCCAGACACCCTTTTAGCTCAGTGGTGAAGTTACCTTCGAGGTTCACTGTTCAGCCTGGGAGTGGACAGCCCAGTAAAACCATGAGAGTAACGAGGTACAGGAGTCTAGTGACAAGGCCCAGAACGCAGAAGGGGAGTAGGAAGCTGATGATAGGGAACACAAAATAGAGTAAGGATATTGTCGATGTGTTGTGAGATTGTTAACCATTGTCATAGGGCAACATTTGTAGTAACTGTTAAATGGGAGACTATTTTGTCCTGTAAGCCTTCATCTTAAGTGAGAATAACAGCACAATTAGAAGAGTGTAGTCAATGTCACTTAAATGTGTATGTAAAAAAATTTTTGAAATGGCGTATCTTTGGCTATGTGTATTTTCACCAAAAAAAAAAAAAAAAAAAAAAAAGTTGAGAATTTAGAGGGTTAAAATGTTGTGGGGTTGTTAACCAATGTCATAAAACAGCATGTGTGTTACTGTTACATGAGAAACTATCTGTTCTGTAAGCCTTCACCTGAAGTACAATAAAATATTAAAAAAAAAGGCATATTCATCTAGAAATCATAATAAAATTGCAAATGACTTACAAGTACTATAAAATCAAACTATAAATTTTAAAGGCAGATGTCCTGTGTATTTTGAATATTTCTTCACCATCATTGTCTTCTGCTTTCAGAGTAATTTTCTTCTGGTCTCTAAATATCACCTTGTGAAAAACAAATCAGGAACATTACAAGTTAAAATGGCATATGGCAGCTTTATGACAAAGGTCAATATTTAATCTCTGGATAAATTAGTGAGGGGTTAAATGAGGTCAACCTTTTCTCCACAAACAGCTGCATTTACCTTTATGAAGTACAGAAGCCCTAACAGGATTCTGAATCTTCTCCCACCATTAAATGGAAGCATGCTCACGGATTAGAAAACCTTAAAATTATAAATAGGTAATAATTTTTCATAATAAATCCCACGAAAAATTAAAAGTTATATACTGACTGACTGTTTGAAAAACAAAACACCTCTCTTGCAACGGATCCAGGCTTTTCTCTTAGAACATTGCTAATACAAGAATATGAATATGTAAAAGTTGGTGCATTGCAGTATTTCGTATGAATTATTATCTATGGTCTTGTTAGAATTTAAAGTTTGCCCTTAGAAGCTGGAATACCACTTAATTATTTTTAAAAAACAGTTATTGACATTAGAACTAAACAAATGAAATATTTGCTCGATTGTTAAGCATCTTTTTACTCTAACCTAGTTCCATCTGGCTTAATTTCAAGCCTTATCTCATTTTGCTGCTTGTTCTGACATATTCTTGTTCTGTATTGCAAGCTGATGAGTAATGATAAACTCAGGATTGGAACTTTGAAATCACTCCCTTCAAACATCCCCAAATATATGCCACGTGTTTCAGCTCCCTTTGGCACAAAAGCCTGGCACGTTCCTCCCTCTCACCATGGATTCGGTCCCATTTAGCTCGGCCTGAGCCGTGCTGACTGCAGAGATGAGACTGTAAGCTGGACCAGTCATTTGTTTTTCCTCTTTACACTCAGCTGACATGCATCGAATGGTCTAAATGAAGTACACTGTCAAAACGGGTCCAGGAAGGATAAGGAAAATGACACACAGGAGAGGGAAACAGAGAGAGAGACAGACAGAGAAAGAGAATAGTAAGATTTGTATAGATAAATCAAATTAACAGTGCTTTGTGATGGCTATCATTTTTGGCAGTTGGCTTTATGGTGTTAATGGCAAAAAACAGAAAGCCAAGAGGAAGTCCTTCTCACTGACCTGAAAGGAATATATAGACCTGTAACTATTTGGTACTGTAGCCCACAAAGATTGGAAACAGATCAATGAAGGGATGTTTCCTGCCCAAGGCAGACACACTGACAACAGTACAAAGCCAGCTGGCCTTCAAAGAAGAGACAGAGCCAATGGCACCACGCAGGCAACCAAAACCAATAACAACAGCAAAAAAAAAAAAAAAGATCTACATACTTCAACAACTTCCTTAATATATTGTATAGCAAACCAGTTGACCACTTGCCATCGAGGTCACCGAGAGTTGGAGCCTACTCAATCAATGGCAACCAACAACAACAAATATATATATTGTTGGGTGGGTAATTTGTAAAATTCTGTAATATATGACAGTGTTTTAAGTGATCATTGTACGATTAAGATAATGGGCACTGAACAGAAGTTGTTTTGGAAAGAGAACAAACATAGATTGGACAAACTTGGAGTACTGAGTTGATAAAAACCGTAAACGAATTAGAGGCATATACTGTAGTGCTTTAGTCTGCTAGGGTTCAAATCCTAGTCTTGCCATTTGGTAGCTGTGCCACCTGGACCAAGTTATTTAATGCTTTGTGGATTATACCAGGTAAAGAGGCATACACGTGTAGTAACATGGAAACAAGCTTGTTTCATAGAAAACTGTTTACCTTAAGAGTGATTTTCCATAATGTAGTTACATTACTTTTATATTGTTAAAAAAAATTTTTGTGTGTGTAATTTAGAAAAGTACTGCTTGCTTTAGAGCTTAATTCAGATGATTGAAAAGTAGAGGGCACCTGGTTTTCTAAGTAGTGACTTAGTAATTTCTTCCTTTTGAAATTGCATCTGAACAAAATACAATTACAGCAGTTTTTAAAGCGATGTCTTTAACATGAGATATTAGGTGTAGAGTTAGTGAGCTGAGTGTATTCTTACGGTAATTCATTTGTCTCTTTACAATAGTTTTATTTGTCTATTTTAAATCAACTTTTTGCTGTCTCTGTTATCTGTGAAATCATACAAAATATGACTCTGACTCATGACAACACCTGAGGGTCAGAGTCTTCGATAGCTGATTTTTGAGAAGTAGATCAGCAGGCCTTTCTTCCAAGGCACTTCTGGGTAGACTCGAACCACCAAATTTTCAGTTAGTAGCAGAGCACATTAACTGTTTGCACCACCCCAGGCCTCCTAATACATTGTAGAAACGTCCCATAGGGTTTTCAAGAAGCGGCTGGTGGATTCGAACTGCCGACCTTTTGGTTAGCAGCTGTAGCTCTTAACTACTTCGCCAGCAGGGCTCCCATATATTCTATAGCACTGTAAAACAAATCATGTTTGTAATGAGAAATCTGAATCATCTATATATATATATACAAATGTTCAATACTTTGTTTATGAAGGCAGGATGTTTTAATACATTTTTAAAGGGTTAGTACTTCAATAGGTAAATTTTTCATTTTCTGGAACATTCACTGATTACTGAAATCATTACACTTGAGTATTTACCTTTAGAGTACATGATCACTTATCTAGCTGCCTAATATTTGGCTAGGGGTAAAACCAAGACAAAAAATGGAGAAGGTGGATGAAATATGTCAAATTCAGATTACTGGTCAGTGAAGCTATCAATTTGAGGTGGGAGGGGGATCTTAAAAAAGGTGGATGCACCGAGAAGCTGGCCCAAACACAGGCCTTCCTCTTCAAGGACACGTTGGTGTTAGTTCTCGCACCCTGTAGGATAGAACTTGCGTCAATGAAGGAAGGAGGGACGGTTGTTCCTTCTGCACAAAGGACTTAGAATAATAGCTCAGACTCCTAGCTAATCATCAGAATTCCTTGTTAAGAAGGCAGACTTCCAGGATCCACTCTGGAATGTGCTGGTTTGGAATGCCTGGGATCCTGGAATCTGCCTTTCCAAAACTTCAGTCGGGTTTAGGAACTGCTGAACTGGGATGCTGTGGTTTGGGAAGGTTCTGGGAGTGCCTGGGCTTTTCAGTTTAGCCACTTTCACCTTGAGGGATCTTATAACTATCTGCCCACCCAATTGGAAGGAGGGCAGGGGATGCTGTTTGCTCGGATTCTCACTGTCATTCAGCCTGGCCTCCAACCGTGCACACCAGAACTCACATTCTCCCACAGGAGCCCAGTGAGCCTCCTAGCCAGCACCCAAAAGACAGAACAAGAAACAATAAAACTAGTGTTAACTCTTTTTTCTATAAGGCAATTGATCTCAACTGCCAACAACAAAAAAGTGTTTGAAAAGAAATGAAAAGGAGATTGAACATTGTACTTCATCAAAGTCTGTCATCAAAAAAAAATTTTTTTAAGTTTTTCAGGAGGGACATTGGTGTTCAGAATGTTCCAACTCTAACCACTTTCCAACCTTCTGTCACTCTGCTTAATAATAATAAAAGCTCACACGTATGTCCTGCTTATCCTGTTTTGTCCTGAACCATTTACTGGGGCATTCATACCCTCTGTCTATCTGGTTTTTTGTTTCTTGCAATCCAACAAAATGAATAAAGAGAAGTTTGCAGTAAAGCTCCAAATATTCCTTTCAATAGCTCAGTTCTCCACAGAAACACCCAGGTCTCCCCAACTTCACAGATTTCCCAAATACAATCTTACAGAGACAAAGTCTTTAAAATAAAATAAATTCCTAGTAATGAATTTGAATATGCAGGACCTTCCACCGTGGGTAGAACCAAAACCTGGCTACACTTCTTTGGTATTTCAGCTGCTAAAGTGCCCACTTACTACCTTTATGGTTTTTTTCCATTACATGGAAAGCAAACATTGATATCTCTGAGCACACAGAAAATTTCTTATGCACAAACTAAGTAAACGTTGCTGTCAACAGGGCAACTTGTTTAACTTCTTCCCTTCTGTTGCTGAGCAGGCATAGGATATAGTGCAAGACTGAGGGTAGGGAAAAGATTAAAATGTATACATTTTCTGTACTCTCCTTTAAGATTCCTATTATGAAAGCTAGAAAAGTGGTCGCCAGCTTTGACTACAGATACTATAAAAATTTTCTGCATAATTTTCTGCTCCTTGGAGGCTGGGATGGTTCCTATTCACCTCTGGTCCGCTACAGGTGTGTATAAAACCTTAATAGCAGTATTGATATATTTGGGACTCTGTTTCCAGAATCCCTGGGTGGTACAAACAGTTAACATACTCACTGTTATCCCAAAGGTTTGAGGTATCACAGAAGAAAGGCCTGGGGATTTACTTCTGAAAAAACTCAGCCACTGAAAACCCAATGGAGCATAGTTCTACTCTGACACACATGGGATTGCCATGAGTTGAAACTGACTCAACAGCAACTGGTTTTATCCTGTTTCTAGAAGTACCCAGCTCCTGTTAGCAAGTGACAGCCTTTATATTCTTGGTGCATAGCAATGTCCTAAAATTAAATACATTAAAATTCTCTAGATGTTAGACAGGTTTCTAAACACACCACAGTATATGTTCGGTGAGTAGGAAGGATTGAGGTTGGGGGAGCAAGGAAAAAAATAAGACTATTTTGGAGTCAATTGAAAAAAAGTGTGAGCAGATTACCTGGGCTAAA
Source organism: Trichechus manatus latirostris (assembly GCF_000243295.1). Classification (NCBI taxonomy): domain Eukaryota; kingdom Metazoa; phylum Chordata; class Mammalia; order Sirenia; family Trichechidae; genus Trichechus; species Trichechus manatus. The sequence continues at coordinate 11,868,350 of NW_004443968.1, read as the reverse complement.
ATGGGAATGGTTAGTATCATTGCCTTTCACTAGTAGACATATTTTAGATTTAACCTAAATGACCTATATAGAAATTCTTCTGTTGTGTGCTATTTTGTCATCCCCACTTCTTAAATATATCTCCCCTGAGGCTATATTTACTCACTCTCACAAGTACCTTACTCACATAGTTACTAGATAAATATTTAATGAAAGAATGAATGAACATCATTTAAAAATTTTGACTTAACATCTCAAGCTTAGAAACAGGAATTCCACAGTTTAAGAAAACTAATGTGTGTCATAGTAGAGAGAGTGTAAGCTTTGTAGTAAGCAGAGCTGGGTTAGAATTCTAGTTAGCTGCTTACTAATAGGCAAGCCTCAGATGTTCAGCTTTCCCATCTACAAAACAGGCTTAATACTATTTGCAGATTTACTGTAAAAATTTGAAATAATATCTATAAATCTCCAAGTACGGTGTCCGGTGTGTATGATTTTGGTGGTGTGGTTTTTCTTTAAGAATGAATGTTACTGTAAGTACCTCTACTTCTCTCCATCATTCTTCGTGTTCAACTTTTTCTGCATCAGATAATCCTACCATAGTTTTAGTTTTTTTCTTGACATCAGTTCCCAGAATATTAGAGTATCATATTTAGAAAAGATTAAAAAAACACACTCCTAAGTACAACATAAATAATTTTTTATATTTTTGAGTTATACTCAATTCCAATATTTGGAGCTTTACTGCAAACTTCTCTTTATTCATTTTCTTGGATTGCAAGAAACAAAAACTGATGCTGGGCATAGTGCCTGGGGTCTTAAAAGCTTTCAGGTGGCCATCCAAGCTACAATTGGTCTCTCTTCACCTGAAACAGAGGAAGAAGGAGAGTCAGGAATAGGAGGAAGATATGGAATGTGTAGCTAATGACCTCCATAAATAACTACCTCCTTTGCCATGAGGCCAGAAGAACTGGATGGTGCCCGGATACGATTACTGAACGTTTTGATCAAAGATTCTATAGAAGAATCCTGATCAAAAGAGGAAGAATGTAGAGCAGAATTTCAAATTTTCATTGAAACCAGACTTTCTGGAGCCATGCAGGCTAGACGAACCGCTGAAACTACTGCCCTGTGATATTCTTTAAACCAAAAAGATCCCATGAAGTCTTCTGAAGACCAAACAATAGTTTAGCTTAACTAGTAAAGAATGCCTGCCTCGAGCACTGTGCTCTTTTAAGAACTATCTACATGGGCTCAAACTGACAAAAGCAACTCGAAAGGTTAGATAGGAACATTAGGGGGTAGTGAGTTTATGTTAATGAGGGAGGAACAACTCTGAAAAGTTTATGTTAATGAAGGAGAATGACTGCACAACTTGAAAAAATGTAATCAACATCACTGAATTATGCACATAGAAGTTGTCGAATTGGTTTATGTTCTTGTATGTATACTCTCAATAACAACAACAAAAAAATCAAATGAAAAAAAACTGATCCTGGTTAACTTCGGTCAAAAATAAATTTATTGGAAGAATACAGGCTAGCTAGGCATCCCTGGGTGGCACAAACAGTAAAGCACTTGACTGCTGGCTGAAAGGTTGGCAGTGTGAACCCACCCAGGGCACCTAGGAAGACAGGCCTGGCGATCTACTTCTGAAAGGTCACCACCTTGAAAACCCTGTGGAGCAGTTCTACTCTGCACATATGAGGTCACCATGAGTAGAAACTGACTCGATGGCAATTAGCAACAACAATGGGCTCGCCCACAGAAATGGAGGAAACGCTTTATACCCAGGTCTTGGGAAGGACAGGAATTACCAGCTCTGTGGATCAAGGTAGAGGAACTAAACGAGTGTTCCTTAAGATCAATGTGGTCAGAATGTTCCAGCTCTAACTACTTTTTAATTTTCAGTCACTCTGTTTAATAATAATAAAAAGTCACACATATGTACTGCTTACCCTGTGCTAGGCACACTTCTAAACACTTCATAGGTATTAACACATTTAATCCTCACAACAATTCTATGAGGTAGTAATTCTCAGGAAAAAAGAATTTCATTGTTATAGATTGAGTCATGTGCCCAGGCATTGGGGAAGTGGGCACTTCATTTGACAGCCCCACCAAGACAGCATGGAATAGGGGAAAATCAGGGTAATTTTGCCAAAACAAGTGTTAAATGAGGCTGGGCAGACAAAATCCACAAATATCCACTACATTTGATAAAACTCATATGTCTGGCTCTGAAAGATGCATGCCTCTATTTCTGGTTAGTAAAATACTTTCTCTTAGCGACATGCATCCACTAACATTTAGAAACTTCAAAAATAAGATGCTCCTTCTCCAGAAACCAAAGCTATAGTTTGTCCTGTTATGCAAGTAGATAGGAATATAGCAATACTAACAAATAAATGTATGAGTGCACATTGATGCAATTATTAATAAAATGAAAACTCATATGTATTTAACAACAACAACAACAAAAAAAAACACTTAAAAGAAAATATAAATTCAGTTCAGTTTAACTTTCCTGACTCCACTAAGTCTAGGAACCATGGAAGAGAGGAAACTCTTCCTCCAATACTCCAGGATTAGTGAGATAACATTCTCCCAATCTCCTCTGAGGCACTGGTAAAATAATTCCTTGATTGATTTGTTCAAATAAACAAGACTTTCATTACTAGAAAGAAAAAGACATTTCACTATACTGAGTACATCCATTTTCAGAAAAATAATTCTGGTGTTTGAACAGGAAAAAGAAAAAAAAAGCAATTGCTGACAATAAATTGTCATGTTAGGACAATACGAGATTCTTCCAGGGAGAGTGGGTAGCATAGCTTATCCATCCTTCTATCCGTTGTGCTTAATACAGAGACTGCACATGGAACTAATGCAGTAAAAATTTGTTTTACAAATTGTTGTCGTTGTTAGGTGCCCTCGAGTTGAATGAAACGCTGCCCAGTAATGCGCCATCCTTGCAAACAATTCATCTCATTGAGGGTCTTCTTCTCTTTAGTTAACTTTACTTTACCAAGCACGATGTCCATCTCCAGGGAAAAGTCCCTCCTAATAACATGTACAAAATACATGCGAGAAAGTCTCGCCATCCTCGCTTCTAAGGAGCAGTCTGGCTGTATTTCTTCCAAGACAGATCTGTTCATTCTTCTGGCAGTACATGGTATATTCAATACTCTTTGCCAATACCATAATTCAAAGGCATCAGTTGGGCTTCAGTCTTTCTTATTCATTTGTCTAGCTTTTGCATGCCTATTAGGTGATTGAAAATACCATGGCTGGCTTGGGTCAGGTGTGGAAAACCTGGTGGCATAGTGGTTAAGAGCTACTGCTGCTAACTAAAACGTTGGCAGTTTGAATCCACCACGTATTCCTTGGAAACTCTATGGGGCAGTTCTACTCTGTCCTATAGGGTCACTATGACGGCAACGGGTTTGTTTTTTTTTTTTTTTTTGGTCAGGTGCACCCTAGTCCTCAAAGTGACATCTTTGCTTTTTAACACTTGAAAGAGGCCTTTTGCAGCAGATTTGTCCAATGCAGTATGTCCTTTGATTTTTTAACTGCTGCTTCCATGGGCATTGATTGTGGATCCAAGTAGAATTAAATCCTTGACAGCTTCAATATTTTCTCCATTTATAATGATGTTACTTATTGGTCCAATAGTGAGGATTTTTGTTTTCTTTATGTTGAGGAGTAATCCACACTGAGGGCTGTTGTCTTTGATCTTCATCAGTAAGTGCTTCAAGTCCTCTTTGCTTTTAGCAAGCAACGTTGTGTCATCTGCATATCACAGGTGATTAATGAGACTTCCTCCAATCCTGATGTCACATTCTTCTTCATATAGTCCAGCTTCTTGGATTATTTGCTAAGCATACAGATTGAATAAGTATGGTGAAAGGATACAACTTTGGCACACACCTTTCCTGATTTTAAACCATGCAGTATCCTCTTCTTATGTTGGAACAACTGCCTTTTGGTCTGTGTACAGTTTCCACATGAGCACAATTAAGTGTTCTGGAATTCCCATTCTTTGCAATGTTATTCATAATTTGTTATGACCCACACAGTTGAAAGCCTTTGCATAGTCAACAAAACACAGGTAAACATCTTTCTGGTATTCTATCCTTTCAGCCAAGATTCATGTGACATCAGCAATGATACACCTCATTCCACGTCCTCTTTCTTCTGAATCTGGCTTGAATTTCTGGCAGTTCCCTGCTGATGTACTGCTGCAACCCTTTTTGAACTATCTTCAGAAAATTTCACTCGTGTGTGATATTTATGATATTATTTGATAATATCCACATTCTGTTGGATCACCTTTCTTTGAATGGCTACCTATATGGATCTCTTCCAGTTGATTGGCCAGGTTGCTGTCTTCCAAATTTCTTGGCATAGACGAGTGAGCACTTCCAGCACTGCATCCGTTTGTTGAAACATCTCAACTGGTATTCTGTCAATTCCTGGAGCCTTGTTTTCCACCAATGCCTTCAGTGCTGCTTGGACTTCTTCCTTCAAAACCATTGGTTCCTGATCATATGCTACCTCCTGAAATGGTTGAACATCGATCAGTTCTTTTTGGTATAGTGACTCTGTGTATTCCTTCCATCTTGTTTTGATGCTTCCTGTGTTTTTCAATATTTTGCCCATAGAATCCTTCAATATTGCAACTCGAGGCTTGAATTTTTTCTTCAGTTATTTCACCTTGAGAAATGCCGAGCATGTTCTTCCCTTTTGGTTTTCTAACTCCAGATCTTTGCAGATGTCATTATAATACTTTACTGTCTTCTTCAGCTGCCTTTGAAATCTTCTGAACAGCTTTTTTACTTCATCATTTTTTTCATTTGCTTTAGCTACTGTATGTTCAAAAGCAAGTTTCAAAGTCTCTTCTGACATCCATTTTTCTCTTTTCTTTCTTTCCTGTCTTTTTAATGACCTTTTGCTTTCTTCATGTATGATGTCCTGATGTCATCCTACAACTCGTCTGGTGTTTAGTCGTTAGTCTTTGATGCGTCAAATCTATTCTTGAGATGGTCTCTAAATTCAGGTGGGATATACTCAAGGTCTTTCTTCCCTCTCGTGGTTTAACTTGAACTTACACACGAGCAATTGATGGTCTGTTCCGCAGTTGTCCCCTGGCCTTGTTTTAACTGATGATATTGAGCTTCTCCATCCTCTCTTTCCACAGATATAATGGATTTGATTCCTGTGTATTCCATCCAGCAATGTCTATGTGTATAGTCGCCGTTTATGTTATTTAAAAATAGGTATTTACAAGGAAGAAGTCATTGGTCTTGCAAAATTCTATCATGTGATCTCTCCAGCGTCATTTCAATCACCAAGGCCATATTTTCCAACTACTGATCCTTCTTCTTTGTTTCTAGCTTTTGCATTCAATCACCAGCAATTATCAATGCATCATGATTGCATGTTTGGTCAGTTTCAGACTACAAAAGTTGGTAAAAATCTTCAATTTCTTCATCTTTGGCCTTAGTGGTTAGTGTGTAAATTTGTGTAATTAACTAGTCTTCCTTATAGGCGTACGTATATTATCCCATCATTGGCAACATTGTGCTTCAGCATAGATATTGAAATGTTCTTTTTGATGATGAATGTGATGCCATTCGTCTTTGTCATTCCCAGCATAGGAGATCATATGATTGCCTGATTCAAAATGGCCAATACCAATCCATTTCAGCTCACTAATGCCCTAGGATATCCATTTCATTTTTGACAATTTCCAATTTTCCTAGATTCATACTACGTTACATTCCACGTTCCGATTATTAATGGATGTTTGTAGCTGTTTCTTCTCATTTTGAGTCATGCCATATCAGTAAATGAAGGTCCAGAAAGCTTTACTCCATTCACGTCATTAAGATTGACTCTACTTTGAGGAGGCAGCTCTTACCCAGTTGTCTTTTGAGTGACTTCCAACCTGAGGGGCTTATCTTCTGGCACTATTATCAGAGAATGTTTACCTGCTATTCATATAGTGTTCACTGGCTAATTTTTTTAGAAGTAAACCGCCAGTCTTTCTCCCTCGTCTGTCTTAGTCTGGAAGCTCCACTGAAGCCTGTCCACCATGGGTAACCCTGCTGGTATTTGAAATACCCATGGCATAGCTTCCAGCATCACAGCAACATGCAAGCCACCACAGTATGACAAACTGACAGACACGTGGTGAATTTTACAAATTAAGGAATAAATATTTGAACTTTTTTCAAGAGTTGTTTTTGTAAGTTGCCATTGAGTAGATTCTGACTCATGGCGACCCTTTGAAGTGCAGAGTAAAACTGCTCCATAGGGTTTTCAAGGCTGTGACCTTTCAGAAAACAGATCGCCAGGGCTGTGTTCTCAGGTTCCTCTGGGAGGGTTCCAACTGCCAGCCCTTCGGCTAGTAGTCCAGCATTTAACTATTTGTGCCACGAAGGGACTAGTCCTGTTTTTTTCTGATCAGAACTTGATTATCATTATTGCCATTTGAAGTATCTAGAAAAGAAATATGAGGAGACTTGAAACTTTTCAAAGACTGTAATAATAAGATAAAAGTCACATAAAGATAATTAGTATCCCTTAGGCTCAAAATGATATCTATTCTTTGTTTAGTCATTAGCTATTCTTTGAATGTCTCTTATGTTCAAGGCAACAGGTTAATTTTAAAAGAACTGGAAATGTGAATCAGAGCACAAGTGTGTCACATCCCTCTTCTCATATTTCCACTGAAATATTCAGTGTTTTAAAAGACAAGCGAAAATCACCTTCAAATTAGAAACTATGGAGACACCATCCACAGAGCAGAAACTTAGAGGAGCTTCAACTATAATAAAAGTAGGGTCAGATAAAAAGCAAATAAGACCAGCCATCATGGAACAACTCTCAAATTTTCCAGTGAATAATCTCTTGTTTGGAGGGACAAGAGCTGATGGCTGGGGGTTCTAAGACAGCAGAGAAACAACATTGCCCTTTGGCTTCAATTTTCTGGGGCTAATCACCAGCATTTGAAAGCAGTGTTTCTTCAAGTCCCTGAATTCTGACAGAGGTCATACCATACGGTAAGGTTTCCTTGGCAGGGAAGGGAGCCGGGCAAAGCTGCCGCTTATACAAAGCATGAGGCACCTGGCTAAGAGACAGGCAGTAAAGAAAGCTGGACCCAGAAATCTGACACCTGCCAGCAGCTACACCAAATATGGAGAAAAAACATCACATGGTCAACATTCCTCTGCTGGGATACCCAGGTGTCCACCTTCCTTCTTCCTTCTCACAGGCTGCTGGAGATGGATCTGTGAACTGACAATATGATTGATGTCAAGCTGTAGTCAAGCTCAAGGGCAGAGAGCTGGAGTCTAACTTACCCAGTGTGTAGGCAAACACGGATAGTCCATTGCTCATTCAGAAGTAACAAGCAGGGAGAAAAAATACTGAAATGGAATTATAAAAAATTCTATGATATTATAAATGGAAGACAACCCTCAAGATGCAAAAAAAAAAAAAAAAAGGACAGCAAACTTTAAAAGCTACCTATAGTATAGGAAATAGAAGTAAATATTAGAAGACAAATATTTCATGTTCCCAATAAATTTAGGAAAACATGAACTACAAAGGATAAAATGAGGTTAGATTACAAATTAGATGGAAGTTTATTTGGATAAAAGGCAGCAAAAAGAAAAGAAGGGAGGTAAGGCGACCACAGATGCAAGATCATGACTAACCTAGACGAAGGCCGTAACGATAGAATTGACACTGCAGAAAATAAAACTAGTGATATGAACAATAAACTTGAAAATTTCTTTCAGATGTAAAATAAAAGGGCAGAGATTTAAAAGATGAGAATGTTAGAAATGGAAGATAAAAAACAAAAATCAAAGATGTTAAGATTCCAGACAATACCAGAAGAAAATGGGACAGAAACTAGAACTAAATATGTAATACAATAAAATCAAAAGATGTTAGAACAAAAAGACTTCTGAATATATGGCAGATGAGTTAAAAAAAAAAAAAGATCAATACCTCAAGAAATCTTAATGTGACCAGAAAAATGAATCCTATAAGCATTTAGACCAAGAAAAGCAAAAGTAGAAAAATTATGGTAGAAATCTAATACAAATCCATACCAAAAAATAAAATAAAATAAACCTCAAATACTTGCAAATTTAAAAACCGTTCCCCTAATTAACTCTGAGATCGAAGGGGAACTCTTTTAACACTCGTTCAAAAACAATTTAAAAATAAATTTCAACAGGGAATGAGTAAAGGATAATGACAGGCAATTTATAAAACAAAAATAACATTAAGAAAAAAATCTTTAAATGACTATCATTTATATGCCATTTCTTTTGTGCCGGATGCTATTTAAATGGCTTAAATATATTACATAAGTTTATATGTATAAATATTTACGTATGTTAGTCAATAAATTTATTGAAAATTCAATCTCATCTGTAATTAAAGAAATTCAAATTAAAATAACAATGATTTTTTAAAAAATTCTATGACGTTAGCAGTGATTACAACCATTAATCATGGCCAGTTGTGCCAAGAGTATTGGGAAGCAGACCCTCCCATATATCCTGGTGGGAGTGTAAATGTCACAACCGTTTTTGAGGGAAGTTTGAGAAAAATTATTAAAATTTAATATACCCATATCCAATGACTTCCAAACAATTCCATACCTGGAAAATTTTGCTAAAAGTATAATAAAAATACTTCATGAAGATGTATGTGCAATCATTTCCAATGCAACATTTTTATCGGTTTCTATATTATTAATTACTCAGCCCTTTTAATATAGTAAAGATTAAATCTAGAAAACAGGAAACAACTTTAATATCCATCAATAATGCATGGGTTAAAGGAACTGTGGTATATCCAAACTGAAAACTACGCAGCTATTAAAAATGATGACATAGATTGTTATTTTCTGATGTTAAAATATACTGGAAAAGTGAAGAAATTATAAACTGCGTATAAAAGATGATCTCATTTTTTAAAAAGTATATATACAGAGAGAAAGAGAGATCAGAGAAAAGAGGAAAACCTAAAAGGATATAACCTAATAAATGAAAATTTGTTAAAACTGGTGGTGGGATTATGAGTGGTCTTTATTTTTTTGTTTTTGTTTTTCTGAAAATCATTGGAAAAAAAGTAACATTGTATTTAAATTTTTTAAAAGTATGGGAGATGATTAGAGCTGTTTTTGGAGGTACTCATGTCATCTTTCACTTTTAAACAAGAAATAATGAAAATAAATGAAGTAAGCACAAAATTTCAACAAATTAGAAGGTGATCCAATCTTAAAGGAAGCAAGAAGTAATGCAAGGTAAAATTATATTTTAATAATGAATTAGAAAATGGAAAAAGAGAAGAATTAAGAACAAATCCAACGGTAAATCCTTTGGCTAAAACAAGCTTTAGACAACATTAGGAATGACTAAGGAGATAAATTCAGATATAGAGGAGATATTTTTCAATCATTAAAAATATGTACAGATTATTTTATGAAAATCTCAATAAAATTGATGCTTATAGAGAAAATACAAATTTTCAAAACTGAATCAAGAATATATAAACAACCTGAATAGATCGATAATCACAAAAAAAAATGAAAACTGACAAAGATTATTTCCAGACTATGGTCCTGGACTCCTTTAGCTTTTATATACAAATTGTAGAAAATTTCCAAGGAATTGATGATTTTCAAACTATTAATAATCACTTTCACAGACAAGAATTGGATGTAAAACTTCTCATCTCCATTTAAAAAACTAATATATTCAATAATTTCCATATTAGACAAAAGGAGAACACATATATACAAAAAAAAAGTCTCGAATTTGTGTTTGAATAAAGGTCCATATAAGCAAAATTCCAGCAGAAACAAACCACGAATACTAACAGAATACCCTAAAGCTAAGGTTCTGGGGGCAGTGGTGGTACAATGGTAGAATTCTCACCTTCCGTGTGGAGACCTGTGTTTCATTCCCGGCCAATGTACCTCATGCACAGCCACCAACAATTTTGCTTGTTATGATGCTGAAATTGATTTCCGCAGAGCTTCCAGACTAAGACAGACTAGAAAGAAAGGCCTGGAGATCTACTTCCAAAAATCAGCCAGTGAAAATCTTGTGGATAACAATGGTCTGATCCGAAATCAGTCATGGGGAAGGCGCAAGACCAGGTGACATTTCATTCTGTTGTACGTGGGGTCGCCATCGGTCTGGGGCCACCCTGAAGGCAGCTAACAACAACAATAAGGTTCTACGGTGGCTCATCATTCCAGACCCCTCCTCTTGGGTCATACTTCTCTCTCTTCTCTCTCTCTACAGAACTAGCCTCTTCAGGGCCACCTCAGCCCATGAAGCAGATACATGAGCCCCCATTGTGAACAGACCTCAAGTCATGTTACTTGCTATCGAACATCAATGAATTCAAATCATTAGGAGAGAGGGCTATTGTCTGATTTCATTCACCAGAAGCATGTGGATCTCAGCTCCTTCTTTTTGAGAAATGCTAACATAATTATAATATAAACACAAAAAAATAAACGAAGAAACAGTTCATAGGATTCAGAGGAAGATTTTACTTCAGATTGGAAGGATGAGGGATCAGGAAAGAGGTGGCATTTGAGTTGATTCTTTGATTCTTTAAAGATAAATAGGATTTGGACATATTTGCATCACCACACTACATATGGAAAATGTAAAATAGTATTTACTCCATAGTCAAAACAGAATAAGAACTCAGGTCAAGTCAGTCACTTCATAATAAATATGATAACGTCAGAGTTGCCAGATAAAATACAGGCTTTCCAGTTAAACTTGAATTTCAGATGAACAACAAATATTTTTTTTATTGTCAGTATGTCCAAAATATGAAATATTTGGGAGAAATCACCACAAATGCAGGAGTGGACTGCAAGAAAGTGAAACAGGAATGCCTTAAACATGTATTTTGAAAGGTCACCAAATTTTTTTCTTTTTTTTGGCCTCTCCTCCATTCCTTACCTCTTAACCCACATAGAAATTCAGAGGTATAGACTAGAAGTGCCCACCCAAGCACATTTCAGACACAAATAATGCTGTGCTGAGAAAAGGGAAGGACCCCGGCATCCCGGAGGAAGACAACCCTAGAGAGGCAAGTATAGTGAGCCCTATTCCTGCCTCTATCAGGGCACAATATGCACCAAGCTCTCAGAACTGGCAGGCCAGGGAGCAAACAGCCAGGCAAAAGCAAAGAAGCCAGGAGCTTGGCAAAGACAGCCACTTTTCCTGGACACATCACTGAATTGCGAGTTTTAAAAGGGAAATAGAACTGACCATTATGGTATTTGGGATTTCCACAAAACTATTTCCAAAGATGGCTGTGATAAATATTTCCCAAGTGATGGCAACTCCAAAAACACCCACAGCACAGCACAGAGCTTAAGAAAATGGGGTCTGAAGTCAAAGCTGGGTATAGATCGCAACTCCACCATAGTCAGCTAAGTGATGATGGTCTGAGCCCTCATCCTCTCTGCAGACTCAGTTTTCGTTCGGTAAAATGAGAATAGTCATAAGGTTATTAAATGAAATAATATATATATAAAGTACCTAGCTCATAATAATGACTCAATAAGAGGTAGTCATTATAATAGTCCAATATATTTGTGATGTTATCAAGAGGCAAAAGAAATTGCAAGGAACAGAACTGTTGATCTTCACAGAATTTCATCTAGTACCACCGGGAGAAATCAGGGACCTCGTAGTCTAGAATCATGGTCCCCATAGTCTAGGCTCAATCCCAGCATCCTCAGGCAGCTCTGATGTCTCTAGAATGCTAGGGCTATTCCCAAAAGGGAAATATGCTTCAGCCCCTAAGTGACTTCAAAATAGAAGGATTTCTGGAAGCAGGGACTTACCTGAGTTTCCAAGAAGATGTTTGAGAACTTTTTTCCTCTAGAGGGAAGAAACTAAGTCATGTGCTCTTAACTCAATGAGGTTTAGGGTCAAAGTTGGGGAGGAAGAAGATAGTTGGCCTTAATATGCTCAAAATAAAAACAAGAAAAAAAAAAAAAAAGACTAGAAATCCTGAGACTAATCCAAACTCAAACAGAAACTCTAGTGGTGAGATTCAGGCTCCCAAATTTAAATACTAGTTTTAATAGAATAAAGCCAAATCTAGGACGGCCTCTCAATAATTACCATTTAATCAAGCATTTACATGTTGTAAGATTTAATTTTATTTAATCCTTACCACAAATCTGTGAAATAGGTAATATTTCTTTTTGTAGAAAAGGCTCAGTCACCACTAGATCATACGCTCCATGAAGGGATAGACTGTGTCTGTTCTTTTTACTGCTAAATGCTCAGGGAATGGCAGAGTGCCTGGTACATAGTTGATGCTCAATAAATATTCATTGAAGCAAATTGTGCAAAGTCATACAATGAGTCAGCAATGGGAGCTAGGATTTGAACCCTGGTCTGACTCTAAAAACCATACTCCTCCTCTATGTCATAATGTCTGAAAAGGCAATCAGGCCAGAAACGATCCCAAGGCAAGCTCCTGCCCTGGCTCTCTCCTTCTAAGCTCTCCTGGGAGTTCACGAAGCTACATGGAAGGAAGAACCACTTGGAGGGGCTCAGGTGCCTTGGCGTGTGTGGAGTGGCTCCTGCATACTTGGGAGAATTTATGAATCTAGAAATTGTGACAGACACTGCTAGTTGGATCTCTAATATCTATTTTTCTATGTATCCCTTGCTAACAGAACCTTGATTTGTTCAGGATGACAAAGTTCCCATTTTAAAATAGTCACTTCCTAGAAATATTTGGTGTCTTGGTTATAGTAATATTTCATAAATATACACATACTTCAAAACTCAAATTGTACACTTTACATACATGCAGTTTATTGCTTGTAAATTACACTTCAATAAAGTGGTAAACAAACAGAAAAAACCTTTCCACATTCCCTTGTAATCCATTTCTGGCCAATGAAATGTAAGCCTAAATCTACTAGGTGGGACTTCCATCAAAGCTGTTGTACAACTGTAGAGAGACAGATTTGGCTGGAATGAACTGTTTACCATCTGAGTTTCCTCTTTTCTTTGTGCCTGGAGGTAAAACTGACATCCCATGAAAAGAAGGGCCAAAACTTCAAGCTCAGGTCGGTCAAATCAGAAGCTCAATGGAACATGAGTCCTGGATGACTTTCTGGGGAGGCTCACTCGCTTTGGCCTGTCCACCTCCTGACTTCTTGCTTTGCAAGGAAAATAAAACTCTATTTGGTTATCCTGAAAAAGTATGGTTTCTTCATATGTAGCTCCATGCAATCACTGAATGACAATGTTCCCATGCAAATCATAAGGCAGCCTCACCTCCTTTCATGAACCCTTCCCTCCAGCCCCCAGAGGCTCTTTGCCCCATCCCAAGCAAGCCACGTATTTCAAGATTAATGCTGTTCTCTCAACCTGGCATATGCTTTCTTCCATAAACCTTTTTCAGACGCTGGAAGGCTCAAAGAATTGATGCAGCCCACAGTAAGCCAATGGAAGAATTGAGAAGAAAATTTACATCTCCCGAATATAAGCCAGGTACTCATTGCCCTAAATACCCAATCTGAAACAGGAAAATCAAAGACTCTGGTAAAGGATCTGATTTACACCTTGGTTTTTACTTAATGTCAAAATCTGTCACTTTAAAAAATGGCTAATGAATGATAATTTATTTGGAGCTAGGTCGATGGAAAAGCTCACTTACAGCAGCAACCAGGAGAAAAACAAAAATTTTAAGGATATTTTTTCCTAATTTTCCAGTGTCTGATTATATGCAAAGGTATAGAGTTGCTGTTTTATGCATAACAGACGTGCTGAATATGTAATGCTGTCTTACAATAGAAACATATAAAGGTTAAGAATTGTGTTCTGACATGCTGTGTGGGGTCCAAACTCCCAAGTTATTGACCAAAACATTTGTTTCCAGAGCTGCTTATTATGTAACTAGGAGAAAGTAATTAAAACTTCCAGTTCAGCCGTCTGTCAAAGAGAAAGAATATTATATTTGCCATCTGTCTAGTATTTCAGGTCTGGCAAATATTGATGAGAAAATCTAAGCGTATAGCTTTATATCAGCTCATTTAAGAGCTGATCAGTATTGAAAACTCTGTTCTACAAACTAATTTTTATCGATATTATGAAATATTTCAAACATACAAAAAGTAAATAACAGACACTGATTACTTGCCACCCAGATGTTAATGAGTCCATCTTTGCTTGATGTATATTTGTTCTTTTAATAGTGTATTCTGATACAGCTAAAGCCCCAATCCTATCCCCATGTATATATCCTAACCTTCTTTCCCCAGAGATGTCCTGAAGTTTTGGGGAATCAATTTCAGTCAAGACTGCATAAGTTTATTATATATATTTGCATGAATTAACATGTATTATTTTGGTTTTTCAATGTTACATATTTGATATCATATGTACGTATCATTTACCAATTTGCTTTTTGCATCAAATATTTTGTTTTTCAAATTTATTCATATCAATACATGTCGATTGATACAAGTGCTTCATTTTAACTGTAATGTAGTAGTATAGTAACCCACAGTTAATTTATCCATTCCCTGGCTGGTGGACAGTTAGTTTGTTTCCCCTTTTTTACTGTTCTAAGCATCGCTGTAATTAATATCTGTGTACCACATGAACCTGTCTCTCTAAAATATATGCCTGTACTTTGAAGAGGAATTGCTATGTAATTTTGTGTGCTTTTGCAAAAAATGTTCTCGTGACTTTGATTCGAATTTTATCGAATTTCTAGATAAATTTGGGGAGATTTAACATTTTTATGAGTCTTCCGATCTATGGTATTTCTCTCCAGTTTAGATTATCTCTTTTATGTCTTATGTCTTTCTTTAAATAAAGTTTCATAGTATCACACATGATGAAAGGAAAAGTTTTGTGAGATTTTTTCTAGGTACGTTATAGTTTTTCTCCCCCCGCATCCCCACCCCACCCAGCTTACTGTGTTGCTCTTGTGAATCATACAATTTTTTAAATGAAATGCCTATAAAGCTGTGCTTCAAATTCTATTGAGTTTTTTTCTATATTGAATTTTGGTTGTTAGTTTTGTATCTAGTAACCTTGCTGAATGCTTTAAGTTCCAAAGATTCTCTATAGATTCCCTTGGATTTTCCAAACATCCTTGTCTGCAGATACCCTTTCAACAAACATATTATTTGCGGATGAGGACAATGTCATTTTTTTTTAATCCATGCACCTTATATTTTTTTTTTCTATCTTGTTGTGCTAGGCAAGACATCCAGTATCATGTGGAATAGAAGTTGTGAAAATAGGCATCCTTGTCTTGTTTCTACCTTTAAGGGAACGCTTCTAATAATTCTAGTTCTAACGAACCTGGTTTTCTATGAGTTATCTGTAATTGGTGAATTATTTTCTAAAGATTTTCGAATTTCAATATCAGTGTTCAGAAATAGGCTACTTCAATGAATACTGCTGCTGTTGTTAGGTGCCTTAGAGTGAGTTTCTACTCATAGTGACCGTACATGTTGCCTGGTCCTGCGCCACCCTCACGGTCATTGCTATGCTGGAGCCCATTGTTGAAGCCATTGTGTCAATCAGTCTTGTTGAGGGTCTTCCTCTGTTTCATTGACCCTCTACTTTACCAAGCATGAAGGTCTCCAGGGATTGGTCTCTCCTGATAACATGTCCAAAGCAGGCAAGACACAGTCTAGCCATTCCCACTTCTAAGGAACATTCTGGCTGTACTTCTTCCAAGACAGATTTGTTTGTTCTTCTGGCAGTCCATGGTATATTCAATATTCTTCCCCAACACCATAATTCAAAGGCATCAATTCTTCTTCGATCTTTCTTATTCATTGTCCAGCTTTTGAATGCATATAAGGTGATTGAAAATAGCATGACTTGGGTCAGGTGCACCTTAGTCCTCAAAGTGACGTCTTTGCTTTTTAACACGTTAAAGAGGCCTTCTGCAGCAGATTTGCTCAGTGCAATGTGTCATTTGATTTCTTGACTGCTGCTTTCATGGGCATTATTGATCCAATTAGAATGAAATCCTTAACAATTTTAATCTTTTCTCCATTTATCATGATGTTTCTGTTTAGACCAGCTATGAGAATTTTTGTTTTCTTTATGTTTAGGTATAATTCATACTGAAAGCTGTAGTCTTTGATCTTCATCAGTAAATGCTTCAATTCTTCTTCACTGTCAGCAAGCAAGGTTGGGTCATCTACATAACACAGGTTGTTAACGTCATGCTCCAATCCTGATATTGCATTCTTCTTCATATAGTCCAGTTTCTAAGATTATTTGCTCAGCATACAGATGGAATAAGTGTGTACACCTTTTCTGATTTTAAACCACGCAGTATCCCATTGATCTGTTCAAATGACTGCCTCTTGGTCTATGTACAGATTCCTCATGAGCACAATTAAGTGTTCTGGAATTCCCATTCTTTGCAATGTTATTCATAATTTGTTATGGTCCACACAGTCAAATGCCTTTGCGTAGTCAGTAATATACAGGTAAATATCTTTCTAGTATTCTCTGCTTTCAATCAAGATTCACCTGATCTCAGCAATGCTATCCCTGGTTCCACATCCTCTTCTGAATCCAGGTTGAATTTCTGGCAGTTCCTTATTGATGTACAGCTGCAGCTGTTTTTTAATTATTTCAGTAAAATTTTCCTTGCATGTGATATTAACGATACTGTTTGATAATTCCCGCATTCTGTTGAATCACCTTTCTTTGGAATGGGCATGAATATGGATCTCTTCCAGCTGGTTGGCCAGGTAGCTGTCTTCCAGATTTCTTGGCATAGACAAACAAGTGCTTCCAGCAGTGCATCGGTTTGGTGAACCATCTCAATTGATATTCCTTCAATTTCTGGAGCCTTGTTTTTTGCCAACATCTTCAGTACAACTTGGACTTCTTCCTTCAGTACCATCGGTTCTGAATCACATGTTACCTCCTGAAATGGGTGAACATCAACAAGTTATTTTTGGTACAGTGACTCTTTGTATTCCTACCATCTCTTTTGATGCTTCCTGCGTCATTCAATTTTTTTGCCCACAGAATCCTTCAATATTGCAAGTCGAGACTTCAGTGAATAAGTGACCATAATGAAAAACTTCTTTAGGTTTGATATACTCCATGATTGTCCTAAATAAACAAGAGTAATAATTCTCCTTATCCTTCAGGCCATATTCTGGTATCTTTCAGTCCATATCTTGAAGTTCCACACCTATATTCCTTCCAGAAGCTTGGAGACCTTTGAAAACCACATCATTAGTTTAAAAAATAAACAGGAAATATTAACAGGAATTTTAAACAGAGTAATTTCATTTGATAAAACAGTAAGTAATGAATACCTACCATCTATTGATACCATTATCTGTTTTCATAGGATCTAAGGCAAATAATCAAAATTAACTGTAAACACCTAAAGCGAAAAAATTTTTTTTTTAAATAAAAAATCAAACACACGGTCATCTCCTGTTTTCCTATTATTACTGGTTTTTGTAATCTGTTTGGGACCATTTTACCAAAGGCAGAGGCAACTTCTTGACTGCTCTTTTCCCAAAAGATAATCTTCACTTGTGGGCAGCATATAATCCTAAAGTTCATTTTTTAAGTAAATTATCTGCAACCTGAAAAACTTTTTTTCTAATGGAAACACTGATATAAACAGTGGTTAAATTCCCATATAAACTCCAAAAAAACTATTTAATCCATAATACACCAAAATTAAAAAAAACAAACGTGTTACTGTTGAGTTGATTCCGATTCATAGCAACCCAATAGGAGAGGGTAGAACTGCTCCACAGGGTGTCCAAGGAGTGGCTGGTGGATTCAAACTGCCGACCTTTTGGTTAGCAGCCTGAGTTCTTAACCACTGCATCACCAGAGCTCCCAAT
Source organism: Trichechus manatus latirostris (assembly GCF_000243295.1). Classification (NCBI taxonomy): domain Eukaryota; kingdom Metazoa; phylum Chordata; class Mammalia; order Sirenia; family Trichechidae; genus Trichechus; species Trichechus manatus. The sequence goes on along the minus strand of NW_004443968.1, from coordinate 11,850,427 downwards.
ACACCAAAAGTAAGTACAAAATGTACTCTTTCATGCATACCAAGCCCTAGTCAACCATTAACCTACTTTTTGTCTCTATAGATTTGTTTATTCTGTGTATTCCATACAATATGTGGTCTCTCGTGACTGGTTCTTTCACTCAGTACAATGTTTTTGAGGTTCACGCATGCCATGTCATGTATCTGTACTTCGTCCCTTTTTGTGGCCAAACAATATTCAATTGTATGCATATACCACATGTTCTCGATCCAGTCATCAGTTGATGGACACTTGGATTGTTTCCACTTTTTGGCTATTATCAATAATGCTGCTATGAATATTTGTGTACAAGCTTCCATTTCTTTTAGATATAGACCTAGGAATGGAATTGCTGGGTCATAAGGCAACCTATGTTAACATGTTGAGGAACTGCCAAACTGTTTTTCAAAGTGGCTCTATTAGTTTACATTCTCACCAGCAATGTATAAGGATTCCAATTTCTTCACATCCTTGTCAACTTTTATTATTGTCTGTCTTTTTTATTATAACTATTGTTGTTTGGTGCTGTTGAGTCAATTCTGACATATAGCAACCCCATGCACACCAGAACTAAATACTGTCGGGTTCTGCACCATCCTCACAATTGTTGCTATGTTCGAGCCCATTGTTGTAGCCATTGTGTCAATCCAACTCATAGAGGGTCTTCCTATTTTTCACTAACCTTCTACTTTACCAACCATGATGTCCTTCTCCAGAGACTGGTCCCTCCTGATAATATGTTCAATGGAAGTGAGACAAAGTCTCACTATTCTCACTTCTAAGGAACATTCTGGCTGTACTTCTTCCAAGACAGATTTGTTTGTTCTTCTGGTAATTTATGGTATATTCAATATTCTTCACCAAAACCACAATTCAAAGGTGGCAATTCTCCTTCAGTCTTCCTTACTCATTGCCAGCTTTCACATGTATATGAGGCGACTGAAATACCATGACTTGGATCAGGTGCACCTTAGTCCTCAAAGTGACATCTTTGCTTTTTAACACTTTAAAGATGTCTTTTGCAGGAGATTTGCTCTATGCAGTATGTCATTTGATTTCTTATCTGTTGCTTCCATGAGCACTGATTGTGGATCCAAGTATAATGAAATCCTTGACAACTTCAATCTTTTCTCTGTTTATCATGATGTTGCTTATTGGTCCAGTTGTGAGGATTTTTGTTTTCTTCGTTGAATTTTAATCCATATTGAAGGCTGCAGTCTTTGATTTTTATCAGTAAGTGCTTCAAGTCCTCTTCACTTTCAGCAAGCGAGGTTGTGTCATCTGCGTATCACAGGTTGTTAATGAGTCTTCCTGCAATCCTGATGCCTCGTTCTTCTTCATATAACCCAGCTTCTCGGATTATCTGCTCAGCATATAGATTGAATAAGCATGGTGAAAGGACACAACCCTGACACACATCTTTCTTGACTTTAAACCACACAGTATCCCCTTGTTCTGTTTGAACAACTGCCTCTTGGTCTATGTACAGGTTCTGCGTGAGCACAATCAAGTGTTCTGGAATTCCCATTCTTCGTAATATTATCCTAATTTGATATGATCCACACAGTCGAATGCCTTTACATAGTCAGTAAAACACAGGTGAACGTCTTTCTGGCATTCTCTGCTTTCAGCTAAGATCCATCTGACTTCAACAATGATATCTCTCATTCCATGTCCTCTTCTGAATCTGGTTTGAACTTCTAGCAGTTCCGTGTCAATGTACTGCTGCAACTACTCTTGAATTACTTTCAGCATAATTTTCCTTGTATGTGATATTAATGATATTGTTCATTAATTTCTGCATTCTGTCTGGATCACCTTTCTTTGGAATGGGCATCAATATGGATCTCTTTCAGTCTGTTGGCCAGGTAGCTGTCTCCCAAATTTCTTAGCATAGACCAGTGAGCATTTCCAGTGTTGCATCCATTTGGTGAGACATTTCACTTAGTATTCTGTCAATTCCTGGAGGCTTGTTTTTGCCAATGCCTTTAGTGCAGTTTGGATTTCTTCCTTTAGTCCTGGTATGGATTGAATTGTGTCCCCCCAAAATATGTGTAAACTTCGCTAGGCCATGATTTCCAGCATTATGTGACTGTCCACCATTTTGTTATCTGATATGATTTTCCTATGCATTGTAAATCCTACCTCCAATATGTTAATGAGGTGGGATTAGTGGCAGTTATATTAATCAGGCAGGACTCAATCTACAAGATTAGGTTGTATCTTAAACCAATCTCTTTTGAGATACAAAAGAGAAAAGCGAGCAGAGATACATGGGGAGCTCTTACCACCAAGAAAACAGCACAGGGAGCAGAGCTCTTCTTTGGACCTGGGATTCCTGCACAGAGAAGCACCTAGACCAAGGGAAGATTGATGACAAGGAGCTTCTCCCAGAGCCAACAGAGAAACAAAGCCTTCCCCTGGAGCTGGCACCTGGAATTCAGACTTCTAGCCTCCTAGACTGTGAGAGAATAAATTTCTCTTTGTTAAAGCCATCCATTTGTGGTATTTCTGTTATAGCAGCACTAGGTAACTAAGACAAGTACCGTCAGTTCTTGATCATATGCTACCTCCTAAAATGGTTGAATGTTGACCAATTTTTTTGATTCTATTCTAGTGAGTATGAAGTGGTATCTCATTGTGGTTCTGATTTGAATTTCCTTGTTGGCTATTGACGTTAATCATCTTTTCATGTGTCTAATGACCATTTGTATATCTTCTTTGGAAAAAATGTCTATTTATATCCTTTGCCCACTTTTATAATTGAGTTGTCTTTTTATTATTGAGTTTCAAGAGTCTTTATATACTCTGGATACAAGTCCATTATCAGATATATGATTTGAAAATATTTTCCTCCAGTCTGTAAGTGCCCTTTGAAACAAACAAAATAATAATTTTGATGAAGTCCAAGTTAACAATCTTCTATTTTATTACTGGTGCCTTTGGTATCATATCTAAGAAATCATTGCCCAGCCCAAGATCACAAAGATTTACTTCTGTGTTTTCTTTTAAGAGCTTTATTACTATAATTATTTTACATATGCAAATGAATGTTAAGTGATATTTTAAGTGTTATAATCAGAGAGCTATAAAGGGGGAAAATTTAATTTTGCAGATAATAATTATTAGGATTGCCAGGTAGTTTCTAGGCATTTACACTCACTACAGATAAATCAGTTTAAAAAAAAATAAAAAAAAGGACAGTGCCAATGAAGAAAGAACTACAAAGTCATGACGGACTTAAGGAATAGATAGGGAACATATATTGGTGAGAAGTCATAGGGTGACTTTGTGCCTCTGTCTAGGGTGACCCTAAGGGATACACCAAGCCAGATCTGACAGCTTCCAGCCAGAGAAGAAAAGTCAAGAACTCCGAGTCCTATCCTCATACTACAGGACATCAACTAGAAGGAATGGAACCATTTCTAGGCCCTACCAGGAATTCTTCCATTCAGGCTTGCTCATTCATCATTGTTGGAATGAGTTATTCTTCTTTTCCAGCTGTGTCAGCACACAAGGAAGTGTCTGCTTTGTAGCTGTCTGCCACTCCACAGCTGCTACTATTCAGGCCCACTAGCCAAATAGCAGGTGTCATCAATCAACTGTTCTCCAGGTCCAGGTAGCAGGAAGGACCAGAAAGATAATATTGTTCACAACAGGAGCAACACAGGTGAGGATAAAAGAAGAATTTACTGGTAGCTTGTCAAAATGACTTCATCAGAGCCTGTCCAGCAAATGGCGCTCTAGGCAGAAGCAGCGCACCGTCCCTCCACAGCAAAGATCCAAAAATCTAAGCCAAACAGAGAAAACAACAATCCTGAAACCCTAAAACATCAAATGAAGAGATAAAGAACTCAGCCAAGCACCAAATGGAGTGAGAAAACTGACAGAGAATGGAGAGCAAGGAGAGATTCATGCAGAGGTCCCCTACCAGCTAACACAGTGCGGATCTGCCATCTTGGACTCCTATCAGAGATCAGCAAACAGGGTGTATGAGAAAGCAGCTTCACGGAGCTTCCAGCAGGAGACAAAACAACTGGTAATTTGTGATATACGCTTTCCCACCCCCCACCCTTCTTCACCCCAACTCAGCCTCGTCTGCTTCCCGCGGCCACAATCTCTTGTCTGGGAAACACCGGCTGCTTGGATTCCACACATCCGAACGGGCCAGCTCTCTGAGTGCCATTTGTTGGCTGCTGGTGTTGCTTTTTTCCACTTTTTTTGATTTCTTCCTTACCTCTCACCACCTCCCCCTCCTTTTGCTCAAATACCT
>NW_004443968.1:11822959-11838873 GCF_000243295.1 Trichechus manatus latirostris | reverse complement strand
AAAAAAAAAGGTTGAGAAGTTAGAGGGTTGACATGTTGTGGGGTTGTTAACCAATGTCATAAAACAATATGTGTACTACCGTTTCATGAGAAACTATTTGCTCTGTAAGCCTTCACCTGAAGTACAATTTAAAAAAAAAAAAATGACTTCATCAGAGAAACAAAGAATTAACTGGTATCGTGGAAATTTTGAATCCAAATTTCTCCTTCACATTTTCTAAATTATGTAAGGAAATTCCTCGTAATCCAGAGAATAGATCACTTGAGTGAGAAACAGGACATACTATGTTGAAACATTATTCCTTCCTTTCAAAACATAATACAGAACAATCATACATCATGTTCACTGTAAACAACTTGGTATATTGAGCTATACATTTAATAAATTGAGAATCCTTTACAATTTTTTAGAAAATTCATTGCACAAAGCAATTAACTCTGTAGTGCATCCATGGTTACCAGGATCTTTTGTTTCGTATCAGGAAGGTATCACTATATAACATCTACATCTCTCTGTTTCCACAAGCATCATTATCTTTATGTTGCTGCTACTGCCACAGAAATCATGCCTATTTTTCAATGGGCACTTTCTCAACCAAGTCATTGCATCATGAAGACATTCTGCCATCTGATGGAAAACAAACCCAGTCACAACACAGTGGTGAAGCATGAAAGGTCATTTGACAGCTTAGTGGAAAACCAAATGTCTACTGAGGACCCAATGGAGAAAAGAGCAAAAACATCACTTGCATCTGGCATCCTCGGTTAACAAGCTAGAAATACTCTTAAAATATAATTTGATTTGGGTTCATGACACTTGACCATTCTGTATTCTGTACAGATACTTCCAACATTTTTTTCTAGAACTTTCTGAAGAGAAACAACTCTCACCTGAGTGGAATGGTTTGATGGGTCCACTCTTAAAGCCAGGTAACGGGTAACCTAAGTCTTTGAGTGTTTTCATCCCTAGAATTTTATAAAGCTGTAATTCTTTTTAACAGATTAAAAAAAACAATCAGGTAAGTTTTTTTTTTTTTTTAATTACACAAAAATAATTGGTAAATACAGCAACAGAACTCAATTTTTTCAGGTAATTTTGGGCCAGAATTTCATGTTTTAAGATACTGGTATCTACATATGTTTGATTCTAACTCTTTAATTGTTCATTAAATACTTGTTCATATTTTTCCATTTTCATATAATTTTATCTACTTCTTTCCTGAAACAATTTTCATGATAAAAATTTGAGGTTCAAAAATACAATTAACTTTATGAGCATATTGACACATTAAATTCTCTTAGTATTAATGTGACTCACAATGGATACCTCTTCTTCTCAACCAAGGCTTGAAATATAAAGATAAATCATCCCACAATTCTAAATCTACTTTGATCAAGCCTTTCTATGCAAAGATGGATTATGAAATTTACAAAAGTTTCCTTTAGTGAGAAAGGTTGGAAACGCAGTCACTCATCTGAAGTACAAATAGAATGTACTGCATTACCACGCTTGAAAACCAGTTAATTAAGACAATAGTCAATTAATTCACACAAAAAATTAATCTGGTGATGAAATAGGGGCATAAAAGTGTGAAGGAAAGATCCTGAGCAGAAAATTAGAAAGCCAGAATTCTATTCCAGCCTATGCCACTACGTTCTTTTATGAATTTGAACAGAATATTTACTATATCAGGGTAAATTTACTAAGAAAGTACAGAGATAGGAGGAACAGAAAAACTAAGTTGGCTTACAAAATAAAGATAATTAATTGTTTTACATAGGAGGAAATCCAGAGGTAGAATGTTCCCGATTTGGTGCAGTGATGGTCTGTAGTCATCAGTGACTCAAGCTCTCTTCATTCTCCCATTCTGTTGGCTCCCCGTCCTTAATCTTGCCACCTCATCGTTCCAAGTTGGCTGCCAGGCTCCAGGCATCACATTCCCATTCAAAAATGTGAAACCAAGGATGCTAAAAATGATTTTATCAAGCTACTTTCTCTTTTTAGGAACCCTGGTGGTGCAGTGGTTAAGAGTTCAGCTGCTAACCAAAAAGTCGTCTGTTGAATCTATCAGCTGCTCTTTGGAAACCCTATGGGGCAGTTCTACTCTGTCCGATACGGTCGCTCATAGTCCCAAATTAGCTGCCAGGCTCCAAGCATCACAGTCCCATTCAAAAACATGAAACCAAGCAGGCTAAAAAAGATTTTATCAAGCTAGTGTCTCTTTATAAGTGAATTGAAATTATCCCTGAAGCAACTCAGAGAATTTCCCCCGTATTTCTTATTTGCCAAAACTCGGTCACATGACCACTGCTATATATACGAGAGTTTGGAAAAGTGAGTATCTGACTTATTCAACCTTATACTGGGAGACAGACAAGGGAAAAGGGCACCTCATAGTTTTGTCTATAAATTGTGGGAGCTGGGCGAACTGATCTCTCAAGTATAGTTGTAGGCTAATATTTAATTTCTGAAAATAGAAAGTAATGGAAAACAAGTAAGCCAACTTTTTCTTTCTGTATTTTTAAGAGGCTTCTGTTTTGATTCATATTTCCTGCGATAGCTAGTTTTCTCTCTCTCTTTCTAAAAACAAAAACAAAATAAACTTCTTCAATCCATGATTCTAAAGTTCTAAAGTGAACAGTCTCTCCCCTCTCGTAACTAGGAAAAAAAAAAAAAGAAAGAAACTTCTAAGTGGTCCAGACACTGAGTCATTCAATTTCATTTTGATGGGCCTGCATCTATTTTTGAGGTTTTGCCATCATGGTTTAAATATATTGACTGTCTGCAGACACTTTGGAGATTATTCCCAGCACCTTTCTGAGTTTATGCTGCACTAAATTTAAAGTGGAAAATTAAGGATGTTAAAGGCTAAGTAAACAATTCTATCGGAAAAGGCACGTGTAGTCATCTTCTTTTCAAAAAATCCAAAGAACTCAAAACGTATTGAATTTGTCCAACTGACATTCCATTTGCGTTGTCTCATAATCCCTTGTGATATTACAATGTGCCTCTGCTTCATTTTTTAAAAAGAATTACACAGCTGCACCTTATTGCTAAAAGCACCCCCCTCCTTGAGTAAATGTGTGTTCTGAAATTAAAATAAGACACTTTAGGAGAAAAGCTTGGAAGTCAGAATGTAGCCAGCTGTGTGCGCCAAATGTGATTACAGAGTGATGGCGAACAATGCGGCAATCAGCCTATTGGTTAGCCAGAGACTGTGGACACTCAGAAGAGATTCTGCCTGAATACACAGCCCATGGTGTGTAAGCAACTGCCATGCAAAGATGCTTGTTTTACCAGGATACTCTATGGGAATATTTAGCTGTTACGTTGTAGATGCTGTTATTTTGTTTTCTAAAAATGTCCTGACAGGAAATGACTCAAGGGAGGAGTAGTCAAGATGGCTGCTGGGCAGAACCAAAAACAAAAAACGTTTAACCTAGAGAATAAGGAGCTAGAAAAGGTGAAAACACCAATTGCTATCTGAAATCAAATAGATTCTTGAATTCAAAATACATTTGATTTTTTTCCCCTCCGTTTGCCATCTCCCAGAAGGCCAGTTATGTTTTAAAGAGTCCCTACTGCTCACTATTACCTAGCTTCTAAGGTCCTTGCTCCTCTGGCTTTCCGTCAGTTGCCAGGATAAACTCACAAAAGGAAGACTTCTGGTTTACATGAGGGGAAGAGATGGCGCTTACATTTCTTATCTCCCAGCTGCTATAGCCAAAGGGCAGTTGAGGCCTTTAGTAAGAATTCCTGTACGTTCAGGATTCATGTTATTTTTGTATTCCTCTCACTGTCTGAGAAGTGCAATATGGGGACAGGTAAGAATATAGGCTGGGCAGGAAATAAATATAGTTAATGCCATATTAGGAATGTGAGGGATTCTCAGAGGGATGCTAAAATAAGGAGCTTAGTAACTGAAAACCAAACCAAACCTGTTGTTGTCGAGTCGATTCTGACTAATAGGGATGCAACAGGTCAGAGCAGAACTGCCCCATAGGGTTTCTAAGGAGTGGCTGGCAGATTCAGACTGCCAAACTTTTGGTTAGCAGCCAAGCTCTTAACCACTGCGCCACCAGGGCTTGCTGTAGAAATTCAAGGAAAGAGAAAGAGGAAAAAGAAGGCGGAGGGAGAGGAAACTAAATTGGAAGGGTTTTTTTTGTTTGTTAGTTTGTTTATTTTCCCTGGGAAGGCTCATGTTACAGAACACAGTGGAGTTCCTGGTTTAGCCAACTTCTTATCAATGATAGATATCAACTATGTGCCTATATTGAAGTCATTATTTGTCTTCTTTTACTGCTGTTCCTGTTAGATCTATAAAGACTCAGAAATCACAACAGACCCCCAAGAATATTACCCACCAGCTGCTCCATGGGAGAAAAGACCTGGTTATCTGTTCCTATAAAGATTTCAGCTTAGGAAACCCTATAGGGCAGTTCTATAGGGTCTATAGGGTCTGTCCTATAGGGTCACTGTGAGTGGTTCTGTTTCTCACTGGTTCTGTTTCTCTAGGGAACCCTGATGAAAAAAAGTAAGACTATTACTTGCCTTGATTACTTGAATGTGTGAAAGAAAATTTGCCTTTTACGTCCAATTTTACAATGGATCAGAGAATGTAATTCAAATAGATCTGGAATCTGACTTTTCATTTCCCCCCCTGGGTTAGTATTGATTTTATTATTATTTCTAGTCATTTGTGATTCATCTGATGTTGGACTATTTTTCAGACCTGAGGTATCCCTTATAAAAGCACATTCACTGTCCGTCAGCCAATGATTTAGATAAATGTCATGTTTACATACCTAAGCAGAAGAAAAGGGTTTCTAACAGCCTTCCCTTATCACTGAGGACACAGTTTGTTATCATTTAAATGCTAGATTGTGTAGATTTAATTGCCTCAGATTTGAAAATGAAGTTTCTGTTTCCTGAGGCCCCTATAGCACAGATATTAGAGGTCAGAACAGATGGTTAGGGACTGTGAAGACACATGGCTCTGTAGCTGCTGTTGCTTAGAAATCAAGCAAACCTTGGGATGTGGGTGAGTAAATGAAAATGTTATTTGATGGAGGAGGCAGCAGAAAGAAAATGTGTACTGTGAGAAGTTAAATATGTAATAGATAAAATATAACATGTCTGAGGTTATGTTGTACTTTTATGAACCTGAATGTATTCCAGGTGCGATCTTGGCTAATTTTGCTATTACAGTGAGATATGCAGCACTATTACACCGTAAGTTTCTGTTATTTATTCATTTAATATTAAATTCAATGATAAGAAGAAATCACTATTTACAATTTGGGCCACCAACTTCCAGGAGTTTACAATCTAGAAGAGAAACCACATAAACACAAAACTAAACATAGTCTAGTATTTTGATTAAGTAATCTATAAAGCAAAGTACTAAGGTCTGAGAAGAGAGTGGCATCCTAATATATAAACTCTGATGAGTATCTTATAGTGGATGTTTGCTGTTCTTTGGCCACTTTGCAAATGTCTTTTGAGAAACTAGCCCTCTCCAACTCTCAGGCCATGTGGATGGGTGGGCCTTCACTTCTGAATACAGGGAGTGGAGCACATATCCCAGGTCTGGCCAGTTAGACCATACCATTTCCTAGACACACCAATTAATTCAGGGGTAGGCACATACTCTTAGTTTCTTAGTGCTGCTGTAACAGAAATACCATAAATGGTTGGCTTTAATGAGCGGAAATTAATTTTCTCACAGTTTAGGAGGCTAGAAGTCTGAATTCGGAGCACCGGTTCTAGGAGCATACTCTCTCTCTTTGTCCACTCGGGGAAACCCTTGTCTCTGTTTCTCTAGCCCTGGCATTCTCCTCAGCTCCATGGAGATCTCCACGTGGCATCTGTCTTTCCCCCATTTGTGCTTGCTTGTCTCTGTGTCTATGCTGTTCCTTCCATCACTCAGGAATGATTTGGCTTAGTACACACCCTACACTGATATGACCTCATTAACATAACAAAGAAAGCCCTATATCCAAATTGGATGACATCCACAGATACAGGAGTTAGGATGCCAACACATATTTTGGGGGGACATGATTCAGTCCATAACAGCACGTGACCCAAGTTGGGCCCTTCAGAGTGAATCCTGCAATTTGTGTATACACCACAATAACAAAGTGGGGAAACGCAGAACAGAATTTCAAATTCTCATGGACTGCAGACTTCCTGGAGCCAGGAAGGTTGGATGAAACCCTAAAGCTATTGCCCTGAGAGATAATCTTTAACTCTTAAATAAAAATAGTCCCTGAAGTCATCTTAAAACCAAACAATAGTTCAGCTTAACTGGTAAAAAGTATCTGCCTTGGGCATTATGTTCTTTTAAGAACTATCTATATGGAATCAAATTGACAACAGCAACTTAAAAAGTTAGATAGGAGCCTTAGGGGGCAGTGAGTTCATGTTAATGGGGGAGGAACAACTCAGAAAAGGAGAGTGAGAATGGTTGTACAACTTGAAGAATGTAATCACTGTCACTAAATGGCACATGTAAAAACTGTTGAATTGGTGTACGTTTTGCTGTGTATGTTCTCAACAACAACAAAATAAATAAAATTAAAAAAACAAACAAGAAAAGCTCTCTTTTTCAATTTACTTGAACCTGGAAGGCAGCTTCTGGAAGCTGTCTTTCCAACATGTGTCTGTTTCCTGTGGCTACCATAACAAATTTCCACAAACCTTGTGGCTTGAAACAACAGACATTTATTCTCTCACAGATCTGGAGGCCAGAAGCTCAGCATCAGTTTCAATGGGCTGAAATCAAGGTGTTGGAAGGGCTGCTCTCCCTCCAGAGGTTCTATGGGAGAATTCATTCTTTACCTCTTCCAGCTTCTGGTGGTTGCCAGCTTTCCTTGATTTGTGGCCATATCACTCTAATCTCTGTCTCTGTCTCACATCACCTTCTTTTCTTTTGTGTATGTCAAATTACCCTCTACAGCTGTCTTATAAGGACACCTGTGATTGGATTTGGAGCCACTCAGATAACCCAGAATAATCTCCCCATGTCGAGATCCTTAACTTAATAACAGCTACAAAGATCGTTTTTCCTTATAAGGCAACATTTACAAATGCCAGGAATTAGAACCTGGTATCCTTGGTGGTCACTTTTCAAGTGTGCAAATGGTTTGCTCTTGGCTACTAACCCAAAGATTGAAGGTTCAAAGCCACCCAGTGGCACCATGAAAGAAAGGGCTGGTGATCTGCTTCTGTAAAGATTACAGCCAAGAAAATCTTATGGAGTCGTTCTGTAACACACGGTGTCACCATGAGTAGGAATTGACTCCATGGCCACGGGTTTGGTTTTTGGTATAGAAGGCAAGACAAAGAAGAGGAGAGTTATGAGAAGGCAAGAGACTGGGTTCTGATGATATTATTTGGATGCCCGGATTAATCTTCACTCCACATAAACTACCCCTAGAGTTGTGAGCCCAAATGTTTGTTAGTATGAGTTGAGTTTTCAGTCACTTGGAACCAAGACATTTCTGATTAATCTAGTTAAGACTCCAAGTCTATCTCTTCCTGCTGGGGAACATTATGTATATCCCCTTTCTCTTTTTGTGAGTCAGAGAGATTCAGCCTGCTTTTTTTTTTTTTTTTTTTTTTTTTTTACTATTTTATAGCCATCACAATCTATTTTTTTCTGTCCAGCACCCACTCCGCTCAGAACAATTGCTTGGCTCACTTTCTTTCTGCACCTTTCATCAGTGCATGGACATGTCTTGCGTTAAAGGGTTACACCTGCCTGCTAATAAGTCCAGGGAGATAGACAGAATTAAAAGGTTTTAATACTCTCAAAAAGTTCTTGTGATAGCCATTACCAGGTCTGTAACATTTATTAAATTTGAAAATATGAGCCTAGGACATTGACTATCTTTCTAGAAAGTGATTCAAGTGGCTAGACCTCATTAACACTATGCTAAGTGAAAGAAGCCAGACACAAAATGTCACATATTGTATGATTCCATTTATATGAAATATCCAGAATAGGTAAACCCATTGAGACAGAATGCAGATTGGTGGTTGCCAGGGGCTGGGGGGAACTGCTTAATGGGTATGGGGTTTTATTTTGGAGTGATGAAAATGTTTTGGAAATAGGGGTGGTGGCTGCACAACATTGTGAATGTACTAAATGTCACTGAATTGTTTATTTTATAATGCTTACTTTTATACGTATTTTTTAAGTGAGTTATTAATGGCCTGAAAGAGTATATATTGTGATGTCTAGCTCCATCCTCTCAGGAATAAACTAAGCAGACCCTCTTACTGGTGAGCTTCCACAGGAAAGCCATCTGTGGGACATGGCCACAGTGAGACAGGAATCTATGCACATTGTCCAGGAACAATCATCCAGGGAACTGGGTTGGTGACCAGGCATGACTGAAGGTGACAGGATGGTTTGGAGCCCTGTCTGATACTCACCACTTGTAAAAAATCATCCCCCTTCCCCATCTCCCATTCCGATAGGATAACGGTAGTTGACACAAGTAGCCAGAAGAAACTTCCCTCAGTCAAGCAAAAGATTTATCGAGAGAGCCTACCATGTAAAACAACTAAATTAGCTAGTCCCCCAATTGATTTACCTAGCTAATCCCAAATCATTCCCCATCTAGCTGATGACCACTTTTTAGTCATGAGGCAGGAGCAACATGGAAGAGTAGCAACACATAGTTTTGAATGAGCAGTCATAGAAAGAGGAATGAACCCAGTTCCTGAGTAAAATGGAAATAGATGAGGAAGAAGAAAAAAGGAGACTTTCCTGAGGACTGTGGTTGTATGCTAAGCCTATTACTTTATGAGTTCAATAAATTAAAAAAGTGAGTTAAATTGAAATTACATATTTGCTGTTGTCATATATCTCAGACAATGGACCAAGTGGATCATGGCATTATATATGTTAAAAATAAAAATAGTGATACAATCTCATATGTATTGAACACTTATCCTATATCAGGCATGTAGTACATTAGTTCATTTACTGCTCACAGCGCCCCTGAGATATGAATTTCCTTAAGTTCCCACTTAAGGAAACTGAGATTTTGAGAGCTCAAATCACCTACCAAGCATCCCACCAAGTGTATGACAGAGCAAGGGTTCAAGTTTAGGTCTGACTCCTGTCTAACTCTAACTACTACCTGATGCTGCCTCTGTCAATGCCTCACCTGTTTATTGCCCTAGCCACCTGTGCTTCTATCTGCTGTCACACTTAGCTGACTATATTGAAATGAGCTTTTAACTTGTCTTTCTCCCCAGTTGGTTTGAACCGTTTGTCTTTGGATCTTAAATGCAGGGCAATGTAGGAGTTAGATAAAATACAAATATAGATTGGATCCAGGAATGAACAAATAAACTGGAAAAGAGGCAATGTAAGGAGTGCTGAGTTCAGAAGAGGAGAGAGAACCACAGACAGCAGAGGTTGGCAAAGACTTCATGATGAGATAGGGCCAGAGCAAAGCTTGGAAGATGGCAAGGATTTAAACGGGTAGGGAGGGTGGGAGAGGATTCTGGGAAGGAAATATTATTTTAGCAAAGGCCAAAAACCTAAAATGTTTTTTAGACCTAATTCTACCTCTCCAACAGAATATTTTTAGTTGCATAGTTTATTATACCATAGCATAAATAAGCGTCCTACATTATTTCCACTTCAGCCAGCCTCTTCTGCTAGACCACAGGCATGAAATAAGACTTCTGCTTCATTATGATCTTCTTCCAGACACAACAATCCATCGAAAGTATAAAACTGCATTGAAGGTCAGAAACCCCATAGACAGCTTGCGTCCTACCACACGTACTGCATTAAAAAGAAAAAACTCAATAGGGAAAAATGGTCATGTTCACAAAGTTAACTAATGGATTAAGTACAGAATACTATACGAAAAAGTTTATATGTAACTCTCAAGTTACAAATATACGTAAATGTTTATATATGTGTGTGTATATATATGTAATATATGTATGCACCCATAATGTCCTAAAACATGATAGACTCAAATTTGAACCCAGGATAAATATTTTTAAAAACAAATATTACTAGAGTTTAAAATATAGGTCACCTTATTCTTGGTCATTATTACACAGACCCAACCACTTAGAACCCTCAGTTAACTAGAGTAAGAAGCAACTCACAAGAACATAACTTTTTAAAAAAAAGTTTGTATTCAAATATAATATACATACTGAAAAGTATACATCTTACAAGCATACAGCTTGTAATAATCTGAACACATCTATGTAACCAACACCTAGCTCAAGGGAAGAACCTTAGCAGGACTTCAGAGGTTTACCTCATGTCTTCTTGCAGTCAATACGTGCACCCCTAAGGATAATTGCTATTGTGATTTCTAGCACCTAAGATAAGTTTTGACTATTTTCATATTTTATAGAAAAAAAGGTCATATGGCATATATAATTTGGGGTCTTGTTTCCTTCACTCCACATTATATTTCTGAGACTCATCCATAATTTTGTGCATAACTGTAGATCATTCATTCTCATTGCTGTTCAGCAGTAGTTCTCAAAGTATGGTCACAGGCCCATTGGTTCCTGAAGACCTTTTCAGAGAGCCCAGAAGTAAATTATTTTCATAAATACAGTAAAACATAATTTGCCTTTTTTCACTGGGCTGACATTTGTACTGAAGATGCAAAAGCAACAGTGGGTAAAATTGCTCGTGCCATGGCACAAATCAAAGCAGTCGAACCAAACTGTACTGGTTATTATTGTATTATTGTTCAACACCATGTGCTACCAGTCAACCAAAACTTGAAAAAAAGTCAGTTTCACTTAAGCGTGCCTTTGATAATAAAATTAATCATTTTTTACTGCTTTAACCCTCAACCCTTGAGTACATGTCTTTTTAATATTCTGTATATGAACTCTAAAGGATGCCTAAAGTACTTCTGCTACATCCTACAGTATAATCGATGAAAAGCCCTCAGGAGAAAAAGCATTGGTGAGACTGGTTGAGTTGCAAACTAAATTAGCCGCTTTTGTCAAGGAACACATTTTTACTTAAAAGAATTACTGACAAGAAGCTATAGTTATAGAGACTTGGATATTTGGGGAATATTTTTTCAAAATAAATGAAATGAGCCTGTAATTTCAAAGAAAACAATGGGCAGTATTTGATGTCAGTGATAAACTAACATCAATAAAAAGGCAAATTATGTTTTTTTAAACAAAAATTAGAATTTTGGAAAATTTGTATCTACCACCATGAACTTGACATCTTCCCAATCCATTATCTAAAGACTTTTTTTGTTGATATCAATGATAATTTTAATGTGTGAATTTACTTATATTAGGAAATATGTAAACATTTGAAGGATCTGCACAGCTCAGTGAACCAATGTTTTCCAAACAGTTAATGTATAATCTTACAAAAACCTTCATGGGTATAAACCAGTCACCATTGAGTCAATTCTGACTTCTGGTGACCCCATGTATGTCAGAGTAGAACTGTGCTCCACAGGGTTTTTTTTCTTTCTCTCTATTTTTTTTTAAAATAATATTTTATTGTGTTTTTGATGAAAGTTTACATAGCAAATTAGGTTCCATTTAACAATTTCTAGACAAATTATTCAATGACATT
This sequence comes from Trichechus manatus latirostris, assembly GCF_000243295.1. Lineage (NCBI taxonomy): Eukaryota > Metazoa > Chordata > Mammalia > Sirenia > Trichechidae > Trichechus > Trichechus manatus. The sequence goes on along the minus strand of NW_004443968.1, from coordinate 11,827,262 downwards.
AATTACATTTTTCACAACATGTCAACATTCTCATTATTTCTGTTCTGGTTGTTCCGTTTCCATTAATCTAGTTTCCCTGCCCCCATTACCTTCTCATTTTGCTTTAGAGTAAATGTTGACTGTTTGGTCTCATATAGATGACTTTTTAAAGGAGCATAGAACTCAAGGGTGATATCGTTTATTTAATGAGCCAATCAGTTATTTAGCTGAAATATGACCTCTGGGAGTAGTTGCAGTTCAAAGTTTACAGGGTATCAGTCTCGGGAGTTCCTCTAGTCTCGACCAGTCCAGTAAGTCTGGACTTTTTAAGAATTTGAGTTTTGTTCTACATTTTTATTCCATTCTATCAGGGTTCATCTGTTGTGTTGCTGATCAGAGCGATTGGTAGTAGTAGTCGGGCACCATCTTGTTCTTCTGGTCTCATGGTAGATGATGCCAAGATTCATGGAGATTTTAGTCCTGTTTACCAGTTTCTTCTCTGAGTCTTTGGTTTCCTTCTTTCTCTTTTGCTCCAGATGTGTAGAGACCAACAGTTTTATCTTAGATGGCCTCTTGCAAGTTTTAAGACCCCAGACACTGCTCACCAAAATAGGATGTAGAACATAAACTTTATGAACTATCTTATGCCAATTGACCAAGTTACCCCACAAGACTATGTTCTTAAGCCTTCAAACCCATTAAACCAATCCTGCGAGGTGTTTGGTTACGTCTAAGAAGAATCTGTACTGTGCCCCTATGTGCTTTATTATATATATGAATATATACACAGCACACACAAACTTGTATGTACATATGACTATAGATACACCTATATATGTACACATATATACACACATGTACCAACCTATACACATGTATGCATACATACCTACATGTGTAACCACACGCATATCTTTTGGTTGTTATTGCAAAATTGTTTATGTTATGTTATTGTTGTTGTTAGGTGCCATTGAGTCAGTTTGGACTCATAGTGACCCAATGTAAAACAGAACAATATACTGCCCAGTCCTTTGCCATCCTCAAAATCATTGCTATATTTGAGCCCATCACTGCAGCCACTGTGTTAATCCATGTCATTGAGGGCCTTCCTCCTTTTTGCTGACTCTCTACTTTACTAAGCATGATGTCCTTCTCCAGGGGCTGGTCCCTCCTGATAACATATCCAAAATACATGAGATGAAGTCTTGCCATCCTCGCTCCTAAGGGGCATTCTGGCTGTATTTCTTCCAGGACAGATTTGTTTGTTCTTCTGGAAGTCCATGGTATATTCATTACTCTTCCCCAACACCATAATTCAATGGCATCAATTACAGAATTTACCAAAAACGTCTCTTATTCTTACATATTTCTTAGTGACATCATTTACCTTGGTCAAGTTTTGCACACTTCACCCACATTCACTGTTACTTTCCCATCACCAAAAGTAACAAGTGTCTACTATCTAGAGAGTGATTTCTTCTCCCATCCCTGGTGATCACCAATAACTATTGGTGTCTGTATGTATACCTATTCTTGTCTTTTTATAAAAGTGAGATCATACAATATTTGTCCTTTTGTGATTGACTTATTTCACTCAGCATAATGTCCTTCAGATTTATTCATATTGTATGTTTCAAGAACTCATCATTATTCTATACGGCTGCATAGTATTCCACTATGTGTATGTACCACATTTTGTTTATCCATTCATCCACTGATGGGCACTTAGGTTATTTCCATCTTTTTGATACTGTGAACGGTGCTGCAGTGAACACGTGTGCATTCCATAGGGTTTTTGTTGGCTAATTTTTGGAGAAAGAGATTGCCAGGCCTTTTTTCCAAGGCACCTTTGGGTGAACTTGAACCTCCAACCTTTTGGGTAGCATCTAAGCATGTTAACCATTTGCACCACCCAGGGACTCTGCATGGGTATAAGATCCATTCGAATTACAATATAGACCAATGGATTTTAATGTAACAGAGTATAAAAAGTTCATTCACATGGTTTCAAATGCTACATTGCAACTAACCTTTCAGAAACTATCACTTGTCTAGTTTGAGTGTAGTATCAAAGAAGGATATTCTCATTTATCAAAAAAGGCAATGAAAAGACTACTCCTTTTCCAGCTACTGATCTGTGTAAGGCTGGATTTTCTTCACATACTTTAAATAAAACAACATATTGCAACAGAAATGGAGAAGTAGAGGTGAGAAATCCAGCTATCTTCTTACAAGCCAGACATCAAAGACTTCACAAAAATGTAAAACAATGCCTCTATTCTCATTATTTTTTTGTTGTGGAAAATAAATTCATTTTTAAAGTAAAAACATGTTATTTCTGTTAATATTCAATGGGTGTAATAATGATACTTTTTAATTAGTTAATATTTTTTTAATTTCTTGTTTTTGTTAGATATTGATAGCTATAGCCCACATAATCAAAAGTGTCTTTGTGATCCTCAATCATTTTTAGGGTCATAAAAAGGTCCTGACACAAACCATGGGTTTTCAAACTCATGCTTTATGATATTGCATTGAAAGTAGAGATTTCATTTTAACAGTAACTACCGGGACTATTCTTGAGATGGTATACGTTTAGCTTAATTTCCTTATCTGACCTCTCTGCTTGTGGTTTCTCCTCTCCAACCCTTATTGGACTGAGCTAATCATATCACTCTCTGGTTCAGTACTTACAGTTGCTGTTACATCAGGTGCACTTTTTTGTTCCTGGCAGGAATATCCTAGAAGGCTTTTCAAAGAATGTGGGGCTGTATTGTGGCTTTAAGGATTTGATCAGAAAAAGGTCAGATTAGGACAGAGTAAACTAGAGCAAACTAAGCAAAAGACTTTTTCTTGGATTATGGAATATAATTTCTTGGACTTCTCAGCTTAACATCACCATCTAACATCAAATCTAAAACAGTTGCCCAGAGTCTCTGTAACACATAAACATATTTTGTTCTTGTTATAATGTCTATCACTTCCTGGCTTTTTCTTGGTTCTTATTTCTATATTTTCTTACTTCCCCGCTGCCCTCTCCAAAACGTGAGCTCCAAGATTTCATAAACTCGGTTTATCTTATTCATTGCATATCCCCATTGACTGGAACTATGTCTGGAACACAATAAATACCTAATATGTATTTGTTGAATAGATGAAACACTCCTTCAGAAATCTATTTATTTTATAATTCATAAAAAACAAAGGAAAATTCCCAGATCCAGGGTTTAGTTTCATTTGATGAGATATTAGGCTCTCCCCCACTTCTGCTTATAAAGAAAAAAAAAATGCATAAAGGATTTGACAAAGTATCCAGGAGTTACATTTTGAATTAAAATACTGGCTTTCCTTTTCTTGCTCTCATTCCATTATTCTAGCTGCTGCTAAATCACTCCACAGCTCCCTGGAAATTTATTACTTATAAATGGCAGATTTCCATTATGTTTCTTCGAAATTATCTCTTAGTCAAACTCCATATATTTTGCAATTTACATATTTTATTATAATTACATTCTCCATTCTGCTACTTAATGTTTCCTACTCATGTAGATTTTCAGATTTAATCTTCTCGTGTATATGATTATACTTCCAGAGACCGGTCTCCAAAACTTCTGAGGCTGGAAAAAATATTTTTATTTAAATGTTCCAAGCATGCTGCTCCACATGTATGGGAAGATCTCCAAGACATGCTATTAAGTACATATAAAGCAAGGGTTGTTGTTGCTGTTAGGTGCCGTTGAGTCAGTTCCAACCTTATGTAAAACAGAACAAAACACCGCCTGGTCCTGCACCATCTTCATAATTGTTGTTATGTTTGAGCCCATTGTTGCAGCCACTGTGTCAATCCATCTCATTGAGGGTCTTCTTCTTTTTTGGTGAACCTCTACTTTATCAAGCATGATGTCCTCCTTCTCCAGAGACAGGTCCATCCTGATACCGTGTCCAAAGTATGTGAGATGAAGTCTTGCCATCCTTGCTTCTAAGGAGCATTCTGGCTGTACTTCTTCTAAGACAGATCTGTTCCTTCTTCTGGCAGTCCATGGTATATTCAATATTCTTTGCCAACAGCATAATTCAAAGGCATCGATTCTTCTTTGGGCTTCCTTATTCATCAGCCAGCTATCACATGCATATGAGGCAATTCAAAACACCATGGCTTGGGTCAGATGCACCTTAGTCCTTAAAGTGACATCTTTTCTTTTTAACACTTTAGTTCTGTAGTTGATGTTTTGATTTTGTCCCTTTCTTCTTTTTTGATATGTGCATCTATTGCTATAAATTGTCCTCTGAGGACTGCCTTTGCTGTGTCCCAAAGGTTTTGGTA